>NC_137799.1:73080208-73302708 GCF_963383645.1 Muscardinus avellanarius | reverse complement strand
CTCACACCCTGCTCCCTCCTCTCCACTGGGCACAGGCTGGAGCCTGAGGAATGCTGTGATTTTCCAGCCTCAGCTCCCAGACCTTGCGGTTTATTCCCTGAAACACTGGTCCATGAAAATAAACCCAAAGTCGCCACCAGAAAAAGGTATGCTTCTACTGCTATCCAGTGTGGTCTTGATTCCAAGTTGACTGTCCAGCGTGAGTACCCTTTGTAGGCTTGTGCAAAGGGGCACAATCACTGTGGGAGGGAGGTGGGAAGTGGGGGGAATAAAGGCCGAGGGAAAAAGCAATTCAAATAATGTTATGTCCATATAGGAAGGTATTACCATCAATCTCAGTAACATGTATGGGGAGAAGAGAGGGGGTTTCGGAGTGGGATTCAGAAGAAAAGGCATCGAGTGATGTTTCCGTGTATGTTTGTATTACTTTGAAGCTCAACACAATGTATAACTATAATATACCAATAAAAGTATAAAAAATCTATCTTTAAAAGAATCAACTTTTTATGAAAGATGGCAACCATTCATATAAGTTTTAACGATAATAAAATAAATAATTACAATACCAAGCCAGGTTTGATAAGATTTTGAATGCTTCACTTGCTTTGGAGTCTCTTCCCTTCTTAAAAAAAGACTAACAAAACATAGATATAGTACACCCATTCTCAATCTTATTCTTCCCCTGTTTCCTCTTTACTGGCAATCAGTAACAAAGTCACGTTATCATCCTGATAACTGGTTTGATAGATCCCTTTATTCATAAATTTGATGTTAAATTGTTTTGCTGGAGCCAGGTAAGGTGGCACACTCCTATGATCCTAGTACTTGGGAGGCTTAGACAGGAGGGTTGCAGGTTTGAGGACAGCCTAAGAAAATAGTGAGACTCTCACCAACCTAGCAAGAAAAAAATAAAAGTAAAATAGAGCTGGGGCTATAGCTCAGAGATAGAATGCCCCTGGGTTCAAGCCACAGTAATACACACACACACACACACACACACACACACACACACACACTCACACAATGTTTTTCTGGTTTTAAATCTTTACATAAAAATTATTTATATAAAAACCATAAGTCATATCGCAACAACTTGTTATTGTTCAGGATTATATTTATGAGATTTTTTTGCCACCCTGCCTGGCTGAGATTTGTTTTTATAGATACAATATGATGGCCAGTTTTATATGTCAACTTGGCTAGGCTATGGTCCTTGGTTAGTCAATTAAACGCTAAGGTAGGTGTTGTTGTGAAGGTCTTTTGTAGGTGCAAAAGTCCATAATCAGTTGGTTTTAAGTAAAAGAGATTATCCTAGATATTTATGTTAACTGATTCCATCAGTTGAAAGGCATTAGAAAGGTAGTTGAAAGGCAGGGCCAAGCTTTTCTGGAGAAGAAATACCTCCTGTGAACAGCAGCTAAAGCTACAGCCTCGCTCCTCCAGGCTGCTCTTTCTGACGATCTGCGCTACTGACTTGAGACATGCCTAGCCAGCCTTCTTCGCAATCATGTAAGCCTATTCCTTATAGTGAACCACTTAATACATATCTCCTACCGGTTCTGTTTCTCTGGCTGAAAACTGAAACCTGACTGATACATATATTTTAGATTTACTTTTATTATTTAATTTTAATTAGGTATGTTTTCAGTGCTGGAAAGCACACTCAAAGCTTCACACATGCTACACCTACACTTCTAGTCTTTTGTGTGTATGTGTATCATTGTCTGGCAGGAGTCAGCAACGTTTTCTTATGAAGGATCAGCAGTAAATATTTTAGGCTTTATGGGCCAAATGATCTCTATTGCAACTATTCGACAATGTCACTGTAGCATGAAAGTGGTTATAGACAATAGGTCAATAAATAAGCATGGCTGAGTTTCAATAAAGGTTGATTTGTACAAATAGGCATTGGGCTGGATTTGAACTGTGGCTGTAGTTTGCTAACTCCTGCCATATAGTATGTGCGAATAAACCACAATTTACCTGTTCTCCTGTTGCTGTACATTTCCACCTCTTTCCTCCTTTACAACACAATAATCCTACACATAGTGATCAGAGCTGTAACTACCTACCACTCTGTGTCCAATTCTTTGTGCATAGATGCAAGAGTTTTAACCTTACTCTAGTTAGGAGTTGGATTCCTGGATCACAGGGCCTGGAAATCTTCAGGTAGATTCCAGAGTACCAAATCACATGCTCAAAAAATTATTTATATCCTCTCTCCTATCCATAGTGCTTGAGAATTCCAGTCTCTTCACAGTTGTCAGGCTTACAAACACAATCAGAAAGATAAAAAATGGTCATTGTGGTTTTAATTTACATTTGACTCATGAATAATGATAAGAACCATTGTTTCATGTGTACACCTTCTATCTGCATGTCCTTTTAAGAGTTTGTTCAAATGTTCTCATTCTTCAAAAAATTGGGTTCTCCTATTAGGGAGTTTTATGAGCTCTTTATATATTATGTATACAAGTCCTTTGATGATACATGATTTGCAAATATTTTTTTTTCTGTTTGTAGCTTATCTTTTCATTTTCTGATATGTCTTTTGTAGAGCAGGAACTTTAATTTTTTTTTCTGATGGTACTGAGGATTGAATCCAGGGTTGCTCTACCACTGAGCTATACCCCCAGTCCTTTTAATTTATCTATTTCTACTTCAAGACAGAGTCTTGCTTAATTGCCCAGACTTGGCTTCCAATTTGCCATCCTCCTGTCTCAGTCTCCCAAGTACTTAGATAACAGGCATGCACTGCCATACCTGGCTCCTACCTCTTAATACTATCGTGTTGGTGATTAAGTCCCAATATATGTGACTTGAGGAGACACTAACACTTACACCATCACCAAGAATGTCTTGCTTTTAAAGCACAGCTATGAGTGGAAGGGCAGGACCTCAGGATCCCAGGGGCCCTCTTTTCCTAGTTTAGTATTTTTCCCCTTTACTGTTTTTGTCCTATGCTGATTTAAAAGAAGATATATCCCAGGATATGCAGTCAAAATGATGGGCTTTCTTCCCCAGTAACCCACTAATATGTCTTCCAACTGATGAGGTTGTTCTAGACTATGATACCTATTCAATTATTTTTATTGTGAAGTGCATTATATATTCAGAAATTTGAAAAATAATGAAGTTTCACACACCTACACACAAACACACACAATATCCTCTTTAAAATTAGACAATCACTGGCCTTCTAAAAGCTTCCTGTGTGTCCTTAGTCATATCCCCTTCTTCCCACCTTGAAATACACACTTTTCTTACTTTTAGGCTAGTCAACTCCCAGCTGACCTTTACAGATTTCCTACTTACATATGCATATGTAAGCAAAACATGTCTTAGTTTTAAAACACTCAGGCATAAGCCCAAACTTATGTAAGAAAAGGCTGATCTGATCTTACCTCTGTTAGAAACTCCAGAAAAAGATAAGCTGAACAAGGTTTGTGAGCCAAGGTGGCTCCCTAAATTCCCTGGGAGTACACAGGAAATTGTTCTGGGAAACCTAGTGGATGAGGCCATTTGTGGATCACCAGAATGAAAGGGAAGAGAAAGGGTCAACGTAGGCCTGTCAGTCATCCCTTCCCTGCTGTGCTGGGGGCTGCTCCAGCCAGGCCTTCCTTGAATGCAGCAGTAGCACGTAGGAACAGATAGCTGCTGAGAGAGTCTCCCCGAAAAACATTTCCAGGAATTGCTGTCTCTGTTTAGACTGGCCCTTGTAATTAAACATGGACTGTATGGATGGGGGAGGACAGCTGGCTGGAGAACGGAGGGCAGGGGAGCTAGGTAAGCATTTCCTACCCATGTGATAAATGCAGTATAAAGCTGACAGGCTCTAAACACACAATGGCTTCCTTGGAGAGCAAGGGGGCAGCTCAGGGTGTCAGTTCAGAATTGTTAAGCACTCTCATGTGTTTGTGCCACCAACTCTGTAACTCTTTATCTCGCAAAATAGAAACTCCATATCCATTAAATAACAATTTCCCATTCTCTCTCCTCCCACCCTAACACCATCCTATCTGCTATCTTTATGAATTTGTTTATTCTAGGTATCTCAAATAAGTAGAATAATGCAAGCGTCTTTTTGTGGCTGTATTGTTTCATCAGCCTAGTGTCCTCAAAGTTCATCCATGTTGTAGCATGTGTCAGAATTTCCTTCCCATGCATGGACCACAATAAGAGAAAGGACATAAAAAACATAAGATACAGAAAAGAGTAGATCCATGACATCACATAGAGAAAAGCATGGGAAATGCATGTCTTGAGAACATGAATTCTAAAAAAGCATCCTCATATGCAAGTGATAGTTTAAGTACAGTATTCTAGAGAGAATTTTTCTTCAGAATTTTAGATATTAGTTTTGTATATTCTTTATTTTATGCTGCTGCTGAGAAGTCTAAACCTATTCTTATTACTGCTTCTCTGTGGGTGACCTATTTTTTCCCCTCCTCTCTGGATGCTTTTAAAGTCTCCAGTGTTTCTGGAAACTTACCGTGATGGGCATTGACATGAGTCAACTCTTATGCTGTTTTAATCTGGCAGCCCATCTTTTTCAGATCTGGAAATTTTTATTGAGTTAGTTTGTTAATGATTTTATCTCTCACCCCTCTCCCTTCCCTCTATCCTTTTTTCTTTTTACAAATTCTTTTTAAGTATTGAACTTCCTGAACATCTCCTTTGTTTTTGTATCTTTCTCATTGTCAGTTTGCTCTGATTAAAGACTTTCTCTGTTTTATCTTTTAACTTCTCTTTTTGATTTATTTATTTTTATTTTGGCTTTTGTCTGTGTTATTTTCAGAAACTCTCTTTCTTTTCTACATTCCCCTTGGTTATAACATCCTATTCTGATTTTATGAATGTAGTATCTTCTATCTCTCTTTCTGGATATTTAGGATGGTTCGTCATAGAGATGTTGACATTTTATTTTCCCTGAACACCCTGTTTCTTCCTGGTTCCATTTTTGTTGTTGATTCTGTTGATCACTGGAGGCTTTCCTAATCTGTCTGATCATCTCGGCTGTCTTCTCGTAAGGAGGAATAGGGGAGCTAAAATGCTGACTGGAGTCTCTGAGGGGGAGGGTAGCAGTTATTAACCAAGCATCCCTGTAGGGCCATCAGGGTAAGCTTTAGGGTTCCTTTGATACTAGGTTCTTAGGGCCACTCATCCTGGACAGCTATATTGGCTGAATCCCTCCCCAGGAGA
Source organism: Muscardinus avellanarius (assembly GCF_963383645.1). Taxonomy (NCBI): domain Eukaryota; kingdom Metazoa; phylum Chordata; class Mammalia; order Rodentia; family Gliridae; genus Muscardinus; species Muscardinus avellanarius. The sequence goes on along the minus strand of NC_137799.1, from coordinate 73,297,506 downwards.
GCCTGACAGTCTTCTGCCTGCAGGGTAAATGTCTGGTCACCAGTGTTCTGGAAGACCAGTGTAGAGTGACAGCTGAGGTCTCCATTTAGTATTCAGAGCACTTATAACCACTCAATTTTCCTATTATTGGCATAGTTCCAACTACCACTTTTTTTTAAAATTGTTTACTGGATGAGTTACAATATCATCTATCCACAAGAATGTAACACATACAGAATCACTTTTGTGGAGCTCCAGGGAGGTTTAGTGAAGGAAGAACAATCTCTGCTATCTCAGTCAACATTTTCACTGCTATAATACAAAATACCTACCACACAACTTAGAGGAAGGAAGATTTATGTGCTCACAATTTCTTAGAGATTCTGGGTTCAGTCCATGTGAGGGTGGCTGGGGTTCTCAGATCTCAGGGCATTCAGTGAGAAGCAGACAGAGGGAGAAAGCAAGGCTGTACTCTCACATCAAGGAGCCCAGAAGCAAGAGAGCCCACCAGCAAAGAGATTAAAAAACACAGCACAGTCCCTATGGCCAACACCCCAGGGATGCATTTTTTACAGTCATACTCCACCAGCCTAGGGAAACAGCCAGACAAATTCATTACAATGGATTGGCTAGAGCTTCCTATTCTCTTTTTCTTTTCTTTTCTTTACTTTTTTTTTTTTTTTTTTTTTTTTTTTTGCGCGGTACTGGGGATGAAACTCAGGGGCATTCTACCCCTAAGCTACACCCCCAGCCTTGTTTTTTTATTCTTTATTTTGAAACAGGTTCTCACTGAGTTGCAAAGGGCCTCACTAAGTAGCCGAGGCTGTCTGCACCATGATCCTTCTGTCTGAGCCTCCTGAATGCTGGGATTACAAGCCACGGCACCATGCCCAACTAGCATCCTATTCTGATTACAGTGGATTTATTCATTTCAATGGATTTATCTACTGATGAGATTCAATCTTCATGACTCAGTAACTTCAAATCTGTACAGCAATTTATGAGATCTTCAGGGATATTCTATATCTACCTATTTACCTGTTTGTATTGCTATCTCATATATCCATTTCCTGGGCTGCCTCTCTTTGGTGTCATTTATATACTTAATAATCCAATGTAAAGGGTTTCTTGTTTTTTTCAATTTTTATAAACAACATGCACATTTCCTAAGTTCTTAAAGCTTCCCACCCACTCACTTGTTTATTAATGAGAAGGTGAGGTGCGCCAAGTCAGTTTACCATGGATGCATCTCGGGTAAGCAAGGGGTGGGACTCATGCACCACATTTCCCCAGCGGTGACCCTCATATTCCCCCGAGGCAATGTTTCTACTGTCACTCTGGGCTCTGACACCCGGCTCTATGAGGAAGGATGTGAAAAACACAGACCATTGGACTCGATGCAGAGTCACTAAATATGAAAATATCTTAGGCAAACAGAGGCCCCGAGCAGCACCTTTGGTAAACAGAATGAAAAGTGAGGCTACAGCAGGATTGCTTCCTTGTTTTCACTCAAAACTTAAATGCTGGGTGAGGATGTGGGGAAACAGGAACCCTTATTCACTGTTGCTGGGATTGCAAATTAGTACAGCCACGATGGAGATCAGTGTGAAGGTTTCTCAGAAGACTAGGAATGAAACCCTCATATGACCCAGCTGCTATACCACTCTTGAGACTCTTTCCAAAGGAATTGGAATCGGAATATTCTAATGATGCATGCATATTCATGTTTATAGCAGCACAACTGACAATAGCCAAATTATTGAACCAGCCTAGGAGTCTGTCGACAGATGAAAAGATTACAAAACTGTGGAATATATACACAGTGAAATTTTGCTTAGCCATAAAGAAGAACAAAATTATGCTGTTTGCAGGAAAATGGATGTAACTAGAGAATATTATGTCATGTGAGATTAGCCAGTCTCATAAATGAAGGTTTGTATGTTTTTCTCTCATATGTGAAAGATAAAGAAAAATTGGCAAATTTCTTATTCGTCTGAAAGGGACTTCAGATACTGGTAGAACAGAAGAAGGGAACTGGGGGGGTTTAGGGAGGAGAAAAGGGAAGCTTGATGAAAGAAACAGTTTTAATAATGCTATATGCATGTATGAAGTTATCAGCACCAATCTCAATAATATCTATGGGGAAGTGAAGGGAGCGGGTGGAGTCCAGAGAAAAACACACCAAACCCTGTGTGCATATGTGTCTATCACTCTGAACCTCCTTAGGATGTAAAATTACAATGCACCAATAAAATTACATTGAAAAATGACAGCCTGAAGTAAATTCTGGACCTCAACCTATTTTGCCTCACAAATATCACCCACATTTGAAAGATGAGAAGGCAGTAAAAAAAAAAAAAAAAAAAAAAGGAAAAAAAAATTTTTTTAAAGGAATTGTCCAGCATGGAAGCAGAGGGTCTGCGGACAGGGGTGGCTTTGTAGTCTGGGAAGGAAAGTGGGCAGCAGTTGCTGGGGCTGAGTGGAAGCACCGATCCCTGCAGATGAGTGACCACCTGCCAGCAAGAGAGGGCAGGATAAAACCCCAATTGGGTGATTTAGGGGGTGGATGAGAGCCAGGAAAACCAAGCAAGGAGCCTGAGATGCTGATTTTCAAAATAGCAACCAAATTATCAATGCTAATCAGCACACCAGATGCTTCAATACATTATCTCCAATCCTTATTCCAACCTCCCAGAGAGGTACCAACTTTCCAGAGAGACATAATTGGTCCTGCATTACAGATGCAAATGCAGAGGGTCCCAGAATCCAGCGTGGCCAGGCTTGTCTCCCTTTAAATTCCAGCTGCCTTCTGTTACACCAGACTGCCTTCCAATCCATGCCAAGTCTATTCACTCATCCTGCCAGCCACCTTGCACCTACTCACTGTTAAGCTATTTGCTGATAAGAACAATATTTGTCACTAAGTGGCACAGGGCCCTAACTATATTCTTTTAAAATCTGTTTACTTCCTCAAAATCTCATTTATAGGACTGCTAGAACCACTCCAATCACCAATTCCACCTTTGAAGGCAAGCCTTTCTTACTTGGGTTGATGGAAGCTCAGCCTTCCCAGCTCAGATACAAGTTCTCAAGTGAGATATGGGAATATCTCCTTCAGACTGATTGGTTAAGAACAGAGGTCAGTATCTCCCACCAGGCGTGGTGGCACACTCTTGTAATCCCAGTACTTGGGAGGCTGAGACAAGGATTGCAGTTCAAGGTCAGCTTCAGCTACTCAGTGAGACTTTCTGCAACTTAGTAGGACCCTGTTTCAAATTAAAGAATGAATAATAGGGCTGGGAGTGTATACTTGGAGGTAGAATGCCCCTGGGCTCCATCCTCAGTCACACACACACACACACACACACACACACACACACACACACACACGAAGCATCTCCCCAACACAGTGTCTAAAATGTCCTAGGGATCAAAATGAATGTTTAGTGTTTTGGGTTGATATTTACAACTTACAACCACTTGTCACCAGTGTGGGGGGAGGAACGCAAAGAAAGAATCTTGCCCCTTCTAATTGTAACCATGTTCTTGTGGCCCATGCCAGAGTATGAGATATAGATGGTCATAGCATTTCACACAGGCCCTGGACCACGAGTAGATTTTCAAGTAGTATTTTAAGTTATAAAAAAATACTTACTAAGCAGGTATATGATCTTTTTGGCATTCAGGTTCTAACTATTATTTTTCATTATAATGTCTTTTTGGGGGGCCAAATGTTATGAAAGGGGGTTTGAATATAGGTGTTAGGGCAGGATTCTCTTCCCTCTTTTTGATTCCTTCTTTTCTGGCTTATGCACTTACCAGTTTCATCAGGAAGTGAATCAAAGACACTTTGTTAACATAAAACATGACAATTATGTTCTGAGACGTGGCTACTATTTTCAGGAGAAGTTGGCCCTGGACCAGCAGCCCCAGCGTTACCTGGATGATTATTAGAAATGTAGGTTCAGTTCCCATCCACAGAACAATCAGGTCAGAAGCTGCATTTTATCAGGACCCCTAGGTGATTTGTGTGCATGTGAAAGTTGAAGAAGCACTATTGTGGGAATTCATAATGGAAGCCTCTAAAACATGCATGACACTTACAGTTGACTTGGTGAGTAGGGTGATTCAGAGTTCACAGAGAGGGACAAGAAAAGACTAAAATAATGATGAGGCAAAGGAGTGGGATGAAGGCCAGGGGAAGAGGTATCCTATTCCCACTCTAGGTGCACACTGGGAAGTTGATAGGATAGTATGTTGGGGAAAAAACAAATATTCGATATCAATTGTGTGGATTCCACACACAATTGTCATTTGGCTTCTGATAATGGATTTGATTTTCTCTTTCCTATAGGATATTGTTATCGTAATCAATGGGTTACATGTGGTTCTAAAGGTTCTGGGGGAAAAGCTTATCTTAAAGCTAAATGGAGAGGCAGGCATGGGGGAGCTCACTTGTAACCCCAGGACTTGAAATGCTGAGACTGGAGGATAGGCAGTTCAAGGACAGACTCAGAAACCGAGAGAGACACTGATTCAAAATGGAAAAAGTGCTGGGGAATAGCTTAGAGGTAGAGCACTCCTGGATTCAATTCCCCCACATCACAAAAATTAAACAAAATAAAACAAATTGTCTTTATGAGACACATGAAGATAATATTGAGGAATAAAGTATCCATCAGAAACTCAGTTTTTCCCCAAACATAGGTTGGGATGTTTATTCCTAGATTTATTTTTCCCTCTTAACACCAGACCTACTTTATTTTTTCTTTCTTTTTTTAATTGGTGCATTATATTAATGCATCATAATGGGGTAAAAAACTTGTGTAGACATACATGTACACATCGCCCATTTAGCCCCTACCCAATTCCCACCCCATTCCCTCCCCATCCCTCCTTCCCATGCTTGGCTTAGTAGTTGACTTCGATATGTTTAAGTACATTGTGTGCTTTAGAGAATTACCTTCACTCCCCCCCATCCCCTCATTTAGGATAAACTCTAGATGAAAAAGGAAATCCTATAGAGGAGCAAACAGACCTACTTTATTAACTGCCTCTCAACTCTACCATGAATGGTTGTCTTACAGGTATTGGAAACCCACCATGCTCAACATGTTCCCCACTGCCATCCATTGGTACTCTGTATGCCTATAAATGGTATCACCACCACATAATAATCAAAACAGAATCATGGGAGTCACTCTTCATTCCTGAATTCTCCCACACACAAATAAATAAATAAATAAATAAATAAATAAATAAATAAACATTAAGCCACAGCAAACCCTTCCCATTGTATTTAGGAAGTTAACTCTTCCTGGAATCCTTTCCCCAACTCTCTCTTAGGTTAGCTCCTTTTTGTCTTTATGTCTCACTTTGATATCACTTCCTAAAAGTGACTTTGCTTTAATCATCCTAACTAAAGTAGGTTCTCTCTGTGCTAATCCTTAGTCCTTGTTTCCATCCCAGAATTTATTACAAATTAAGATAATTCTTTTTTTTTTTTTTTGTGGTACTAGGGATGGAACCCAGGGGCATTGTACTTCTGAGCTACACCCCCAACCCTATTTTTTTAGTGTTTTTATCTTTGAAACAGGGTCTCACTGAGTTGCAAAAGGCCTTGCTGAGTAGCTGAGGCTGTTCACGAACCAGGATCCTCTAGTCTCAGCCTCCCGAATGCTGGGATTACAAGCATGCACCATCATGCCTGGCTCTTATTTTTATTTTTTGAGTTGTTGACTTTGCATTGGTGTGAACCCCATGAAGGCATGGGCTATTTTTTTTAATGCCTTGGTTTTCCCTATACTCTGTGCAGTGACTGGGAAAATTAGTAGTTAAATTTATATGTGATGAGTACACGAAAGTCAAAATTACACACACAGGTTCACTCTGCAGAATACAACATTGAACTGGGATTTTCTAAAATCTTGAAATTTTTGGTAGATGTATTTCTGGGCAGAGGGTTTCTGTTTCTGCCTACTATTAGACCCTCGATCTTAATGTCTCATTCTGAGAATTCTAAAGGATCACTGCTTTTCTTGTATGTATCACTTACAGAATTTTTCTCATGTGTGACAGAATAGGTGTTGGTTCAAATAATCACACTGGGTAAATTGTTCTGATTCCTGAACTACCAAAAAGGCACACCAAAGAATCACGTGGCTCTCCCCTATCACTTGTTTAATTGCCCTATTGAAGATTTAATCCTTGTAGGTATTTTAGCTCTTGATTTAAACAATGAGTATTTGTTATAAAATTGAATTACCTACAACCTGCTTCCTGAAATGGAACATTAAGGCATTAAAGCAACAATAGCACAGATTTCCTTTGTCTCTGTGACACAAACTAACCATGGAAATTAGTGTAAATCTACAGCCTGAAATACTTGAACTGGACTCAGTAAAACAGGCTACAGACAAATAAGTATTTTCATAGAAATTGAAATCTGAGCCACTACTCTGGCACAGTGAATTGCCAGGAGCCTCTACTATCGAGCTGTCGCTAAGCCACGGGTAGCCTTGTCCATTCCCGTGTGTGTGTGTGTGTGTGTGTGTGTGTGTGTGTGTGTGTATGTGTGTGTTACTGGGAATTGAACCCAGGGGCTTTCTACCTCCGAGCTATAGCCCAATCCCTATTTTATATTTTGCAACAGGGTCTCACTGACTTGAGGAGGGTCTCACTTAAGTAGCTGGGGCTGGCCACGAACCTGCCACCCTCCCATTTCAGCCTCCCAAGTGCTGGGGTTACAGGCATGTGACACCACACCCAGCTTGTCCATTCTTTAACTTATTCTTCTGTGATTCTCTTCTGATTGGTCCATTTGTTTTTCTCAATTTCCTTCTCGGGGGCCTTTTCCTCCGGTCACTGCTTTGGTATTGATGTCCCCCAGAGCACATCTCAGCATGCTTCTCAGTCTGTCCCGTCTCTTTCAGCCATCTGACCCCATACTTTCATGGCTTCAGTGCTCACCTGGATGCAGATTGGCCCCAAATCTCCATCATAGCTTTGGAATCTCTCCCAGATCTGGATTTCCAAAGTCTATTTAATAAGTCCTTTTTTAATGTGCTGCAAACAACTCATATTTAGCATTTACCAAATCAAATCACTAACAACTCCCAACCCCACCCCTTTCAGTACTAGGATGGGACACTGGGGCATTCTACCTCCAAGCTACACCCCCAGCCCTATTTTTTTAAATCTTTATTTTGAAACAGGGTTTCACTGAGTTGCAAAGGGCATCACTAAGTAGCTGAGGCTGTCTGTGAACTTATGATCCTCTTGTCTCAGCCTCCTAAGTTTGACACCATGCCTGGCACAACAACTCCCAAACTTAAAAAAAAAAGAAAGAAAGAAAGAAAAGAAAAGAAAAAGAAAAAGAAGAAGAAAAAAGAAAAAACCATTTTTTTCCCTGCAGAAGGTACCATCACTCACTTACTTGCTCAAGCCAGAAATTTGGGGCTCATCCTTAAATATCTTCTTTACCCCTACATCCTTTCATATTCTAAATGCTTTTAATTTTATTTATTTTATTTTTTGTGGTTCTGGGTGTTGAAACCAAACCCGGGGTCATTCTATCTCTAATCTACACCCCCAGTCATTTTTTAATGCTTTTTTTGTGGGGGGGGGTGTCTGGGGATGGAACCCAGGGGCATTCAACCTCTGAACTACACCCCCTGCCCTGTTTTTTATTCTTTAGTTTGAAACCAGGTCTCACTGAGTTGCAGAGGGCCTCACTAAGTAGCTGAGGCTGTCCACGAACCGCGATCCTCCAGTCTCAGCCTCCCGAATGCTGTGATTACAAGCGTGCGCCACCACGCCTGGCTTAGTGTTTTGTTTTGAAGCAGGGTCTCACTGGGTTACTGAGAATCTTGCTCAGTTGCTTGCTGAGGCTGGTCTTGAACCTGAGCTTGTTCCTTCTCAGCCACCCAAGTTCTGGAATTACAGGTGAGTGCTGCCACCTGGCTACTTTCAGTTTTTCTTGCTAAATACTTCTTGGATCCGTTTCCTCCCTTCTATGTCCTCTTATTTGGTTCAGGCTCTCATAGAATAAAGATGCTTTTAGGTGGGCACTGTTCTAAGCACTTTGTATAAACTTTCATTTGATTTTACGCAGCCTTATCTTATTGTTTATTATTATAAACTTCATTTCAGATGAGAGCAAACTAGTAACCAACTCAGCTGGGATGTGAAGACAGGGTTCTATATACACACGCGGGATATGCTGTTTCCATAATCTCAACTTGAAACACTGCCATGGTCTCTTCCCTGTTCTTATTGCTGCCTCTTTCCTCTCTAAAGCCTTCCACACAGCCACCCACAAGCTTCCTCAGCAACACTGACTGGATTAGAATTGTTCAAAACCATTCAGTATTCCCCATCGCCTAAGAGTTAAAGCTTCTGTCTATTGGTATGATCTCTGTGTCCTGCCCTTCGGGGTCTTTCCCATCTGAACTCTTCAACTCCCACATCTTGGACTTTGGTCATCTTCAAAGGTCCAGAGCTGATCAATTCCTCTTTAAAGTACCCCCAGCCCCAGCCCCACCCTGTTTCATGCTGATGAACCACAACCCAGTGTTAAGGATTCAAGGATCCCTTCTTCCTTATTTCCTTCTCTGAGGAGTTAGGAGCTCCTTCCGTTGGCTCTCCAGCAGCCCGTGTTATACTAATAACAATCGTCTCATTGTATATGATCATTGTCATTATCCATGCCTCTAGGCTGTGATTCTGGGGAGAATGCTGTGGACAATTTTACATCCTAAACATCCTTGGTACATTGTGAAATTCCTGACACCAAGCAAGTGCTTAATCAATATTTACTGTTAAAAGGATAAGAAACTTGGACCTGAGAGTATGAAAAGTGATAGGCTCAAAAGAATAAAATCTGCCCAGTGAATTTATATGCATGATTTCTACAAGTTTCCTGTCACAGTCTAATCCTTTCTTCCTTTCTTTCTTTCTTTCTTTCTTTCTTTCTTTCTTTCTTTCATTCTTTTTTTCAGTACTGGGGATGGAACTCAAGGACATTTTTTTTCTTTATTTTGAAACAGGGTCTCACTGCGTTGCTAAGTAGCTGAGGCTGTCTGTGAACCAGGATCCTCCTGTCTCAGCCTCCCAAATGCTGGGATTACAAGTGTGCGCCACCACACCCGGCCATCCATCTAATACATGATTCTTTTCTACAAAACTCACTCATTCGATAGACATTTCCTGAATGCTTATTATGACTATCATGCTAAGATACAGGCAACGCAAAGAAAAATCAGGCACAATGTCTAATTCTGATAAGAGGAATCCATTCAAAGTCAGTCTAAGTGTGCGGAACTTATGTAAGTACCTATGTGATACAGAAGGAACCACCCAGCAGGAAGACACAGTGAACCTCGACAGCACTAGAGGTGTCAAACCAGGGCGGTGGGATGAGAGAGGTCTGCAGGGTGGAGATGCGGCCACGTGCAGGAGGCCAGGTCCCTGCAATTCTAAAATTTACCAAATAGGTAAATAAAAGGAGATGAAGGGCTTCTTATGCCAGGCTCAGGACTGTTTGCTCTGTCCTTAAAGTTGTGGGGGAGTTATGAAAATTTTAGACGAGACAGTAGCATAACTGATTTGTCTTTTAACAATTGTTCTGGTGAGAAGCAGGGAGAGAAGAAAGTTGTTCAGTCATCTAGGCCACAGCTAGTGAGATTCTGGCTGAAGGCCCCTGATGCGGAGAATGAGGAGTCTGCAGTATGAGATAAGCTCGCAGGGCAGCATCCACATACCCTAGTGGCTCCTGGCAAAGGAGGGTGAGACCCATGAGGGGAGGGAGCTGAGAGTGGCCCCCAGACTGGTGGAGAGACAGACCCATTCACTGATAAGGGGAGAATGAAGGAGGGCCAGGGAAGTGGGGCAATGACTTTACTTGAAAGTAACAGATTGTAGGGTGCTGGTGTCCTGGTGGAGACAGACTACAGAGTCAGTTCAAAGCTCAGGGAGGAACAGAGAATACTGAGTGAAGATAAAGCATACAAAAGCATCAACATATGAATGCTAAATGGAAAAGGAGGGGGAAAGGACCTAGGACGGGTCTCTGAAGAATTTCTAAGCAAGTGGAAATGCTGGTAAAGTCCCCTGGTCCCCTTCTTCACAGAGAAAGAAACCAGGGAGTTGTAATGCTCACACACAGAGACTGATGCCAGCCCTCCCGTGATCTGCTGGGGCCACTGCATAAAAGGGTGATCTGTGCGTGAGCCCTAGCTTCTCAAGAGCCAGAAGCAGCTGCCAGTGGTGGTGCATGCCTGGGAGGCTGAGACAGGAGGGTTGTAGGTTCGAGGACAGCCTCAGCAATATAGTGAGACTCAGCAACCCAGTGAGACCCTGTTTTAAAAAGGGGGGAGGGGACCGGATGTGGTGGCGCATTCTTGTAATCCCAGCATTCTGGAGGCTGAGACTGGAGGATTGCAATTTGTGGACAGTCTCAGCTCATTAGAGAGGTCCTTCACAACTCAGTGCGACCCTGTTTAAAAAAAAAAAAATTTAAAAGGACTAAAAATTAGGACTGGGAGCGTAACTCAGAGGGAGTGTAGCTCAGAGGTAGAATGCCCCTGGGTTTCATTCCTAGTACTGAAAAAAAAAAAAGAAAGAAAGAAAGAAAGAAAAAGAGGGGAGGGCTGAGGGTGTAGCATGGAGGTAGAATGCCCCTGAGTTTAATACCCAGTAATAACACACACACACACACACACACACACACACACACACACACAGAGAGAGAGAGAGAGAGAGAGAGAGAGAGAGAGAGAAGCAGACTGTAGTTCTAATGAATAAAGAACACAATTTTATTTTAAATCTCCCCATACAAAGTCAGAGAGATTGAATGCAGGTGAGTGATGGCATGAACACAGATATGAATAGCAATCATCAACTCTTTCAACAAACTGTGCTCATTTCCCTCATGTGCTAGTGTTCAGTGTTTGATTTTGCCTAATCTCGGGCTTGTGTATTTTCAGATTCTCATCTTTTAAGAAACACTGCTAGAGACTGTGAAACTCATTAATAGTACACAAGTCCAGGCATTTCATTTCATTGTATCAAGGTTTTATTATGCTTCCTAAAAGAGAGAGCATGTCAGAGATGTGAAGCTGTTTCTAAGGACTCATTTTGCAGCCTTCCGTAGCAATTCTTTGGTCCTCGTGGATCGGAATGTTTATCTACGTGTTTATGTAATATGCAATCCCACAGTATCCAAGCGTCTGGAAAATCGAATTAGCCTGGACGTGATTGACTGTGTGCAGTGTAATGCCACAGTACTCAGTCTGCTCTTCGTCTCCTATAGCGTGCTTACTGATATGAAAACGAAGACACAGCAAGAGTTTCCATGAGCAGCTGCCAAAAGTGCTCCTGGTGGTGTCTTGTCTGTGCAGAACAATTGCCCATAAATAGAGAGGTCTCTCTGCCAATGAGGGATTGGGAAGTAGGCTGTGTTCGAGAAGAAATTACAGCAGCAGTTTTATGACCATCACCCAGTTTCACCATCAGTAAGGGAAGATTCTGTTCAACCCTTGCTGGGGGGCAGCCCACTAGCAAATTGCATGGCATCCTAAGGAGTCGCAGTGAACTCATCAGCAAGAGGAAATTCAAGACTTGTTTTGTTTTATTACCATTTAGAAAAACTCTGCTGCCACACTAGGCACTGACCTTGAAAGTCTACAAAATCCATCCTATAAAAATGGTTTAAACTACCCTCTGCAGGAGCTGGGGGGACTTGAGACTGGGCTATTGATTGGTAAACCCTAGCCAAGATGGAAGGACGACAGAGCCAATGAAACTTAAGCTTTCCAGCTGCCTGATAGCATGGCCGCTGTCAAAGACCCTCTGGGCATCGTTTTGTGGTAATTAGTTCACATTCATTGTCTTAAAGAGGAAATTATTGCCACAACCTCAGGTCCCGTCAAATCTGGGTCAGTCTGTGAACTTTACCTTAAGTCATCGTGTGGCAGAAGGACCCCAAAGCTTATGAAACTTAAGCTTAGCGTCCATTCTCTTAGCATCCATTCTCCTTCATTCTTCTAATGTTCAGACCCCTATCTCTACTTTGGTTCAGATGCACATATCTGCCCATAGTTGGCTATTTTTCAGCATCTTCATAAGCAAAGTGGGCATGTGGCAAGGAATTTTAGTTAGTAGGATATGAGCAATTGTTGAGTTATCCCTTTTCTATGGCTGCAGGCTCTCTTTTTCTTTTTCTTCCCCACCTCTTTATTTTTCTTTCCTTTCCTTTTTTTTTTTTTTGTAGTGCTGAGAATTGAACCTACCCTTAGTTTTATTTTCTATTTTTTATTTTGAATCAGAGTCTCGCTACGTTTCTGAGACTGGCCTCAAACTTGCAATCTTCCTGTCTCAGCCTCCCAAGTACTGGGATTATAAGCACATGCCACCAAGCCCAGCCCTCCCTTTCTTTAGACTGACAAAAATCATTCACTAGGAGTAGCCACCTTGGCCCCAGAGAGGGAAGACAAGTGTTAATGGCAGCAGGTAATGGAAGGCCACTTACCTCTCTGCCATTACTTGAAAGAGATACACTCGTGTACGTTCATCCCTCTGTAATCTTGGAGCCTTTTTGTTACAGCAGCGCAGCGTGCACTCTTCTCCTCAGTTGGGTCCACTGGGTCAGGATTTGCTTCAGAGGAGTGTGAAATGCGGAGAGTTAGCAGGGTAAACCTGAGTCAAGGACTTTGAAAGGTATAGAAAGACCAGAAGTCAGAGAGACAGATGCAGACCCACGTGGCCAGCAATGGAGTCATCATAAAGACAGGGTTCCAAGTCAGGAGGAGAGAGAGAGCATGAGCCGTAGGTCCTGGAGCACTGCCTTCTGGTGCCCACGGCGTGGGTATTGAGCTGCATCATGAAGGGGAACGCATAAGGAGCCTGTGAAGTATGCAGGCCGTCAGGCATCCTGTGTTCCTACTGCTCCTCCATCCTCGGCTGGTGGAATCAAGGTTGAGAAGGTCATCCTCTGCTCTCACAGCAGCCCAGTTGCCCTTCAAGGGTCTCACCACAGCGGTGTTCCACTCTTAATAGAACTGACTATCCTGATCACATCTTTTCTCATTTGGAGTTTGAATGAGATACGATGAGAGAGAGTGAGAGCGAGAGAGCGAGAGAGCGAGAGAGCGAGAGAGCGAGAGAGCGAGAGCGAGAGAGCGAGAGAGCGAGAGCGAGAGAGCGAGAGAGCGAGAGCGAGAGAGCGAGAGAGCGAGAGCGAGAGAGCGAGAGAGCGAGAGAGCGAGAGAGCGAGAGAGCGAGAGCGAGAGAGCGAGAGAGCGAGAGAGCGAGAGCGAGAGAGCGAGAGAGCGAGAGCGAGAGAGCGAGAGAGCGAGAGAGAATGAATCAGCAGTTGGCAGGAGAGGGAGATGCCAAAAGACACAAAGGAAGAAGACAGTAAGAGAGCAAGAAGCCAAGGCCACCAGAGAAGGATGCAGCACTGGGCTGGGAAGCAGGTGGCTGGGGGCTCCGTCAGGAGCAGGGCTCTCTTGATTTTAGGTTCCCAGAACTTAGAGGCCAGCCTCAGCAAGGGTGAGAGCTAATACCCCCTCTGCATCACTAGCTCCTCATGGGATTCACTGGCATTACACCTTCTGAGATCTTTCCATGTTTAATCTTCCAACTGAGATAAACCGAACTGATTTCAAGACACAAAGTGGAGAAAGCCAGAAAAACCTGCATTGGACTTTCTTTAAACTTCCTGTATTGTTCTCGATCTGGATTCACTGTGTTCCTAATAAAGCTTCTGGATATGAGGAAAGTCAGAGTGGATTTGGGGGTCATGAAGGTACAGCGTTGACATTGGAAAAGGCAGGCAAGTGATGGCATACGTCCCTTTTGGCATATAATTTGTCCAAACGAGCCTCATCGCAGAACGACACAATGCCATTGTTCACGTTCGCAGCAGATACAAATTTAGAATAGCTTGTGTGTATTTAGTCTCACTGCTGGAAGAGCTGTTAGAACATCGCATGCTATTCTGGTTCCCCCCGTGAATGCCAGCTCTGTGGCAGGGAGGGGAAGTGGTTTTATACTGTGTTCTGGAGACTCGGAGGAGCTCTTCTTCAGAAAAGGAGGGACGATTGCCTTGATACACCTGCCAGGCATCTATGGAGCTCACAGCCATTTTTACCGTATCTGGTTTGTCCTCGCAAAGTCCCTGGAGAGCAAAATGATGACTAGACTAAGCACTTTCCAGTTTTAGACAGAGAGGCTCTCGGCACCCTGCCTTATCACTCCCTTTTCTTCCGGCCCATCTTCATCTCCAGCTTGATGAACCTCTTTGACATTCTTGTTTGTCCTTTGGGGCTACATGCCTTCGCACCTCCCTCTGTCTCTGAGTTTGAACATCCATTCCTCTGTTGTCCAAGATTTAGCTTAAACCCCAGGTCCTCTGTAAATAGGGGCAGCAGGAGGCTGTTTCACACTGCCTGAGAAGAAATCAGCAGAGATGACATGTTCACAGCCAGGTGTTTAGCACCTGGAGCAGAGGTCAGCAAACTGGAGCCTCGGGGCCATGGCTGATCTAAGTGCCCCACCCACCCGATGAATACAAAATTCACTTGGGTGAATGAATATTTATTGGGATACAGCCACGCCGATTCGTTCACATCTATGGCTGCTTTCATGCCTCAGTGGCAGAATTGGGTACTTGTCTACAAGCCCAAATTATGTACTTTCTGTTTTTTATTTATTTATTTTTATTTGTTTTATTATTTATTTATTTATTTATTTTGTGATACTGGGGATGGAACCCAGGGGCATTCTACCTCCGAGCTACACCCTCCAGCTCTATTTTCTATTCTTTATTTGGAAACAGGGTCTCACTGAGTTGCAAAGGGCCTCACTGAGTAGCTGAGGCTTTCTGCGAAGGCGACCCTCCTGTCTCAGCCTCCCAAATGCTGGGATTACAAGCGTGTACCACCATGCCCAGCTTAAATAAGTCTGCTGGGTGCCTGCACAGAGGGACAAGAGGTCCCTCCTGCTGTCCTCCCATTTCTGGGGGCCTCCTGGGGTTCCTACTGATGCCTCGCCTGCTACTTTTGCACCCTGATAGTTGGTGGCATTACTTGCTGAAGTCTTAAAAGTTGTAAAGGAAACGCTTCCAGCTCAGCCTCGTACCCTGGCGTGGTCCTGTGGAATTTGAGCAGGGCCTGCCGTCCTTCCCAAAGTGCAAGAGACTCCCAAAGAGCAGGTCAGGTGGCACTGGAGGCCACGGGATGGGAAGAGGCTGATGGGGCACAGTCCCAAGGGTCTGAGTGAAAGTGAGCATCTTTAGTCCACACTCGCAATACTCTAGAAAACTATATACTGTGCTGGCGGCAGCCACGGGTCATGGAGCAGCAACCCCAGGTCCAGCTTGGCTTCCAGTGGGCTGTGGTGGCCTTACCACACACGATCTTTCTCGTGAACATGCCATGGTGAGCGTTGGTGCCCAGACAGAGAACCTTTGCAGCCTCTTTTAGACATGCTTTCTTTTTAGGAATGAAGAAATATTCTTTTTTTTTTTTTTTTTGCGGTACTTGGGGTGGGACCCAGGGACATTCTATCCGAGCAACACCCAGCCCTAATTTTTATTCTTTATTTTGAAACAGGGCCTCTCTAAGTCTCAGCCTCCCAAATGCTGGGATTATAAGCGTGCACCACCACGCTTTTTTTGAGCCATTATTTTGTCAAGTCTACACAACTGCATGTAACTACAAATATTTTTAGAACATAGAGTTTTGTAAATATTTAATATTCTGCTAATTTGATTTTGAATTGTAAATATCAAGTATTCTATTTGAGGTTTTATTATGTTTTATTATACTTTGTTAAAAAGGAAAAATTGTACAGTTTTAGAATTTTTTTTTTTCAGATCTGGGGATGGAACCCAGAGGCATTTGACCTCTGAGATACACCCCCTGCCCAATTTTTTATTCTTTATTTTGGAACAGGGTCTCACTGAGTTGCGGAGGGCCTCACTTAGTAGCTGAGGCTGTTGGGATTACAAGCATGCACCACCACGCCCAGCTCTAGAAAGTGTATTTTAGAATGTTTTTATAAATAAATTTAATGTCCTGAAAATAAAAATTTATAAAAAGTTAAAATAAATATATAAATAAATAAGTCTGCTGAACTTGACTTAGAGGAAAGGGACACTCAGGAGTATTCCTCCTCCTCCTCCTCCTCCTCCTCCTCCTCCTCCTCCTCCTCCTTCTTCTTCTTCTTCTTCTTCTTCTTCTTCTTCTTCTTCTTCTTCTTCTTCTTCTTCTGTACTAGGGAATTGAACCCACGAGTGTTCTACTTTTGAGTTACACTCCAAGCCTTATTTTTTTTTAAATTTTGTAACAAGGCCTTGCTAAGTTGCTGAGAGTCTCAATAAGTTGCTGAGGCTGGCCTCAAACTTGTGATCCTCCTGTCTCAGCCTCCCAAGTACCGAGATTACAGGGGTATGCCAGCACACTTGGCTAGGAAATTCTTATTCAAGAAAGGAAAGAAGATAAAGAGAAGGAAGAAAGGGGGTACAAGAAAATGAAATGAATTGCTTCCAGCTAACATCTTCCACCATGAGATAGGATTTGCACAGGATGAAAATCAGATGACACTCAGAACCGGCTGTTTCAGGCAAAGAATCAGGCAGGAGAGAAGTGGGATTGGAGGGGAAGGTTTTAGTTGGCAAGTTGGGGGATACAAAATACCTCCAAACTTTATGTTTGAAACAACCATTTTATGGTATCTCATGACTGTGGGCTGGATGTTTGAAGGGGACCCATTAGGTAGGTGATCCTTCTATTTTATGTTATGTCAGTAAAGATCACTTGATGGAATTCAGCTGCCAGATGGGCTGGTTTTAAGTCCAGTTAAGCGTTTCTCTATGCCTCGTTCCTTGGTAGGAGTGATGGTGGCCGAGCTTAGCTGTGACTGAGCTCAGAGTAGTGAGACTTCTCACATGGCACCTCAGAGCTCCTGGAGCAGGTGTTGCAGTCAACTAGGCAAGGGCTACATCATCACTTACGACTCAGCCACGGAAGTCTCACAAGGATGCTTCTACCGTTCTCTCTTGGTTGAACTCATTGAAGCCACGAGCTTGACCAGGATCATGATGGGAAAGTGTCAAAGGATTTGTGACCACGGTTTAAAACTTACCCATGGGGAAGAGGATCAAGTGGCCAGCATTTACTAAAGGTTTTTCCTAGCTGATTTTGCTACGACCTTTGTTTTTGTGGTACTAGTGATTGAATCCAGGGGCATTCTCCCTTTGAGCTACACCCCAAGCTCTATTTTTTAATTTCTAATTTTGTAACAGGGTCTCACAAATTGCTGAGGGCTTCACTAAGTTGCTGAGGCTGGCATCAAACCTGTGGTCCTCCTGTCTTAGCCTCCCAAATACCAAGATTATAAGCATGTGCCATCATGCCTGGCTCCTGAGACGCATTTTAAATTATAAAATGGAAGTAACAATACCTTTATCAGAATTTGTGGCATGCCAGGATTGGTGGCTCAAGCCTGTATTCCCAGTACTTGGGAGGCTGAGATAGGAGGATTACAGGTTCAAGGTCAGCCTCGGCAATTTAGGGAGGCCCTTAGCAATTTAATGAGACCCTGTTTCAAAATAAAAAAAAAAATAGGATGAGGCTTGTAGCTCAAAGATAGAATGCCCCTTGGTTAAATCCCCAGTAATTCACACACACACACACACACACACACACACACACACACACACACACCATGGAGCATTCAAGGTTAAATGATCTGTAATTAAATTACACAATATTACTAAGCTATTGGGTCACAGAGCTGCTATTCCCACCCAGGTCTGCCTAGCTTCAATGTGAAGCTTTTTCCATGATGTCTGTCCTAAGCGAAGTTAATAAAAGAGTCAACAGTAGCAGCAAACAAGGGATGGTGGGAGTTAAGGGGTTAAGAGGAAAATATCTGGGCTCTGCCTCCCTGCTCTTGGGAAATAGTCACTGGTGGCAGCAGGCTCCTGACAGGAGACAGGATGCCCTGGCATGGAGGCACCTCCTGAAACCCGAGTCTGAGAGACAGACGCCAGGTCTGTCTCTTCACCAAGACCTGGTCAGCTGTGTGAGGCACTCTGTCCAGAGTCACCACACCTTTGACAATTCAAGAGGGCGGTGCTGATGAACAGGCAACCACCTCCTTCACAGTAGACAGCTCCCACCTCTGTCTGCAGACCCAGGCTCTCACACAGCTAAGCACCAGGTCCCGACTGAGAACTTCCCTGCAAGCCCCTCCCACTCTTGCCTCCGCCTCTGACTCCATGTTCCGGGACACACAGCAAAGTCTTCCCAAAGCAAGCTTCTGCGGTTCCTGCCTCCTCCGTCCCCAGACCTCAGGATTCTCATTCTTGTGCCCCGGCTTTCCCTTGTGGCCAGGGATGCCATGGCATGGCAGTTTGGCATACGGGCTTGGTGTTCCATTGCCTGGATTTGAGTCCCTGTTGATATTCTTATAGTTACTTGACTTTAAGAAAGCTACCTCGTCTCACTGGCCTCAGTTTACTTTTTCTTTGTTTTTTTTTTTTTTTTTTTTTGCAGTACCGGGGATGGAATTGCAGGGCATTCTACCTCTGAGCTACAACCCCCAACCCTATTTTTTTATTCTTTATTTTGAAACAAGGTCTCACTAAGTTGCAGAAGGCCTCACTAAGTAGCTGAGGCCTCAGTTTTGTTTTGTTTGTTTGTTTGTTTTAGTTGTGAAATGGCAATTAATAGCACCTCCTCAGAGCATTTTTAGAATTGAATTGGTACACTGAAATGATGAGAATAACATTTGGTACATACTATACACTCAATAAAGGTTAGGTATCATTATGTCTGAGTGGTCTCCAAGTTATAGTAGCCTGTGTGTGTGTGTGTGTGTGTGTGTGTGTGTGTGTGTGTGTGTGACTGAGAATTGAACCCAGGGGCATTCTATCTCTGAGTTATACTTCTATCCATATTTTGGTTTTGTTTTGAAATAGGGTCTTTCTAGGTTGCTGACAGTCTCACTACATTGCTGAGGCTGGCCTTGAACCCGAAATCCTCCTGTCTCAACCTCACAAGTACTAGGATTATAGGCATGCACCACCATGCCCAGCTCTTAAAACTTTTCATTTATTTAGGATCTGTTATGTTACTGCCATCTCAGGTCCTAGTTACTTTACCCCCATAAGTTGCATAAATGTGATCTCTTCAAAACAGAGGACATCTATGTCCTTGTTTCTTCTATATCAATCTATGCTACGCATGGCTGGCTTAAAAATCCTCACCATTTACAGATCTCCAATGTACTGGCCCTGTACCAGACATTGTAGAAACGGTATCTGTTACCTTTGTAATACTTGGCTAAGCTTAGGTGAGTATTCTTCCTACAATAGATGAGAATGTTGGCCTCAGAGAAGTAACTTGGCCAAGATCACATAGCTGGTAAACATCAAAGACAAGATAAGTAAGCTGATGGCTTTCTTTTATTATACCATTCTTTACTCTTTCATGACATTAGGCTTTCCTATTCAATATTTCATCTTCCTGCGTAGAAATATAACACAAATTAATGACTTTGAGGAAAGGAAGCTAGAAACTAATTTTTCTATTACCCATGGGACTTTTTTTAACCTATTATTTAAACACATAAAAATTTAGCCCCATATTAATTTCCTGATCAAATTTTTAGTAGTTCTTAGCCCAAACCCTCTATTCTGGTCAAACTACCCTACTTGCCCTACTGCCTCCACTACCTTCCATCTATCTAGCTAAACTATCTATGTCATAGCACAAACCCCACTTCCTTGAGGAAACAACCAGATTGTTAAGAACTCTGAATGGTGTAAAATCTTAATTTACTCGCAAGATAACAATTTAGCTAACCACAGATTCATGGATGCTGGTAGAAGACATGAAACGCCTGTATCAGAGACAAAGGACAGTTACTTTACACACACTGACTGTAACAGAGTACCAAATATTTGGGCCAGTTCTCCTAGTCCTGATGATCACAGAGTAATGTGAAGAGGGTCAAATGAACCCCCGCACACAGAGCAGAGCGCATTATAGGAGAGGAATGCAGATCTTTGGGGACTAGAATTCTTAGAAGGGACAGTAAGCACGCCTCCCTTTTGTTATATCTTCCAGAGCTCTAAACAAATCTGGGTTTTGCTTTCTAAGGAGAAATTATCTCTTTCAAATGTTTTTCATTACACAAAGAAGATCCTTGGATGAATAGGCCAAAACAAAAGTTGCCAATACCTCTGCTCACATGTCAAAGAAAAATGCAAAAGTCCCATGGCGAGTCCTCTACTAACACTGAGAACCCAGCCTACATTGTTATTGCTTTCCTCTGAGTCTCTAAGAGTGTATTTTTCTAGCTTGAGTGATATACAAAGGCCTTCTAAAAATAAAAAAAAAAGAAAGAAAATACTCTCATAGACCCTCTGGAGTTCATTGAGCACTTCTATTTTAACATTACTTAAGTAAATCTAAGTATATTCTCATGGTGTTCATAGCCCTTGCACACTAGAAAAGGGAGAAGTATGAGTTAAATTCAAACCCAAACAAGAAAACCAATTTCTGCATTTTATTTCTATAATAGTGTTGTTATAAAAATTATTGTTTAGCTGAAACTAAATTGCTGATGTAGGGTTTTGTAATTAAAAAACAGAAACTCATCTATATCCTGCTCTTGCTTTTTTAAAAATTTTATTTCAATCAGTATGGATAATGCTTACTTGCGAAATGTTGTGTACAAACTGCTATTAATAACAATAAGGTTTTGTTTGCTTACTCAGGTTTATCATATCTTATATTTAACTAAAATTAAAAGGCAATTTTTAATGTTGTATTGCTTATAAACTGAAAAGTTATATTCACTTAAAGTTTTGTTAGTCTACCAAATCATCAGAATCTCTATTAGACATGCTTTTTTTAAAATTTTGTTATTGATGTATCGGTATAAGAAAATAATATATGATAATATATGGTATTTTGCTTTACAGAGGTTGAAAACAAACTTCTTGTTTTATTAAAGAGTTATTGGTCAGAATGTGATGGAATCCTATAAATATAAAAAAAGGATTTTGAGAAGAATTTAATCTTAAGTCAAATTTTCTTTATATCATGGTCTCTTTGACTTCAACTTAGGCTATTTAAGTTCCCTGCAACTTCCGCTCATGCAGAGGAGTCTTATGTCCTTTGGTGGTCCATTGCTCCAGCACATCCTTTACATTTTATATTAACTGGCAGCAGTCACAGCAGTGTTAATCCAAATCCCTGGAGTTTTCATAATGGCAAATCTAAGTCTCAACTCATTAATGACATGGAGACTAAAGTATTACCCTAGAAACAGGGTTTTCAATGTCCAGTTATCACCAGACAGGACTCTGACATGTGGACAGTGGTGGACACAGCACTATTACTGATGGTTTGACACGAGGAGAGTCCCATGAACAATGGCCGGATACTACAAGTCAGTAAAGGTCAGGATGTTTACTTGAGGGGACTGCTTAGTACTTCCACAAACACAAATGCCATAGCATATAGAATGTACTTAATCACTTTTTCATGATCACAATAAGAAAGAAATAACATAAAAATAAAATATGCTTCCTGAGAACTGGCGATCCCCAGGATTTGTCTGTAGACCTCAGGGGGTCTATCTTGCAGACCTATTGCACTAAGGCCCCTTTGCCAGCACTGTCTACTCCCTGGCCTTTGCATATCTTCCTTTCTTTCCTGGCTGTTTTCAGTCTCCAGATTCTGTTTCTTTTCTTTTCTTTTCTTTTCTTTTCTTTTCTTTTCTTTTCTTTTCTTTTCTTTCTTTCCTTTCTTTCTTTCTCTCTCTTTCTTTCTTCTTCTTTTTTTTTGTTTTAGTGGTACTGGGGATGAAATCCTTCTACCTCCTGGTTACACTCCCAGACATATTGTATATATTTTTTTTACTTGGAAACAGGGTCTCTTACGCCCGCGCGGCTGGCTTCGAACCTGCATGATACTCCTGTCTCCGCCTCCCAAAGTGTGGGGATTACAAGTGTGCGCCACCAAGCCGGGCATCAGATTCTGTTGCTTTTCTGCTTCTTGGTGCTGACCTCCAACCCTGCACACTACAAACACAGACGTTCCCTTCCTTTCTCACTCACTTCCTGGAGTTTCTGCAGGAGCAGCTTTCTCAGCGCCCCCTGCCCCATGAGGGGCCCCTGTCTTGGCTCGGCTCCAGTGGGCTTCATAGCAGCCATTGTTCTCAAATTAAGAGAAACTCAGGCACAAAAACATCAAGGGATTTGCCAGAAGTTACTCCTCCACCAGGGACCCAGCCTACCCCCTAAGCTTTTCTGTACATTCCCTCTTTTGGCAGGAGTGATGATTACTCATTGAGCGCCAAACCCTGAACAAAGATTGTGCCAACATCCCAGGGCAGAGTTCCTTCTATTTTTAAAATTTTAATTCTAGTTTTTTAAATCTAGTTATAAAAATGTTATTATATATATACATATATATAGTCAAATTTATATGTATATCATGTTAAGATATACATATAACAAAATTTGCTCTTTTTTGTAATGTTATGATATACATATAACATAAAATTTGCCCTTTTTTTCAATGTTATGATATACATATAACATAAATTTGCCCTTTTTTGCAATGTTATGATATACATATAACATAAAATTTGTCCTTTTTTTTACAATGTTACGTCATAACATAAAATTTGCCCATTTTGAAGGTTATGATTCAGTAGCATTTAGCACATTCACATGATTTTGCAACAATCACAACCATCCATCTCCAGCACTCTTTTTGTCTTGGAAAACTAAAACTCTAAACTCAGTAAGTGGCAGCTTTAAATCCATGGCCCCATCTAAGCCCCTGCAACCACCCTCTTAAATCCTGTCCTCTCACTACTCTAGGTGCCTCATGTGAGTGGGACGGTGCAATACGTGCCACTTTGTGACTGGGCCTCCTTCTATTGACAGAACACCACACACACACACACACACACCAGACTATGCACAGCACTTGCACCTGGGCTGTATGTACAGAGCCTTCCAGTGCCCTGCATCCCCCAGGGTGCGTCCTCTCTGCCATCCTGCCAATCTGTTAACAAATTAAAGGCTGAATACATTCCTTTCAGTTTCCCAGGCTAGGTCTGATTAGATTAGGCCTGATATAAATAACTGTTCTCTCCCGTGGTGAAGTAGGGGGCAGTGGTGCTAAGCCTTTGGAGGTTTGGTGTAACAGCTTTTAAGGAGCTGATGTAGGCTAAGTGTCTGCTCCCAAAAAAATGAACAGGCCGCAGAGTTTTTTACATAGCTTCGGGGCATAACAAAACCTGATCTGATTTGAGTTCTGTCAGAGACAGAGCCTGAGGTAAGGATTTGAGTGGGAGTAGGTAATTTGGAAGGCAATCCTAGGGCCTCGTGAGTGTGACACAGGGGAGGGGGGAGGGAGCCCAGGGAAGGGGGTATGAGTGGATATCTATTGCCGCGGAGATGGAGGCTCAGTCTCTGTGGGTCCCCCAAACCCCATGAGTGAGCGTGCAGAACTCACCTCAGAGTCAACCCACTGGGATGTGAAGACTCTGGGTGTTTGCCCACCAGCTCTTGCTCTTTACTGTGGAAGGTGGCAGTGCTATTATATTTATTATTATTATTATTATTATTATTATTATTATTATTATTAATTTGCAGTACTGGGGATGGAACTCACAGGCATTCTACCTCCGAGCTACATGCCCAGCCCTACATTCCTTATGTTGAAGCAGGGTCTCACTGAGTTGCAAAGGCCCTCACTAAGTAGCAGAGGCTGTCTGAGAACTGCTATCCTCCTGTCTCAGCCTCCCAAATGCTGGGGTTACAAGTGTGCACCACCACACCCAGCACTCTGTGCTATCTTAACCTGTTTTGCTGCTGGGCAACCATGCTACTGCAGCCCCAGAATTCCTCCCTGGCAGAAAAGGCAGGTGTTCTGGAAGAAGGCTTGCAGGTGGACATGATGGCTCACTGAAGTTGAAGACACTGTCTGCATAGGTCAGGGAAACAGCTAGGGCATGGAAACTGGTGGCTAAGGATCCCTGGGAGCTTCTGTACACCCAGGTTTGCTAACATCCTTTCTAGATCTCACAGCCTATTTGTTGTTCTGTTTAAGCAGTGCACAGCTAGCTTGTACTCTCAGGCCTTATTCTTTGAGCAGATATGCAAGGAGACCCTCTCCTGAGCGCCCACAGCAAACATCCTTGCAGAGACTGAACTCACCTACACAGCTTAACACAGACCCATCTGTGGGGATAGCCCCAATCATTACTCACCCTAAATCTTCATTCTGACCGCAGAGAGCAGCAAGGCCCAGCCTGCAGGGCTTAATTACTTAACCACATGGTTTTTGAGAATGAAGCACATGGTGGGAATCTACATATGCTAAATGGAAATGTCCTCACCTCTACCTCACTGGAGTCTAGCATTCATTCCTCTACCTTAGAATTAAAGCTCACAGAGGAGGCGGCCAAGTCCATTAAGCAACAAACCAGCAACAACTTGGGAATCTTGATGATGAAGTAGAATTAAAAAATGAAAAGAATCTCAAGCATGAGCATCAGAACTCTTCTTGGTGGTAGCTTTCAGAATTGTCACATTAGGGGAGGTGGGAATAGACCAAGAACAATGAAGCAGTAATTGGGCTCTTGCATTCTCATTGAAGATGGAATTATATCTCCTGTACTTCCCAAAAATGTGACCTGTGTCTACAAATGTATTTGGAAATAGAGACTTTAAGGTGATCAAGTTAAGATGAGGTCGTTAGTGAATGAATGAAAATAGAGTTAGGGAGTTTGGGAGGGAGGTGAAAACACTAAGCAGGTTATCAGAGACTGTTGCTTTATCTGGACCCAACCAAGCACCCCCTGGGGAGTCAGCCAGATGCCATGGGGGAAAGGGACCAATGGGCCATGCGTCTGGAGAGTTGTGCATAGTCCTGATTGGCCAGCTGAGTCATGTGGCAGATCAGAAGTACTGATGTTTTATAGGCATGCCGATTCTCTCATGACATCTGCAGTCCCGCAATGTTTAGAGTCTCAAAGAACCTGGATTCTCGCAATATATCTGCTTCTGTCTTCCCGGGTCTGCCTCCTGTCCCCGCCAAGGGGTCATGTGGGGGGAGGGACCCAACCTATCAGTTAAAATGGGTCTTAATCCATGATAGCTGTGTCCTTTTAAGAAGGGGACATTTAGATAGCCCCAGAGACAGATGTGAATAGAGGGAATACAATATGAAGACAAAGGGAGAAGACGAACATTCAGTCAGCATTCTCACCATTGTGATCCCAGACACCTGATGACCACAGCCTAGGGGAAGCAAGACTTATTTGCTTATAATTATGGAGATTTTAGTCCATGTATATATCGTCTATTTTACACTGGCTGCCAAGCAGGAGCCAGGGCTACAGGTCCTTAGGGCATGATGGCAGAGAGCAGAGCAAGCAAGATGCATATGTGCATGTGGGAACTGAATATATAGGTATGTAGTTGACCCACCTTCGCACTGTGTTTTGCCTTCAGAAGCCACGGCCCCAGGAGCTGCCTCCAGGAATGGCTCCTCCAGAGCAAGAGGTCTGAAGGGCATTTTACTTTTAAACTGTATCTATGACCATCGGCTACAAGCAGAGGAATGCCTGAGAACTCCTGCCGAGGCTCTTCTCACAGTCCCCAGCAGGAACCAACCCTGCTGACACCTAGATTCAAAACTTCCAGCCTCTGGAACTGTATGGCAATAGATTTCTGTTGTTTCAAGCCACCAGATTTGTGGTATTTGGTTGTGGCTGCCCTAGGAAATCAATATAGGTTCTAAATAAGGAAACAAACTGGGAAGAAGGCTGGGGCAGTGAGTGAGGATAAAGAAGTAACAAGATTAAAGATCACAGCAGGAAATTTTGTTGGGAATCTGAGGCACTGTGATGCGAACCTCTGAGTCACAGGGATGAGTCAGTCAGGCCTGGGCGGTGACTATTGGGGTGCGTCTTGCTTTCCATGACTGGGCATTATTCTCTTCTCCCCAGCCCTTTTTCTGGAAATACCCCCTGCCTCCTAATATCACTTTGAGGAGCTCTCCCTTGGAGAATTCTATGCCCCATTCCCCCTTGCCCATACTATGTTGAGGGCCCTCCTATGTACATATAATATCTGGACCTTATTGTGTCACAGAATCTGTCCTTCTCTATTATAATGACCTCCTTGAGGTTCTCTCTGCCAGGCCATGACTTCTTTAAGCTCAAGAACCAGCTGTTTACCATTTTTGTATTCTCAGTATAGGGATGGTCAAGAAATATTTGATGAAGAAATGAGTAAAAGGCTGGATGGATAAAGGTATACAAGGCATGGACTTGATATTAAGATAAAAGTACCCTGCGTCCTGGGGATATTTAAGTATTTCTTGGGATTGAAGTGATCATAGGATGTGGTTTCCAAGGTTAGAGCTGTTGGTCAGCAGAATCAGCAGTTGAGAACAGGTTGCCACTGATTGAACAGAGCAGCAGTGTGACTAAAGCCACTTAGCACTTATTTATTTATTTACTTATTTATTTGTTGCAGTACTGGGATGGAACCCAGGTGCACTCTACCTCCAAGCTACACCCCCAGCCCAATTTTTTATTCTTTATTTTTTAACAGGGTCCCGCTGAGTTGCAAAGGGCCTCACTAAGTAGCTGAGGCTAGCCGCGAACTTCGATCCTCCTGATTTAGTCTCACAAATGCTGGGATTATAAGCGTGTGCCACCACGCCCGGCTTCATTTATTTATTTAAGCAAAGCATGATCAATGTGCACTAGTGTTCCAGCACTGAGATGGGTGTCAAGGACACAATGTTGAGAAGACTGAAGTCTCTTGGGAATGATGGATGATGGGAAAGACTTGTAAACAAGAGGGCAAGGCATGTGTTTCCAAAGATGTTTGCTATGTCATTATTTAGAAATGGTTGTTTTGAAAAGTTGGAGTAAATCTCAATACCCATCTATGGGACAATGGTTAAAAATACTGGTATATGCATTTTATATATATTAATATACATTAATGGTTTATACAAGGAGAAAAAGCACTTCATATGCTATTTCAATTAAAACCAGTTTAGGTTATAAGAGTATCTTTCTTTGACTGGTAGAAATCCTGAGTCTAGGATAGCCTTAGCAGAAATTTATCTTATTTCATGAGGACAAAAGCAAGAGGCAAGCAGGCTGATAGGATGGCTTGACAATCATAAAGCTAGCTCCTTTTCCCTTATGGTGCAAGAGCAGGTGCTAGAGCCCCAGCCATTTCATCTATATTCTAGGCAGCTAGGAGAATAAATACCAAAAGGAAAGTCTCTTTACTTTATAAATACTTTTCAGAAGTTGCATATGATACGTCCCATTTCACCTGTATCAGTCGATTTCAGGTTCAGGGGAATAAATACAGTTGTAAATAGTCATTATAAGTGCTATGGGAAAACAGACCTGGGACTGTGTGGGAGGAGCTCAGTGGGATCAGAGAAGGCATTATCAAGGGGTCATTTTGCAAAGCCAAACAAAGTCGGCCGCTGAAGGAGGGCTGTAAGGGGGAGTTTCTGGAAGGGTCTATGGGAAGCTGATCCCCAGAGGTAGGCCATCTCAAGCACAGAGGTGGGCAGTGGCCGCTGGTGTTCAGCAGGGCCAGCAGTTGGGAAGAAAAATTAGGTATGATGGTGCACGCTTGTAATCCCAGCATTTGGAAGGCTGAGACAGGAGGATCGTGGTTCACAGACAGCCTCAGCTACTTAGTGAGGCCCTTTGCAACTCAGTGAGACCCTGTTTCAAAATAAAGAATAAAAAATAGGGCTGGGAGTGTAGCTCAAAGGTAGAATACCCCTGGGTTTCATCCCCAGTTCTGGGGGAAAAAAAAAACAAAAAAACAAAAAAACTTAGGCAGTGGAGGAGAGTGAATTCTATCTGGAAACTCTCAGATACCTACATGTCCATCACATTGGAAAATAATCATGAAAGAATGATGGTCACCAACTCATTCTGCATCCTCAATTTTATAGAAGTTCCTCTTTTGGCCAAGTATGACTCAGAATCATACGTGAAACATAATTCTGAAAAAATGAAGCTCCTAGTTTAGCCAAGTTGACATGACATAAACCACTACCGTTTACCATGTGTCATCTACATACACTTCTTCTGGAAACCTTTTTTTCTCAAACAAAGGCAATGACAAGTAATGCCTCTATATAACAGGATGCAGCTATCTTTCTTACAATGGAAAAATGCAAACTCCCCCCTAAGAGAGGACACCCCCAGCCTCATGTGTCCATCACTGGGTTCTCTTCTTACATTCTACATGGTGACCTTGAACCTAAACACTCAGATCTAAGGTTAAGTCCATGATTGGCAAATCCTATGTTACATAGAACTGAAGATGGAAAAACAAAGATGTTAATATACAAAACATGTCAGACATGGTGGCACATGCTTGTAATCCCAGTACTTGGGAGGCTAAGACAGAAGGATCACAGCTTTGTAAGCAGCCTCATCTATTTAGCGAGTCCCTACACAACTTAGTGAGGCACTGTTTCAAAACAAAGAATAAGCCGGGTGTGGTGGCGCATGCTTGTAATCCCCGCGCTTGGGAGGCTGAGACAGGAGGATCGCACAGGTTCGAAGCCAGCCTCAGCTACTGAGTGAGGCTCTCAGCAACTTAGTGAGACCTTGTTTCCAAATAAAATAGAAAATAGGATGCCGGGCATGGTGGCGCACGCTTGTAATCCCCGCGCTTGGTAGGCAGAGACAGGAGGATCGAGCAGGTTCAAAGCCAGCCGCATGCGCTGGCTTAGGAGACCCTGTTTCCAAATAAAAATATAAAAATAGGTCTGGGAGTGTAGCCCGGAAGTAGAAGGGCTTCCAGGAACCCCAGTACCACCAAAATAATAATAATAATAATAATAATAATAATAATAAATAAAATAAAATAGAAAATAGGTCTGGGAGTATATCCCGGAGGTAGAAAGCCTCTGGGTTCCACCCCCAGTACCATAAAAAAAAAACCAAAAACAAACCAAAACAAAACAAAAAACAAAGAATAAAAAATAGGGCTGGGGGTGTAGCTCAGAGGTAGAATGCCCCTGAGTTCAATCCCAAGTACTGCAAAAAATATAGTAAATATATCTATATCAAAGCAAGGAAGAATGGTCATGAATGCCGTCATCCTCATTTCCACAACTGGTTATGTAGAGAAAGATTACATTATTCTTTGATTTTTTATTTTTTTTATTTTTATTTATTTTATTTATTTATTTATTTATTTATTTATTTATTTATTTATTTATTTATTTATTTTTGGTGGTACTGGGGTTCCTGGAAGCCCTTCTACCTCCGGGCTACACTCCCAGACCTATTTTTACTTTTTTTTTTTTTAATTTGGAAACAGGGTCTCCTAAGCCAGCGCGCGTGGCTGGCTTTAAACCTGAGCGATCCTCCTGTCTCTGCCTCCCAGGTGCGGGGATTACAAGCGTGCACCACCATGCCCGGCATTCTTTGATTTTTTAATATCAGTTTTATCCTTCTTTAGATTCCTTGTTTCATTTTAATATACTTATTATATTCTCTCTTCTTTTTAATTTGTTTTTTTTCTAAAATGTGTCTATTTTCTTAAGTTTCAAATATCTGATTTGGCTCTAGTACTTGAGAGGCTCAAACAGGAGGACCACAGGTTTGAGGCCAGCATGTGGTAACTTAGTGAGATGCTGTTTCAAAAAAGAAGGCTGGGATGTAGCTCAGTGGTTGAGTGCCTCTGGCTTCAATCTGCAGCAATACATACATGCACACACATGTATTAAAGAAAGCACACACTCACACACACACACACACACACACACACATACATACACAATCTAATTTAGTTGATTTTTTTTCTATTGTATTTAACAGGAAGAAATACTTATTTCCCACCCCTATGATTTACATGTAAATAAATCCTTAAGTAATACTGACTTCTTTTCCTTTTTCTTATCCTTCTTTCTTCATAAAGAAGAACTTACAGATCTATTGCTGGGTGACCGCCGTTAGTTCTCACTTCATGATTGAGTTGACATAAACTATCAAAAATTATGATCCTTGACAAAGGCACCAAAAACATACACTGGAGAAAAGACAGCCTTTTTGTTTTTAAAACAAATGTTGCTGGAAAAGCTGGATATTTATACTAGAGGAATGAAGCTAGAGGTGTCTGTCGCCAGATAATGGATAAAGAAAACGTGGCATAAATACAGAATAGAGTATTATTCAGCTGAAAAGAAGAATGACACCATGCCATTTGCAGGGAAATGGTAGGAACTGGAGAACATCATGTTATGCAAAGTAAGCCAGACTTAAAGAAAATCAAGAGTTGTATGTTCTCTCTCATGCGAAAGCCAGAGAATAAGAAGGAAAAGAAAAAGACGGGGGAATCTCATGTTGATGGGAGACCAGTGGGGTAGAAAAGGGGAGGTACTGGGGAATAAAAGTGATCAAATTAGGTTATGTGCATGTACAATTGCACAATAAAACCTGCTATTCTGTATAATTATATGCCAACCAAAATAAAAATAGAAAAATTTTAAACACAGGAAATTGATCTTTTTCTACCCTCCAGACTAGAAGAAAGTAATTTGTGGGTGTGCGTCTGCCTCTCTGTCTGGTGCGGTTCTTGGTCCCATGGAGGATGAACACCTATTTGCCTCTTGGCCTCTTGCTTTTGGTCACACCCTCCAACATAATTTATCTTCAATACAAGTATTAATTTTATCTTCGTATCTGTGACTTTTTGTTGATCTCTCAATGGATTCAGAGTTTGAGAAAGAACAAGTAAGTAATTAATTGGATCTCTCAAACTCCAACACTTCTGTTTTGTTTTTATACTGGGAACTATAGCCAGTTTTTAATTTCATTAATTTGTGCTTTCTTTATATTATGTGGTGCCTTCTTTCTTCTTTAGAAAATTTCATGTTCCTTTCAGCTGCATTTTCTTGTATTACTTTTTTTTAAAAGCTATTGATTTAATTTAAAATAATTATAGCTGCAATTAAAATTTCTTCTTTGACTTGCGGATTATATACAGATTTGTTTTTAAAAAAGATTAAAAATTTTTATTGCTGAACATGAGCACATGTTTTCTGATGACTATAACTTAGCTCTTCAATACCGAAAAGAAAAAGATTTTATAGAGATAAACACTTAAGATCAAGGAAACAACATAAACATCTGGCTGTTACTATATCAACCCAAGATAACTTAGAGGCAATAATGATATCTTTCTAACTCGGAATTCCCTCTTTACAACCCAAAATGTCTGAAATTTGTTGTGTTTGTTTGTTTGTTTGTTTATTTGGTGGTACTGAGGTTCCTGGAAACCCTTCTACCTCCAGGTTACACTCCCAGACCTATTTTTATACTTTTAAAATTTGTAAACAGGATCTCTGAAGCCAGCGAGGCTGGCTTCAAACCTGCGCTATCCTCCTGTCTCTGCCTCCCAAGCACAGGGATTATAAGTGTGCGCCACCACGCCTGGCTTGTTGTGATTATTTAAAAACTAATTAAATGGTATTTTTCCACCATGATGTTTCCAATATTTTATGTTTTAATTCTAGTGTCTAATAATTATTATGTTTTAGGATATTGAAAGTAAAATGGATGCAAAGTGAACACCTCCTTCAGTGTGTAAAAGCGCAGTTGGCGTTTCTTTTGTTCCCTGGTGCTCATTCATTTAGCTTCAGAAGCTCAAAATCATGACTTCATAGCTTTTCTTACCATGATTCAAAAAGATATCAAGTTGAATACCAAGTGGTACATTTCATTACTGTGCATTATTTTAAAAATTATTTAAAATTATTTAAAATTATTTTTAAAATTATTTTTAAAATGCATTATTTTACTGAATTCCACCTGAAGTACATTTTGATAAGTTTAAAAGATATTTGTCCTAAGCCAGGTATGGTGGTACACACCTATAATTTCAGTACTTAGGAGGCAGGCTGAGATAGGAGGATCACAAGTTCAAGGCCAGCCTTGGGAACTTAGTGAGACCCTGTTTTAAAATAAAAAATAAAAAAGGGGTGAGGGTGTAGCTCAGTGGTAGCGTGTCCCTAGGTTCAATCCCAAGTAACACACACACACACACACACACACACACACACACAATTTCCCCACGAATGATGCTTCTAAGTAGCATAGGAACCAGCTCTTTACTTCTTTTGCTGAACCTACGGGTTAACAACTTTCACTGGTCATTCTACTTTGCTCTCCTACCTAATATTCACACATAAATTCTCACTGCTTTTTTCCTAGCTTTCCTAGGGATATTTGATTTCTTAAACAAAAGGCAACAAATTGTGATCAACCAGAATACTTGAAGGGTGTCTTATGTGTTTGTGGGTGTGCATGCTTTAAACATGGCCCAGGCACATTATTGTACTGACATTGTTAAATGTCCTGTTTATATTTTCCTAATTGTGTACATAATTTTTGTTTATAATCAGGAACCAAATATAATCTGTTCCCTGCAATTGGTTCAGAAGCCTCCTAATTTTTTTTTAATCTGTAAGAATCCCCTTCCATCTTTTTCTTGAAATATTTTTGAAGAATCTGGTTTGTTCTGCTGGATTTCTCACGATCTAGATTTCGCTGATTGCATCTCCGTGGTGCGAGCACTTTGCCCTCTCCCTGGTGTTTCCTGTAGATTGGCAGTTATTTCGCAGCCCTCTGTTCATATTTCCTTTCATTCTGTGTTTTGCGAGGCGCCTCCGCCGTTAGTACCGTGTGTTTATATGAGGAGGTAAGTAATGTCTGATTGTCATTCTGTGTGTGACGGCTGTTGGTGATCGTTGTCTAGCCTAGGTCCATTATTTCCTTGAGGAAATAATGTGTCAAATGATGATATTCTTTCATCCCTTTTCCAGCTATTAAACTAAACACTTGTCTAACTTCTTTTGTAGATGCTTCTGTTTACCTTGAGTTGCAGTTCATACAGGAATATCCAGGTAAATGATGGCTTCTTTGAGTTTATCAAATTTTAAAATAGTGTAATTGATGTACATGTCTATTATCACCTCCTGGCATCCTTGGAGGTGATTGCTGAGATAATTTTTTGAAGTCGTAGATTGTACATATTTGATTTATTTTAACCCATTTTAGTTACTGTTCTTATAATAGTTATATAATAGTTCTTATAATAATTGTCCCATCCTTGGCCAACGGGCGCATATTCAGGTTGCTTCTAAATCTTTTGGCTGTGATCTTTGTGGCTTTTGATAGTTCCTTGCTGTCCCATAGGACAAGATATTCTGGGTTCACTTTGGATAGTTCCTGGACAGATCTGGAATTAGTCACATCTCCAAGGAGTACTGGTTTTATTTTAGTACAAACTGACATTTTGCATAAAAAATTAAGTAGTGCTTATGGAAATGGGATTTGGTCATTATTTCCTGGTATTTTTGGTGACAGAGTTCTTCAGATTTGTCTTTGACTTTCTATACTTATTCTATGATGTGTCTGAATGTCCTGCTTTGAATGTCGTTTCTCTTTTCTCTTCATTCTGTCTTCTAAAACTCCAACTAGATGTATTTCAGAACTTCTCATTCTTCAAAACAGTTTCACATCCTAATCTTTTAATCTCTTTTTTAATAGCCACTGAATCTATATTTTAATTAACTGTATTAAAATCCATATATTTCATCAAACTCAGTACACTTTTAGGCAGTGGGTCACATTACCCTCTCCAGTAGCAATACTCATCACATGTACTTTAATCTCTTTATTTCTTTGTACTTAATTCTAAGTAATTTCCTCATATCCATATTCTAGCTTTTTATTGTCTTTTTTTTGGCTGCATTTCACTTGTATTAGTGTTCCCTTGAACTTTTAATTTTATTGATGATCTTTAAATTTTTATGTTCTTTTTGTTAATTTTCTATTCAGACTGTCCACTTTCACAGTTGTTTCTTTCACTGATTTTCATTCTTTCAAGATTGATGCCTTTTAAAATTTACTCGTAGCCTCTAAGAGGTAACTGGCTTATCTAGAACTCTGAGGGTCTCACCCTGCTGTGTGCTCTCAGAGAGACTTTGTAGGCATCTCCCAGTGTGGGGTGTGGCCCACCAAAACCACTCTGAGACTTATTTCTTAGCACAGGGTTTCCTGATTTTTGTGAATTGTATAAATTTTAAACCCTAACTTATGAGATGAATTTTTTATGATCACAAATTCTTAGGGAATATTTTCTCCCATCCATGCCTGGATTGAAACCAAAAAGTTTCTGGTTGGATGCTCTGTGCTGGTCGGTATATTTATAACCTTTTCGGGTTCTTGGCTATGTGTAAGGATTTCCTTTTCAAGTCCCCACTTAGCAGGGGCCCAGGGGCACCAAAATGACTTGAAATGACTGAGTGTGTCTCTTACCACGTGGGCATGTGGTAAATCTATTTTCTTATCATTCTAATTGTCAATTTCTTTTTTATTTTTGGCCACTGACAGTTTCCTTCTTTATTGTTATTTATTAATTATTTTTACAAGCACTACCCATTTAAAAGTATGTCATTGTGTTTTACCTAAAATTTCGACGTGTTCTGCATTGGGAAGGATTTTAGACTATGTATTTTGATAATTTCAACCAGATACAGAAATCTAGTGTTTGTTCTCATTTTCTTCCAAAAATTTAATATAAATTTGTAGTTGTGTACCCAGGCTTGTAAAAATATTAGTTTTTTTTAAATAGGAAAAATATTGGTGTAGAGAGGCTCTGACATTTTGATCGACAGTTGACAGCCATTGTAAGACATTATGATTCCTGTGTGGGAAATTGTCTCAATCTCCCAAGTTCTCGTTTTACAGATGTGTGCCACTACAGCTGGGTCGTAACAGCATTTTACAATCTGATGTCCACTCCCTGAACATTTATGTGATCAGAGTACATCTTCAGTACTCTGCTCCACAGACATAGCTTCCACATTGATCTTTTTAACTACCTTTGGTTCTAATATGGTCCTCAGATTCTGTCTTTACAAAAAACTACTTTCAAAATCTAAGCCACAAATTTCTACCAGTAACAAAATGACAACCTATTCCTAATTCTCAAAAAACATTTAGCTAATGAGCATAACTGTCTTAATTTAAAATTTTCCCCATAATGTTTTAAAAATTGTGAATCCAAGCCGGGCGTGGTGGTGCACGCTTGTAATCCCTGTGCTTGGGAGGCAGAGACAGAAGGATCCCGCTTCCAAATAAAAATATAAAAAAAATAGGTGTCCGGGAGTGTATTGCGTAGGTAGAAGGGTTTACAGGAACCCCAGTACCACCAATAAATAAATAAATAAATATTGTGAATACACAATTGCTTGTTGGCTACTGCTTAAAAATGGATGAGTTGGTAGAAAATGTAATGAAAAAACTCAGAAGCTTGATTTGTTAAGGGTTTCCTATACTGTTTTCTTTGACAATGGAGAAAACTGCACAGGATTTTAGAATAAAGTTTTGTTTACAGAAATAAAATTTTCCAATAAGCCTCATTGTTCCCATTTCTCGAAGGTATATTTCAGCTCTCAGATTCCATCCATCTCTTTCTATTGCACTGATGTGTATAAGCTTTGCAGATCTGTAGATGACCAGGTGTGTAAGTGTTCCAGTTTTCATGCTAAAAAGGACTTTAGCTCTATCTACCCTGTAGGTTCTTCCCCCTCCCCCGCCAGTCTAAGAAAGGTCCCAGATTTCCAGATGCCCCGTCATGTTATACTTTTGTGCTGAAAACCTGGACAGAAAAGAAAAAATGAAGGGAGAGGAGTAACTCGAGTTAGGAGTTTGGGAGTGTTTAGAAAATAAGTCGTGGGAGTTGCTGCAACACATGCTCAAAGTGGATGAGAGATAAAAAAGGAATTTTGAGAGGTAGATATTCTAATGTGCTCTCAAAGACGAGTAAATACCTTGAGTTATTTTTAGATGATTGTTTTGGATGCCAGATTAGGATGCTTTGAGAGACTACCTTGAAACTAGAGCACATGGAGGCCAACTTTTAAACCTGACAGACATGTATTTATATCATTATAACTTAATACTCTTGCAAGTTGGTGTGCTTATTTGCACTAATGACAGCTTTTGAAAATTTTTGTTATAATAAAATATTTCTTACGTTTTTCATGGGTCAGAACACATGGAAATTACAGTGCCCTTTGAAGAATGCCATGCACACCTAGTATTTAATTTTTTTTAAAACTGGTACATTGTCATGATACATCATAGTGAGGTTAAAAGTGATATAAACATACATACGCACAGGTCTTGGTATGTTTCCCTTACCCAGCCCCCTCATACGTATTAGTGAGGTTGCTAGTGAAGCCTTTATCTGTGGACATAGCATCATTTGAAACATTTAAGAGCAATGAGGATGCTCTTCTTTTTTTGTGTTCCTATTGTCTATCCTGGTGCCTCCCACAGCCTGGAATTTAATAAAGATTTGTCAAATGGATGAAAATAATGGCTAACCCTTACCAGTCTTTATTTTGATCCTGGACCTTACATGTAAAATGGATTTTCAAAATCAATTATGAAAACAGATAGGATCAAACTTTCGAAACAAACCAATGTCTCTAGTCCATTTAGGAGGGGATGGAAGATGAATGGGTGAGCCAACACAAGCATCCTGGTGGGAGAAACTGTAAGATGCACAGATATTGAGGCTGCTATGGAAACCACATGAGGTGGGTGCTGGAGTCAGAGGAGGATCATTGCTCTTTCTGAGCCAATGGTAAGAGTCAGGGATGCCTTCCTGCATTCCTCATGCTACTCATATTTAGAGGACCAGTACTCACTGCCCTGGGCTACTTGGGCTGCTGAAACATAGGCACACACAGCTGCTGCTGCCATCCCACAAGAGTTTTAGGAAGGGGACAGGTTCTAAAATCTGGGCAAGCCATAAGGCATCCTAGGGCTTGTCCACTGAGCTCAGATGACTCTATTTCTCATTACACGCAGGGTGTTATGCAATGGCCCAGTGGTTTTCAGCAGAGTCACAGCCCTGCTCTTGATAAACTGGAAGCAACACATAACTTGGTGTGTTCTGTAGGATGCTATTAAAGATGTGGACTGGCCCACATACCCACTTCTATGTTCCTTGAGAAGCCACTGAACAGCAGTTCT
This sequence comes from Muscardinus avellanarius, assembly GCF_963383645.1. Taxonomy (NCBI): domain Eukaryota; kingdom Metazoa; phylum Chordata; class Mammalia; order Rodentia; family Gliridae; genus Muscardinus; species Muscardinus avellanarius. The sequence continues at coordinate 73,260,369 of NC_137799.1, read as the reverse complement.
CAAAGTATACCATCACTGTCGCCATCACCATCACCATCACCGTCACCGTCACCGTCACCCTCACTGTCACCGTCACCCTCACCCTCACCGTCACCGTCACCGTCGCCCTCGCCCTCGCTGTCGCCGTCACCCTCGCCCTCACGTCACCCTCACCCTCACCCTCACCGTCACCGTCACCCTCACCCTCACCATAACCGTCACCCTCACCCTCACCCTCACCCTTACCCTCACCCTCGCCCTCGCCGTTGCCCTCGCCCTCACGTCACCCTCACCCTCACCGTCACCCTCACCCTCACCCTCACCCTCACCATCACCGTCACCGTCACCATCACCATCACCATCACCATCACCATCACCATCACCATCACCCTCACCCTCACCCTCACCCTCACCCTCACCATCACCATCACCATCACCATCATTGGGGATCATGTTAGAAAGGCAAGTCTTTGCCAGGCTTCCTGAGTCAGAGCCTCTGGGATGGGCCCAGCAATCTGTGCTTTAATAAGCCTTCCAGGTGACTCTGATGGCTGCTCCAGTTGGAGAAACACTGTGCTATGAGATGAAGGCCAGAAGAATCAAATTGGTTACGGGAAGCCAGGGCAGTGGTGATGTTAAGAACTTCTTCCCTAGCTGACCCGGTTGTTTGTCAGAATACATATTTTGGATTGCTGCAGACCAGTTGGGCAATCCTCAAAACTGCAATGTACCACTGAGGCTCACGAGTTAAAGGAGAGGGAATGAGGTCACAAACTCTTGCCACCATTTAAATAGACAAATAGGGACTGATTTTAAAATGAAAATAGTATCGAGATATGTCACTATTTACATGTCTTATGGAGCTGTTGAAGAGACTAAAAATGAGACAATCTGTAAGAAGGAGGTGTTTTGAAACCATAAAGCACTATGCAGATATTGAAAGTAATGGCAAGAGAGAATGAAGAGGCCAATATGGATTATTTTATAAGGCCATGGGGGTCTTCATTCATGCTACTATTATTTATTAGGCACAGAATGTATAGCAAGGATTGTGTCAGGTACTGGGAATAAAAACTAGATGTTGCCTTTCCTTTCATAAAATTTAAATCTAATAGAAGAGACAGATGTTTATCAAATGCATACATGAATAAGTATCTAATTACTAAACTTAAAAAAGAATTATTATTATAGTTACTATTGGTACTGAGGATTGAAATAGTGGCATTTTAACTCTGAACCACACCCCCAGCCCTTTTTATTTTTTATCTGAAACAGGGTATCACTAAATTGCTAAGGCTGGCCTTGAACCTGTGAATCTCCTGGCTCAGCCTCCCAAGTACTGGGATTACAGTCATGCGCCATCAGGTCTGGCTTTAAGAAAATATTCAGAAACAGAAGAATTCAATGACAACACACAGCAGAAAATTCTGGATAGGTTTATTCAGATTGGTGGTGGGGTGCAGAGGGACAGAGAAATGTTGGAGAGGACCCCCCTGAGAAAGTCCCTAAGTTGTTGAGGGAGTTGCTACGTAGCTGAGGCTGGCCTTGAACTTGCAATCCTGTCTCAGCTTCCTAAGTACGAGGATTACTGGCATGTACCAGCTTACCTGGCTGTTCTTCTCTGGAAGGGAAGTTAGGAGGGGTGTGTGTGTGTGTGTGTGTGTGTGTGTTTGTATGTGTGATATTCTGCCATCTCAATAATTAAAATGTTTTTTGGGTGTGTGAGGAAGGAGGAAATAAATATTATGGAAAGGAAGTCGTTGCCATATCACTTGAAGAATTTGTGTCATTTTTTATCTCTGATCAAGTGGAAGTCGGTGGCAAGTTTTAAAAAGGTCAGGATAACGTGGGCAAAAGAATGGGGCCGAGCAAGCAGAGTGAATGGGAGGAAGCCTAGAAGAACGGAGAGGAGATGAGGGTGATGGCCACGGAAAGGCTGGGAATCAAGATGGCTTTGATTTAGAAAGACACCGGGGAAGGAAAGAGATACCTCGGAAAGAATTAGTTCTGTTGAGTAAGAGAGGAAGGCATGGAAGCTGGCCCAGGCTGGGGGAATAGCGATGCCATTCACGGAAACAGAGGGCAAAGGAAGAGGAGCAGGTTTGCTGGGGAAGATCATGAACCCGGTCTTGGACAAGTTTCCTTCCAAATACAGATGTAGTAAAGACATAGGCATCTGAGCCTGGGAGACAGAGCAGAGGTCTGTGCTGGACACACAGTTGGTACCACATAGTTAATACTATGACCTATGACGATTGCTGGAGCAGTGGAATCTCAGAAGAGGGGCCAGCTCTGATGTGGGGGAACTTTTGCATTAAATGGTGGGAGGAGGAGAAAGAGCCAGAAGTGGAGAAAGAAGAGGACCCAGAAAGGCGGAAGGGAAACCAAGACGTAGTCCCCAGAGCCAGGGAAGTTCCAGCAGGAGGACCCTGTCTGCGCCAGTGAGGAGTCAACGAGATGGTCATTGAAAAGTGTTTGGGAAGCCGAGTGTGATGGCACACGCTTGTAATCCCAGCATTTGGGAGGCTGAGACTGGAGGATCGCAGTTCGCGGACAGCCTCAGCTACTTAGTGAGGCCCTCTGCAACTCAGTGAGACCCAGTTTCAAAATAAAGAATTAAAAAAAAAAATAGGGCAGGAGGTGTAGCTCTGAGGTCGAATGCCCCTGGGTTCTATCCCCAGACCTGAAAAAAAAAAAAAAAAAGTCTTTTGGCTTTAAAAACATGGAGACGATTTGGGAGCGCAGTGTTCTTTGGTGGCATGTTTGGGCCAGAAACCAGATTGTTTTGAGTCAGGTATGGGAAAATGGCAGCAATGAGAATATTATTTGTTACAAGATGGGCTCGGAAAAAGAGAAGAGACATAGTAGCAAGAGAGAAGATGTGGCTGAGAGGAGGTCATTTTTGTTGTTGTTGTTACTATAGTAAGACCTAGAGTAGGCTTAAATACCCTTGGGAAGGACCTAGTTGAGCGGAGAAAAGGAATAATTGATATATGTAAGATTTCTTGGAAGGTAAAAAAATTTGGGATTCAAAGCATAGGTTATATGAGGTTGAGGAGAAGATAGTGAGAATAGAAGACAGAGAAAGGTCTGGGGTCAGAAAGTACAATATTGTAGTTCAAAATGATAGTATCTTATTTTTTCCTTCTCCATAACATCATCTTGGGGAGATGGAAGTCACATGTGTGACTTTATAGATTGCATTATAATCTATAAAAAAGTACGGATTACACTAGAGTTGTCATAAAATGTTAAGCACTTCTGTTTCATCTTCTCTCAGACATCTAGTTCAATGAGACCTCAACAAAATATTGTAGTGGGAGTAAGGACTCACTGAGCCTTTATGAAATGATGTGACCCTTGTAATATCTCCGTGAATTGGATGGTATTATAAACTGAACTCTAGGAATGAGGGAAGTGCAGTGAGAAGGTTAAATATCTGGCCCGAGGCCACTCATTATTCCATGTTAATGGCAGGATTCAAAGCTCCATGTGAAAGGTAAGTTCTGGCGATCCCTTGCACAGCTTGGTGATTATAACAAACAATAATGCGTTTTACATTTCAAAATTGCTCAGATGCCTGGTGTGGTTGCACACACGCTTGTACTTGGGAGGCTGAGACAGGAGGCTTGCAGGTTCAAAGCCAGCCTCAGCTACTTAGTGAGGCCCTGTTTCCAAATAAAAATATAAAAATAAGTCTGGGAGCATAGCCCGGAGGTAGAAGGGTTTCCAGGAACCCCAGTACAAGCGGAAGAAAGAAAGAAAGAAAGAAAGAAAGAAAGAAAGAACAAAAATAGGGCTGAGGGTGTGTAACTCAGAGGCAGACTGCCCCTGGGTTCAATCCCCAGTACTGCAAAACAAAACAAAACCCTTGCTCTCACGTGTCACTCTGAATCTCACTCTCATGTATGAGGAGGGAAGAGAGATGGGAAAGGGGATGTTTTGAGAAGAAAACAGACCAAAAAATGTTATGTGCATAAACAAATGTATCACTCTGAATCTATCATGTGCAATTTCAGGGCACTGAGAAAAAATTATTTTAAATTTATATATTTTGGGGGTACTGGGGATTGAGCCCAGGACCATTCTACCTCTGAGCTACATCCCAGCCCTACTTTTTATTCTTTATTTTAAAACTGGCTCCTGAGTTGCTGAGGGCTTCACTAATAGCTGAGGCTGGCCGTGAACTTGCGATCCCTCTGTCTCAGCCTCCCACATACTGTGATTACAAGTGTATGCCACCATGCACAACTTCAAAATTATTTAAAAATTACTAAAAGTAGACTTTAAGTGTTCTCACCACAAAGAAATGTTAAGTAATATGAGGGACACCGTAGCTAGCCCGGTGACCTGCCATGCAGGGCCTCATGCTTCATCAGAAAAGATGCTGATAATCCCAGCATTGGGAAGGCTGAGACGAGGGGATCGAGGTTCGCGGCCCGCTTCTGCTACTTAGTGAGGCCCTTAGCAACTCAGCGAGACCCTGTTGCAAAATAAAGAACAAAAAATAGGGCTGGGGGTGTAGTATGGAGGTAAAATGCCCCTGGATTCCATCCGCAGTACTGCAAAATAAAAAGAAAAGAAAAAAGAAAAGGAAAGATGCTGATAGACAAATCAATTGGACATAGGAAGGCAGGTGCCATCCCACATAAGAGTAAAATCTGTGTCTGTGCCCTGCAGGTTACAGCAAATCCCCCAGTTCAAGGTTTTCTCTTCTTGAATTGCCACAGAGCAAATTGAAATAGCCACAAAACAGGAAGGGGAGAAAACCGAGAGAAATGAAAAAAGAAATGGGACCTAGCAGGGAGCAGGGTTATTCAAGGTTAACCCACACGAGCCGGAGCACAGGTGTCTATGTGACCTTAATGCCCAGGCACAGCTGCAGCAGGTGAGCGGTAGAAGCTGCTGCTCCGGGATTTCCAAGCCTTTACTTAGTATGCCTGAAGGCATATCTCTTATGGGACAGAAGGGCCAGGTCTGTTTCAACGCCACCACAAATGACTTCACTTTCTTCTGTCCTGCGATCTCTTCCTGAGAGGTTTCCTTTTAAAAGAAATGCCATCCATAACCAAGAGGGAGTAGGAACTACCTTTCACTGCCCCTGGGCAGCTTCTTGAGACACAATGGCTGCCCAGGGGTGAGTCTTGCCTCATTATCATGGGTAGAGGGTACCCGGATGTGTACATGTGTGAGTTTAATTTCTGGACCTTAAGCTCCAATGACTCTGTGGACAGAGTGGAGGATGGAGTCATTGAAGCCCCTCTGTTGGCTCTCCCAGGGAACTTCAGGAGGGTCATTTTTCTAGGGAGAAAACTGGCTTCTAGGGTGGGAATTTTCCATCACTGTTGGCGAAACCCAAGAAGTGCTTTTCAGTCTCTCTTCTCCTTTCCTTCCACTCCACCCACTCAAAAGAAAAACTTTCCCCGAACCTATAAACGCCAAAAGTATTTAAAGAAATAACACAAATAGCATTTTTGTTGGGTGTCCTTCTTTCACCTCCGCTTCTTCGCAGGAAGGAATTCATGGCCTTTGTAAGTTGCACCAGGAGAGCTTGGAAGATGTGCAAGTATTCAAAATGCGCTTTTTGTTCAGAAGATGCCTGGGAGTTCACTTGGGATCCCATATGCCTGGATTTTTTTTTGGGGGGGGGGGGAGATTGAACCCAGGGGCATTCTATTAGACTGCTGAGTTATACCCCAGTCCTTTTTATTTTTTAAACTAGGTCTTGCTAAGTTGCTGAAGCTGGCCTTGAACCTGCAATCCTCCTGTCTCAGCCTCCTGACTACTCAGATTACAGGCATGCACCACCATGCTGCATTCATGCCTGCAAATTTAAGGCAGTTAAGAGCAGATGATAGTGTCTACCTACCACAAAAAGAGTTTGCTTTCTCCAGGACTGTCAATTGAGGGGCTATACAATATAAAATTCCTTGGATATCATTTACTCATAATCTTATGAAGTAGGTTGTCTCTACCATAATTTATTTTTCAGTGTAGATTATTGAAAAAACAAAAAACAACCTGGATCCAGAAAGAGCGATTCTCCTGGTTCCTTACCTTATCATTTGTTTTGGCAACCTTTGGTTCATTGATTTCATGACCCTTTCTCAAAACTTTAAGATTTCAATGAAATTGAACTTTTAAAACAAGTGTATTTGGAGATGAGGCTGCCAGAATAAGCCCAGGGAATATATTACTACTAATAATTATAACCTGGGCATGGTGGCACACACTTGTAATCCCAGTACTTGGAAGGCTGAGACAGGAGGATTGCAGGTTCGTGGTCAGTCTCAGCTACTTAGTGAGGCCCTCTGAAACTTAGTGAGACACTGTTTCAAGATAAGGAATAAAAAATGGGGCTAGAGGTGTAGCTTGGAGGTAGAATGCCGCTGGGTTCAATCTCCATTACTTAAAAATATAATGCTTACAAATATGCATTTAACAATAATATAAATATTATCTATGTCTATTTTCCAGCCATTGGGATAATCTCCTTATAAAAATTAACTTATTTTAAAAGTTACAATAACCTTATAAAGCTGGGGATGGTGGCAATGCCTGTAAACCCTGTACTTGGGAGGCTGAGATAAGAGGATTGCAGGTTCACAGCCAGCCTCAGCATCCTGGTAAGTTCTCTCAGCAACTGTAATGAGACCCTGTTTTTAAATAAAAATAAAACCAAATAGCTCAGAAGTAGGGTTTAAACTCCAGTACAAAACAAAAAAAAACTACAAGAGTGGTCTGATTATCATGCCTTTATTTTCTTTGGAGGAAATTGAGCTTTAGAATGAAGAAATTTGAATTTGGATAGGAGCTCCAATCCAGATGCTGGGTCTTGACCACTATGCTACCCTGCCCCAGCAAATGTCACTCCTTAGGCATGAACTGCCAAGCAGAGAAGGAAGATGGCAAAGCTCACTGGGAGGAAAAGCGTCAAGGCTGCTTTCACTGAATAAGGAGGTCCTTGAATCCAAAGCAGAAGGGATTTTGTATCCCATCTTTGAGCAAGCCCCCAGCCCAGGCTTTCAAACAGAGAGTCAATCAGTTGAAAGTTTCTAGGATGCAGAAGACACGATAGCTCCCTTTGCCCAAGCACCTATCCTCCCCAAGCACCTATCCTCCTGGGATGTCTCCCCCATCACCGACTCCCTGCATATCTTCCAAGAAATAAAGCTACTCAAAAAACAAAATTATGTCATTTGCAGGAAAATGGATGGAACTAGAGAATATTATGCTAAGCGAGATCAGCCAGTCTCAGAAAGTCAAGGGTCACGTGTTTTCTCTCATATGTGGAGACTGGAGAGGAAAAAAGAAGCAAAAAGAGCTTGAGATGAACGAGGAGAGAGCGCAGCAGGATAGCAATAAAACAGTGGAAAGGAATCGGGGGAGGAGGTGGAGAAGGGAAAAGGGAGGCTTGAGGGAGGTACCAGATCAAGTAGTGGTTTGTCCATCACTACCGATCTCACTAACATGTACTGGGAGGGAAGAGGGGGCTGAGATGGAGAGGAAGATACGCCAAGTACACGTATAAATGTAACACTCTGAATCTCACTATGATGTACAATTACAAGGCACCAATAAAAGTATAAAAAAGATTAAAAAAGAATTTCCTTACAGCATTTTGTAACACATTTCTGCAATGACTTCATTTGATCTCCACTGAATCTTGTAAACTAGGCCAGGAAATACATTAAATTTCATTTTTATTATTCCTTTTCCACGCACTAGGAAATCGAGTGATTCCAATCACTGAAGAGGGCCAATTAACTTGCCAAGGGCATTGAGCTACCCTAAATTATGGGGCTCAGCTGGAGCCATTACTGGGGACCATCAGCTTTAAGATTCTGTTTGTCCCATAATGCTCTGTTCCTCCCTTCAGCATTAAGAGATGTTTTCCTAGAGCCTGCTCAGTTTAGGCCCTTGAGCAGAGCACTCTGGGTAGGGAAGCAGATGAGGTCTCCACCCTCGGAAGTACCATTGTTTTCTTTGGAACACGGTCCCTGTTCTAACCCGATTAGTGACCACACAACTAGTTCATTGCTTTTTCTGGAACTGTTTTGCAAGCACAGTTGGTTTTATACTCCCTTCTCTCCCTCTGGGGATTTTTCACATTGCCCTGTACCCAGCAGGTGCTCTGTGAGTTGGTGTCAGTGAAGCCTGTATTCATGACTGGCGGTTGCAGCTTGGTTGGAAGAGCAGAGATGTTGGAACTGGGCCAGTCTGTGTTCAAGTCTTGCCTCTGAGCTTTCTGGTTGTTTGACTTGGGGCAGGCCTCTAACCTCTCCATGCCCTGGGCACCTCCCCTGTCAAAGGAAGGTCACAGTGTCTACCTCTCTGGATGAGCCCAGGACACTGAGATAAAGCAGCCTGAGTACAGTACCTGGCACTCAGCACGCATGCAGGAAATGCTCACTGCCTCATTATTATTGCTATTAAGACACCTAGATAATATCACCTTCCTGGTCGAGTTTCAGCTCGTCATCTTGAGCCCACAAAGCTTCCTCCCACAAAGCTTCCTCTGTGCATTTCAACACACGCTGCTGCTGAAGCTGCACTTGCAGGCGGTCCTCTTTTGTCTTTACCCAGGCAGTGAGGATAATCGCATCCAAAGCCGTAGCCCAGCCAAGTGCCACTTGCCCCTGGCACTTGTTCAGCTGCAGGGACGCATATCAGCAGGACCAACCCGGGACCCTCTTGGCAGGTGCCAACCCCACTTTCCAACCCAGTTCGCCCAAAACACAAGTGATGCCGAAACAGGAGCTTTTGAGCCAGGTCTTTCTGGTTGCTGTTGGTGGTCCCCTTACTCCAAATGGAAAGGTTGGGGGAGCTATATTGTAGTGTTCTGAGTATTTCCAACAGGCCCAGCAACCCCTAGAAACCAAGTGGACCCTTGCTTAAAGGCCTCCTTAATAGAGCACATTAACATGGACCAAAGTCACATCCAGAAGAGCTGATCCTCTCCCCCAGGCCAAGCTGACTGCTGCCTCTCTCATTCCCTGCACCCCACCTCAGCCAGTCTGGGCCTCACAGGATGCCTGTGGCATTCTGCCTCTGTAATATACCGAATCTGCCTGCTTGCTGTCCACAAAGTGGTTTCAGAGAAAGCAAATGACGCCTGTGTTGAAAAAAATAAAACTCGATTCCACTGAGACTCCGTGGGACTCAACTCTCTACTCTTGTTGCAATGGAACCCACAGCAACAAAACTCCTAGAGCTATCAATTTATGTTATCTCCAATTCACCTATCCTTGGGACGTAGGTAGGAGAAAACAATAGACAGCCTTGAGGTCCAGAGTCACCTCCATCCTTGGACCTCCCAGCCCACATGCAGCTCCTTTCCATTTCTTTAGCTGTTTTTCCCTTCTCCTGCTCCACTGCATAGAAAAAAAAAACTGGCACTGACTGAGGGCTCTTTCTACTGTGAACTATGTACTTAGCATAAATACCTCAAAATAATTTGATAGTCACATGGCTGGATCTGGAATATGTCCAGATGTGTCTCTTGAGACTAAGATGTTTGCTGTTCCACCCTTGAATTTGAACAACCCCCCCCCCCATTTCTGAACCTCCCTGTCACTAACTTTGAGCTCTTTGCCCATGCCAGGCTCTGCCTTAAGGCTTACTTGCATTCTGTTAAGGCTGACAAAGACTTCATGAAAAGCATATGACTTCTATTTTTCTCTTAAGAAAAGTAATAGAGATTACGAAGTTCGAAAGCCATAACTGCTAATCTCTTTGTCATAGCAACTGAAGTGATAAAATGCTGTGAGCTTTATTCTCTCTGGGGAGGAAAGAAAGCACCTTGAGGGTGGGGACCAAGTTCTTTTTTGCCAGGTTCTCAGTTCAGTTCTAACTACTCAATGGGTGTTTTACAAATGCTACAGTCCAGTCTAATTCTCAGTAAGAACTCACACGAAACCTTTATGTATTTACAGCCTTCTAGGTTTATTACAGTATCAAATCCTGTTAGGTAGACAAAGCAAGTTTATTATCCATTTGGAGAGGAGTCCATATCAGACAGATAAATCAATTAATTGCTTAAACTGAAAATCAATATTTCAGCATCCAAAGAGAGGAGAGATCAGAATCACGGGGAGGGGGTGGAATGTGAGCCCTTGAAGAACAGGCCAATATCAAGAGTTGGAAAGGAAACACTTCAATGGACATAATGTACATACACCAAATAGTCAATGCCAATGTCAATACGTGCACAGGGAGATAAAAGGATGGAGTGGGAGTTGAGAGGAGACTTACCAAGTACTGTGTGCATCTGTGTCTCTATCTCTCTGGACTTCATTATGATGGAAGACTACAATGCACCAATGAAAAAATAATACTAAAAGACTTGGAAAGGAACCCAATGAGGGATGGGGGTGACAAAAAGTAGTCTTAGGTGGGGGAGGAAATGAGGAGTTGACTAACAATTGAATAGGTAAATTTTTCTTCGCCATCACAGCTAAGAATTCTGGAAATCTTAGTTTCTTATTTTTATTGAAAACATACTTCATGGATCAATAAATAGATTTTTCTCTTGGACCTGGAGAGGTAAAGGACCACTATGAGGTAACCTCTCCAGATGAAAGGGATGGGCCTGTCTCCCTCCAATTCTCATGTCCTCTCTTGCCTGTCCATTTTCACTTCCAATTATTTTTTCTGAATATAGTTGTTCAAAAACTGAACATACAGAAGTTTTACAAGTGGAATAAAACAACTGGGGGCTGGAGTCCTTTCTCTACCAACCCAGCACCTCACCAAGCTGAGAGTGGTATTGTGGATGATTTAGCATGTCTTGTGTGCTAGGGGATATACTCATTGACTCTCTACTTGAAAAGGAGTTACTATTACCACTCTTTTGGAGATGACAACATGGACGTTTAGCAGAACTAACCAGTGTACCCAAAGTCCTGCTGCTGGTCACTGTCGGAGCTGGGATCCCAGCCCACATCCATATGACCCCAAGTTTGTGCCCTTCGTCACCGGTCATTGCTTCCCAAGGCATCGAACTTTTTGAAGTGTTAGTTTCCTTATTTGCAAAACATTCATAAGTACTTAATAAGTAAAATATTCATAAATATTTGTGCCCTTTCCCATGGTGAAGAGTAGCAGTGAGTAATGTAATCATATAAATAAAGCATCCAGTCCATCCTCAGAAGTCGTGGGGACTCAGAAGGGACTTTAATTTGTTTTCACCATTCAAAAACAGTGGCTGTTTATATTGGCTTCGTCCTGTATTGTGACATTACACTTCTTTAAGGATTATGTAAGTGCTCAGAAAGTATTCTTACATATTCGGATGTCTTTCTCAACCTCTGTGATATAAAAAAGACACAAAAATTGGCACTCAATTGGTTTTTATTTTCTCTCCTGCTCTTTCAACATAGCTTTAAAGATCCCATTGAAGTTGAAACTGGGAAGGCTCTTCCTCAGGGGTGAGTCTGTAAATAATGAGAGGTGGAACGAGACTCTATTGTCCTCGCATAGGAGTGAGTGGCTCTGGGCGCCCTTAGATAAGGCATTAAATAATGTTCTATCTCAATGCATACCGGGCAGGTGTTGGAACAGGTGCAGTAGCTTTGGAGATATTCAGTATGGCACCTAAGAGGTTAGTTGGTATAATTATACCGTCATAAAAATGAATGCTTAACTCTTTCCCCTATTGTGTCTTAGCTGTGGGGGGCTAAAATAAATATTTTAATCAGTTCCAACTTCCAAAAGTATCTTAGCAGGCCAGACTTCCAAATTTGCCTCCCACAGGGGAAACACTTCCAAATCCCATCAGTTGGCAGCAAATCTCTCTAGAACAAAACCCCCAAACCACAAATGTTTCTAAATAAACAAGGGATTGTGCTTCTTAGATACACAGCTTCGAGTTGCAGCAGGCAGGTTGGAGGGACACAATTTTGGGCAAAAACAAAACCTTCAGGTCTTCTACCACTTAGCATGAACTGTAGTATGTCAACACTGAAGCACAGAAGTCCTATAATCCAACACCCCAACCACATTCATTGGATTTGTTTAAACATAGGTGAGTTCTGGAGAGTTAGAAGTATCTAAATCCATAATGAGCTCATAGTAGATTCAAGTAAGGCTTCCTTTTCTTTCTTTCTTTTTTTATTGTCTACATGTTGAATTCTCTCTTCACAGCTCTCATCACCTTACTAGGGAGATAAGCAGTTCTCCTGTTTTCCAGATGAGGTTCAAGGTCGAAATATAATTGATTTGCCCAGAATCACCACTAGCTAGTGCTAGATGTGGAATCTAGTGGTCTGATCAGCTCATTTATTCCTAATCTTTTTGTTATGTCCCCAGGGCCAGTTTTCAACACCTGGAGTCAAAATATAGCAAAAGAATGAAAGAAAAAAGTGTTCTTGTTAAGATGCTTCACAAACCCTTAATTTGACACCCGTATTTTATTGCTAAAAATGCCATAATCCTTTAATGTAGCACATTGATTTTATTTCTACATAGGCCCATTGTCTCTTTAGTTTTGACTCAAAGGAAAAGGGAATTAAGCAAATTATATTTTGATCCATATAATTTCACAGATCTTCATTCATTCAAAAGATATTTATTGTCGGGTATGGTGGTGCACACCTGTAATCCTAGTACTTGGGGGTGGGAGGGGAATGAAACAAGAAGATCATGGGTTTGAGGCCAGTCTCATCAGCTTAGTGAGACCCTCAGGAACTTAGCAAGACCCTGTTTCAAAAATAAAAATAAACTGCAACTTAGTGAGACCCTGTTTCAAAATAAAGAATAAAAATAGGACTGGGGTTATAGCTTGGAGGTGAAAGCCCCCTTGGTTCAATTCTCAGTACTACAAAGCAAACAAACAACAACCAAACAACAAAATAATAGCTGTGAGGTAAAAAATTCCTGGGTTCAACCTGTTAGCTTCCAAAAAAAAAGAGAGATAATTAAATCCCCTTTTGTTCCAAATATGGTACACAACACGAACAACTTTCTTCTATACCATTTCTTGTAGCCATTGGGACATTATTTACCTTATTGGGTTATTATTCCTCTTTAAACATCAACTTTCTGGAATGATAAGAATGCTCTTTACTTATACGGTACACCACTATAGCCACTTGCCACATGAAGTTATTAGCCACTTAAAATGTCCAACTGCAGAACTGAAAATGTAATTTTATTGCCTTTTCATCAATGTAAATGTAAATAGTCATGCGTGGATACTCTACTGAACAGCACAGATCCAGAGAAATAAGAGATGATTCTGAGAGCAAGAACTCTTCAGTTTCCCTGACCTGTCCTGCATGCAGGTCAAGTGTGTGCACAACCTCTGCAGGCCAAACGAAAGGCATTCCTAGCACATAGCACTGTGTACAGGCGTGCTGCAGAGTGGATACAATTTGGGGCATCAATAGTACCTGCCAAAAACATTTAGCCTATACTGACCAATACCATTGCTGACATTTAATATTAGGTGACTTGACACAAAAATCTGAGTTTCTGATTTCTTTCCAAAAAGAAGAAGCTTGTCAACACTGAGTCTACATTTCTGCATAGCAGTGATTGGCTGGTGCTGACCAGTGCCTGTCACTTTACATTAGTAGAGGTTTTCTAATTCTTCATAGTCTTTGCTATGGTTTGGATGTGTCTTCTAAAGCCCATATGTTGGGAACTTAATCCTCAAGGTAACAGTGTTGGGAGGTGGGCCCTCAGAGGTGTTTAGGTCATGAGGGCTCCAGGAGTGGATTTGTGCCACTATTGAGGAAATGGGCTTTTACAAAAGTACATCCGGACCCCTCTTGCCCTCTCTTGGAATCTCACTTGTCTCCCACATTTATCTGTGGTTGATGCAGCAAGAAGGCTCTTGCCAGATGTAAGTTGAGCTCAGATGGTCCAGCTCTAGAACTGTGAGAATAAATCACCATTCTTTATAAATTACCCTGTCTTTGGTGTTCTGTTACAGCAACACAAAATGGACTAAGACAATGCCTACTTTTCCTCCCTCACCCTGGCCGCCTTGTTTGCATTATCTCCTCGAAGTTGGCCTTTCAATCTGCAGCCTCAGCCCTTCCATTAGGACAAAACTGTGATTTTTCTTCTTTGCTTCCTCCTTTCTCAAACCAGTAGCATTTTCTTCCTTCCTTACTAAAGCTGCTTAAAATGCATCTTCTTGATGAGACCTTTCCTGACCAGCTTTGCTAAACTTCAGTGGTCACCTAGAGCTGGGCTGTTCCATATGGGAGATACTGGTCACTCGAGGCTATTAAAATGTGTGCACTTCTAGGTATTGAACCTAGAAGTGTTCTACCTTTGAGCTACACTCCCAGTTCTATTTTATTTATTTATTTATTTATTTATTTATTTATTTATTTAATGTGGGTTTGAGGATGGAACCCAGGGGCATTCAACCTCCAAGCCACACCCCCTGCCCTATTTTTTATTCTTTATTTTGAAATGGGATCTCATTAAGTTGCGGAGGGCCTCACTAAGTAGCTGAGGCTGTCCACGAACCGCGATCCTCTAGTTTCAGCCTCCCAAATGCTGGGATTACAAGCATGCGCCACCACGCCTGGGTGTTTTATTTTTGAATAGAAAACAAGGCCTTCCTAAGTTGCTGGAAGCTTTGTTAAGTTGCTGAGGCTGGCCTTTAACCTGTGATCCTCCTGTCTCAGACTTTCAAGGACTGGGATTACAGGCTTGTGCAGCAATACCTGACAGGGCTATCAAAATTTCAAGTCTGCCAGGCGTGGTGGCGCACGCTTGTAATCCCCGCGCATGGGAGGCAGAGACAGGAGGATCGCGCAGGTTCGAAGCCAGCCGCGCACGTTGGCTTAGGAGACCCTGTTTCCAAATATAAAAATGTAAAAATAGGTCTGGGAGTGTAGCCCGGAGGTAGAAGGGCTTCCAGGAACCCCAGTACCACCAAAAAAAAAAAAAAAAATTCAAGTTCAATTAAAGCTACTCAAGTTAATTAATTTTAATTAAAAATAAAAAGTTATTTCATTGTACTGCTCACCTCTCTCTTTCTCTCTCTCTCTCTCTCTCTCTCCTCATCCTTCTTTTCTTTTTGAGATACTGAGCACTGAATCCAACACCTCACATGTGCTACTAGGCAGGTGCTCTACTACTGAGCTTCATCCCCAGCCCTGTACTAATCACATTTCAAGTGCTCCATAGACATGTGTGGTCAGCACAGCTATAAATATTCAACAATATATTGAATATGCCACAAATTGGATAATATAAATACATTACTATCACATAATATCAGAAGTACTCTTGGGCATCACCAATCCATAAGATGCACTACAGTGCATTCTTAGTTCTCATTTTTCTTGTTAGTGCGTTTGTGATTTCCCTGGGTATTTACCCCATGAGGTTAAATTTCCTAAAAAATGTGACCCATTGTGTTCTGCACATCTTGTGTTGCTTCCACCATCAGGTATCTAAGCAATTGTGTGCAGTAATAATGCCAGCACTTCTCAAGTTCATGAGTGAGGTTCTCTATCAGAGTTCCCTGTGTACCATCCAGGGAAACACTGCATGCTCTCCTGCCCCCTTCAGGTGCACAAGGAAGTCTACAGAAGTTGCTTAGGGTGGAAAGTGGCAAGGAAAATTAGGTACAATTTCAACATATCTTCTTGGGATTGGAAGATAACTCATTATCATCACTTATTGTTTCCTATTTAAAAATTATGTAACCTATACTTTGGTTAGCTACTACTTTTTGATTTATATATTTTATTTAAAATACTGCAGGAATGGAGACAGTATACCATCAGGACAGAGCATTGTGACTTAGGAGTTGGACAAACTTGAGTGGAATCCCAGCTCTGACACTTAGCCAGGGGACCTTGAACTCTTTACTTGCCTTCTCTGAAGCCTGTTTATTTCCAGAAGATCAATAACAATACCTTACCTCATGGAGTTTTTTGAAGAAATAAATGAGGTAACTACCATGATAATTATTATCAGCAAAAAATCAAATCCATGAAAATCAATCAAGATAATGGGCTTCCAGTCAGGCACCATGTTGAAAAGGACCAAAGCAGACCATATATTTGGAAAATTATACTTGGAAAATTGCTTCCATAGAAACAAGAGTAGAGTTTCCCAGAATTAATTTTCTTGGAAAATTTCAATATATGTCCATTAGTGTTACTGAGCAAGCATTGCATCCTCTCCTTGTTTAATTCTGCCAAACAAGTAATATCTCAAGTTACCCCATTTGGTGTGTGTGTGTGAAAGGGAGGAGGATGCTGGAAACAGAATGATCAGGAAACGGAATGATCAGGAAGGAGATGGGGCACTCAAGATGTGAATGTGGCATTTCAATCATGCCATTTTAGGTCAGAAAATAAAATCATTATGGAAAACATCTGTTTTATCTTTTCTACTCATCTATGTTTTATCCTTTCTACTTAAACATTTGGAAAAAGAACACCTAGATGAAGTTATTGTCCTCCTTCTTCAATGAGGGAAACAGTGACTGGAAAGGTTAATGTTCTCACACGCCTTGGAGGCATGGCTACCTCCTCTCAGTCACCGAGCTGTGAAAAATTGCTGTGCTGTCCAATAAGCTTGTAGAGAAATGGGCTAAATGTGCTTCCTGCCGAACAGAACAGGTCATGCTAGGCCAGCCTGAGAATGACATTTTGACCAAGTGCCCGATTTGAGCACAAGCTCAGAAGTGGCATTTGGGAGACTTTCCTTTTTTACTGTGCTAAGTTATTGTTATAAAAAGATGCTCAAAATCAGTTGCAAAGTGAAATAAAGCAGATTACTTAAAGAGGATGTGTGCTATGATCACATTATGTTAAAAGAATGTATGTCTAGTTGAAAAGTATTGATTAGAGTTCTTTGCAGTCATAGGAATTCACAAGAAAGGAAGGATGGGAAAGTTCATAGAACTATCAATTACTGCCGCATAACAACTCCAAACTTAGTGGCTTAAAAATTACACAATATGCTTTGAATGTCGCTATGATATATAATGATAATGCACCAATATAACAAATGGTAAGTTTCACATGAAAGCTTCCAAAGTAGTTTTAAATAAATTACTACTATAACAAAAGATCTGGAAAATCAATTCATTTGGCTCAGTAATGCAGGATAGTTTCCCCCATATATCCGAGTACATCTTGGATAGTTTCCCCCATGTATCCGAGTACATCTCGGTGTCCACCAGATGATGCTGTTTTTGAGAGCTGGCTGAGGACCCTGGGTTTTCCTCCTCCAGCAAAATAGGGCGGTCTTGTTCATAATGGTGGTGTCAAGGTTCTGAGAGACAGTGAAGTGCGCCAGACTTCTTGCAGTTGAGGCTGTGAGCTGGCACACCATCACCACCCTCCTCCATTTAGTAAAGCAAGTCAGAAGGCATCCCAGACATAAGGGATTATATGCCAGCTCTTGACTGTATTCCACCTCTTACACAGGGAATGCATATGGAAGACCCTAACTGGGACCATCAATGCAATCAATTGGCCATAGTAGAATTAAAGATGAAGGTGAAGAAGGGCCCAGGACCCAGAGCTGCAGGTGTCTGGCAGATGAAAACAGAGTCTCTTAGGGTTCCCCTGTCAAGATAAAGAACCCTGGCATTTTCAGCCCCTCAAGCTCACTCAGCTGGAATCTGAAAGTGCAGTTTGGTCACTCGCCTATCTTTTCACCAGTGGAGGATATGAGATGTGGACAGGCAGAGAAACACCTGACTAGGTGGCCCATGAGAAATGATATTCCATCGATTGAGGGGCTAGCCTCAAGATGTGAATGTGGCTCTCTGGAGATGCTGGGTCACCCTACTAACGCGTACTCTCTGCACACTAAAGTGATAACTAGTAGTATCTCTGTTCTGGATTTGTGGGAGAGATTTCTCTTTCTGTTTGTATGTATTCCTCAGATGTCTCCAAGGCATGTGTACTACTTATGTAACTTTAACAAGTCATGGAGCTGGGCGTGGTGGTGTATGCTTGTAATCCCAGCATTTGGGAGGCTGAGACAGGAAGATCATGGTTTGCGGCCAGCCTCAGCTACTTAGTGAGGCCCTTTGCAACTCAGTGAGACCCTGTTTAAAAAAAAAATAGGGCTAGAGGTGTAGCTCAGAGATAGAATGCCCCTGGGCTCCATCGCCAGTACCATAAAAATAGTTATAGAAAAAAGTTATGGAAACCCACAATCTTGGGACAGCATAGGTGTAATGTAAAAGCATTAGTACTTCATGTATTTTTTTCAATTTCTCTTTTCCCTGTGTGCATGCATGTGTGTGTGTGTGTGTGTACACACACACACACACACACACACACACACACACACACACACACTTTCCATTCCATCTCATTCCAAAATGGAGACCACCTCAAGTCTCTGTCTTAATTTGTAAAATGATAGGAGAGAGGACATTGTCTCCCAAATAACTTTCAATTATGCATAATGGCTACACTCATAATTCTGATTTTCTGTATAAATTAGTTCTATTATCTTGTCTGACATTTACTCTTTGAATATTCTAATGCACTGTATTTTTGTTCTAGAACCCTTATCTACTCTGAAAGCTTAGGGATGAAAAGCTTTTCTGTTTCCTGCTTTGTGGTCCCCATCAGCAGATGCTGAGATCACAGCCTTTGGAAGAACACACAGATCTAATGGACGTCGCTCCATCCCTGGGAAGTGCTCAGGGCTTGGTATGTACACATCAGAAATCTGTCCCTGTGGAAAATATGCCTCCTCAAGTTCACAGCACCCAGACACTAAAGAGCCAGTCCTCTCCAGACACACTTGTAGGGGCCATTGACAAGGTGGCTTTTACCCCAGGGGCTCCAATTATGGTTGTCAAGTAAAAATACAGGATATTCAGTGAAATTTGAATTTCACATAACAACAAATAATTTGCTAGTATTAATATGTCCCATAAAATGCAGATGTTGCTCATTTGAGTGGAACATATTTTTACTAAAATATATATTCGTTTTTATTTGAAATTCAGTTTTCATCTGCTAATCTGGCAACACAAGTTGGTATAGATTCCTGCTGTTATTTACCATTCCAGACTCAGGTGTGGAGAGAATATACAACCAAAAGCAGATTTGGGTGAGAGAAAGACCTAAAACTTCTCAATATTCTGAAGCATCTGAAAAAAAAATCAGAAAGGAAACTATCTTATGAATGCTATTCTTTACTTCCTGTGGTCAGGAATTAAAGTCTCATTCTAAATTCAGAGAAAAAAATTTCCTTCAATAGTGAACAAAAACTACAATTTACCAAAGGTATTACAAGGACAGTCAAGTGAGATGTCTATAGTTCTTTGGATTCTCTAATATTGGGAGTGGGCTGCTTTGGTTTAGGAATGTACATAGCTCCATTTGAAAATCAGAAATCGATAGCCACTCTTTTTTATAGGGTGGTGGTACTGGGAATTGGATCCAGGCACATTCTATCTCTGAGCTTCATCCCCAATCCTATTCTGTTTTATTTATTTATTTTGAAATAGGGTCTCACTAAGTCGTGGAGGGCCATTTTGTAGGTCATATGACCTAATTCTGTAGGTCAGATTCACCCCATGGACGAACCTGAGCTCTGGCAATGTTGCTCCCCCTGCACCACTCTATTTAAACATCTGGATCTGGGTGTCCTAGGCTGGGCGTGCCTTTCCCACTACCTCGGTCACCAGCACTCCATTTAGCCCTTCCTCGAGTCACACATTGATGTGACCCGCCTGGCCATCACAGGCCTTTGAGTTTGCAACTTCACGTTTAGTGTTTGAAAAACCCTTTTGTCAATACCGTTGGATATTCCCAGTGACTGGGTATAGGAGAAATGGTAGATTTCAACCAATGCCTAGAGGATTGATGAGAAAATATGCTCAGGGCTGAAAGATGTTTCTCCAAAGTCCCTCAACAATAACCGGCAATGGCCCCTATAGTCTTAGGTGAAGGTTGTTAGACTCTCAGGGGTTTGGATTAGATCAGAGGAAAAGCTATAAAAAACAGGGGAAGAAATTGGAATGAGCAAAGACTCAGTTTGAGTAAAATTTGTATTTTGTTGATTCGTCCAGCATAGTTAGAACTCTGTTTCCTCCAAACATTCAATCTGCCTTGTGCAAAACAAACAAACGAAAACAAAGCAAAAAAAAAAAAAAAAAAAAAAAAAACAGTGGTGAAACATTGCAAGAGGGAATTATGGAGAAATGTCCTCCAATTGCGTGCCCCAGTGAAGCTTCTTAGGACTTCATATAAATGAAGAAGAGGCAGTAGCCGGGATCGGTAGTTAACCCCCCCTCATCCATTGTACTTTTGGAGAAAATTCTGTGTGGCAACCATTTAATTTGCCCATGTGCTCCTGGTAGTAATGGAGCTGGTCTGCTTCAGTTTTTATGGACCAGGAGGAAGAAGAAGGCAGGTGCCCAGCGCACTAATCTATGAAAAGACAATCTCTGGGTATGTAGGAGGTGGCTGCCACAGCCAGTGGAATACTATTCTATGGCTATGTTTCCTAAACAAGGCCATATTCAGTCCTCAAAATTGCCAAGAGATCCACTCACACACTTCTTGGTTATAATTTTCCTCTGTCCATTCTAGCTAAAAGCAATGGAATCAAGGCCAAGTTACTCCATTTATTTTCTGGTTATCAAACAAGGTAGGGACTATTAACATTCCCATTTTATAGATGCAGAAACTGAGGCACAGAGTGGCTGAGAAATCTCCCTGATTCACAGAGCTGACAGAGTGGATGCCTGTGATCCCTTTGCTACATGTGCTTATTTTGGCGATCACTGATAAAACAGACAGCCCTGTCCAGGTCATTGTTAATTCTCCTGATTACTGGACAAGATGAATGGTCCATTCATCTGTTGACAGATAATGTAGGCTGTTTTCATAATTTGAATTGTGCTAATATAAACATGGATATGAAAGTATCATAATATTATTTTTTTTTACATTTCTTGTGGTACTGGAAGTGGAACCCAGGTGCTTTACTACCTCTAGGCTATACTCCTAGACCTATTTTTAAAAAATATTTTATTTGGAAACAGGGTCTCACTAAGTTGCTGAGAGCCTAAGTAGCTGAGGCTGGCTTCGAACCTGCACAATCCTCCTGTCTCAGCCTCCCAAGCGCAGGGATTACAAGTACGCGCCACCACGCCCAGCTGGTGTTTTCTTTTATATGTGGAAGCTAGAGATACATTTGGAAGTAAGGACAACATTAGATAGAAAGAGCAGAGACGCCAAAAGGTGACTTAGGGGGATTAGGGAAGGGAAGGAGGAGGAATGAAGTCATAAAGAATACAACAGTTGACATAATGCTATGAATATATACAAAATTAGCAATTCCAATTTCAAAGACAGAACTGCGAGAGTGAAGGAGGCAGGAGGGACCGGCGGAGGAACACCAAGAGCTGTGTGCGTGTATTTTTCTGACACTCTATACCCTAATTAATATGAGGCGAAATGACAATTTACCAAAAAATAAAAAATAAATAAATAACTTTTTTCCCTGAGTGGAATAAAAGTAGGGTGGGGGCATCAGGAGAATACATATTGATGAGTGGGATGGGAAAGATAAAATAGAGCACAGCTACTCTGCTAATCTCAGGATACCACTGGAATCACTTGTCCTCTCAAGGAAGAGGATTCCTGGCTTTCCAGTATGAGCTTGGAGGCCATTTCCAAGATGGTCAGGTAACTTCAGAGAGGAAAATGATTTCAGTAGCTGTCTCATCTCCTGAAATTTTGCATCTATGGATCTGACATGTTAAAAAATGCTTTGGATCTTGCTGAAGCTAGGGCTAAATTCCTTTTTTAATGTTAAATGACTTTTCCATGTAAATATGTTATTATTGGATGAGTGATAAGTATGATCTTATCCAAGCTGAGGCACTTTTAAGAGTGAAAGAGGGTATTATTATTAGTTACCTGTTGGGGTCTGCTCAAACTGCCTGACAGAACTTCCAATGAATTAGCTACATGTAGCGCCAAGCACGTTGACGTCTGCACAACTGCCTGACAGAACTTCTGATGAATCAGCTGCATGTAGTGTCCAGCACAGTTCTGCACAACCGCCTGAACTTCCAATGAATGAATCTGCAACATGTAGCACCGAGCGGATATGGAGGGCGTAACTACTCTCCTTGCCCCCGCTAGCCCAATTTGGTAATGTTGAGCCTTATTGGCTCAAATAATACTTCTGTGCTCGTGAACCCCTTGTGCACTGGATAATGATTGGCTGCAAGTTATGTACTTTACACATGCAAAAGTGACCTTTAGCTTGATAGGTTAGAATAGTTTCCTGTTGGAAATCCCCCTTGCGGTTTTTTCTTTAAATTGGGTTGCCTGAGAAAAATATACGAGATCCTGCTTGACTCAACTCCCAGCTGGTGTGTTTCTGTTCCGGCCATCGGCACTCATTTTCCTGGTCAGTCCTACCGCTGATGGGCTGGACCCGTCAGTCTGGTGCCTCATGCGAGGCACCACCGCTTCTTGCTCTGAAGGAAACGCTGACAGGCTAATCAGTCCGCGGGTAAGTGTCCCCTCATAAATAATGGGGAAGTCCAGTTCTAAACCTGACCCTGCCCTAGAATCCCTTCGACTCTTTCTCAAGAGCCGAGGACTTAATCTCATT
Organism: Muscardinus avellanarius; assembly: GCF_963383645.1. Classification (NCBI taxonomy): domain Eukaryota; kingdom Metazoa; phylum Chordata; class Mammalia; order Rodentia; family Gliridae; genus Muscardinus; species Muscardinus avellanarius. Next base: position 73,237,800 of record NC_137799.1, on the reverse strand, counting down.
GATAACCAAGCCACCCAGGCCTGGGGGTACCTTTTTAAATCTGCCCCATGGCTCCCCAAAAGTAATCTTTATGATTGGGATACCTGGGATCGAGTTCAGGGGCTAGTTAGGCTAGCCCAGACAGAGCAAGGGGAGATCCCCCCCGGAGGTTTTCCCCACCATCTCCACACTTAAAAGTTATTTTCCCTCGTGACCCCCGAAAAAACTCACTGACCGTGGCCCCAAGCCAGCGGAAAAAGGGGCCACCGAGATTACACCCTCCTCTGGTCCCAAAGCCCCTAAGAAACCTCCCAATCCCTCCCTTGATCCCTTTACAGATGCTAAGGGCTCCCCACAGCCCCTTTCCCCAGCCAATCCCTTCTCCGTTCCCTCGGTTCCGCTGCCATATGTGGATGAAGGGAGAGCCGGAGAAACTGTCAATTTTAACCTGGGGGGAAACCGCCCTGCAGCCTGGTACCCCTCGGAACTACAAGATCAGGTATGGACAACTGCTTTGACAGCGTGGGAAAAATTAGATGAAGGGCCTACTGAAGCCCCTATTGCTGGGATAACCCAAAAAGTAAAAATACAAAAGTCAATTAATGAGACATCCTTAAGGTGATTTAATCCCATGCTGCCTTTAATTTTATGTGTTTTCATGAGAAGCACCCTATGCTTGGCTCTTTTGGCCCAGATGCGAGAGCCCATTCATTGGATACACCTTTCCATAGGAGGAGCACCCTGGGTATATTACATAATTGATCAAGTAGCAGACTGCATTACTAAGTGAAGAGACATAGCAAATCAGCTTTTTAGAATGGGCATTCAAGATATAATTGTCCCCTACTGATTATCTGATTTCACCTGGTTCCAAAAAAATAATAAAAGAGTGGTAATAGCATTAGAGGGATTTTTGGGTAACGTTGTTTGTCATTATTGTCCGTATAAATGGATGAGCTCTTTTACCTGATTGGAGTGGAGGCCCCCAAAAATCTTTATCTGAGAGCCTAGTCCAAATTTCCTGATGGTGTTTACCGATGGGGGCCATATGGGGATAGCTGTGGTTATATATTCTTCATTTGTCAACAGACAAGACCCACAGCCAATTCAAACAATATCCAATAAAAGGCTCCCCCCAGTTCAAAGAATTATTTGCAGTAGTATTAGTGTTAAATGCCATTCATGAACCCATCAATTTATTTTCAGATAGCCAATATGTGGCTAATCTGTTACCTTTATTGATGGAGGCCCATATTAAACTAGATTCCAATCCTATTACCCCTCTAATGATTCAAACACAAACAATTTTAAAACAACAAATACATCCTATATTTTTACAACATTTGCGAGGCCACCAAAATCTACAGGGCCTCCTCTCTAAAGGCAATCAAACTGCAGACAAATTAGCCTCCTCTATTTTCTCTGTAAAGGAGGCCGCCAAATTCCATCAACTTACTCACGTCAATTGGAGGAGCTTAAAACATAAATACCTACAGGCATCAGCAACTGATTTTAAAAAGATTGTGCGTGCCTGTCGATCCTGCCAACCCTTCCTTCAAATATCCCCCCTACAAAGCTCAGGCAGCAACCCTCAAGGATTGCGCCCCAACAATCTTTGGCAAATTGATGTAACTCAGTATTCCCCCTTTGGTAAATTAAAATACATTTTTGTATCAGTCGATACCTACTCCCGAGCATGCTGGGCCTCAGCCCACGTGGGAGAAAAGACCAAACATGCTATTAGTCATATGCTACAATGTTTTGCCACCCTCGGGTTGCCCAACCAGATAAAAACAGATAACAGACCATATTTTATGGGCAAGGCCTTTGCTATTTTCTTCCAAACCTGGAATATCTCCCATACTACGGGCATTCCGTATAATCCTAGAGGACAGGCCATTATAGAAAGATTTAATCATATGTTAAAGGTTCAATTACAAAAATAAAGGGGGGGGGACTCATTACCTCCACATGATCAACTTAGAATATTGAATTTTTTGAAATACAGCCCCAAACTTTCACCATTCCAGAAACATTGGTCATCCTCAATCACATATACATCTGTCTTGGTGAAATGGAAAGACCCACTCATGGGCATATGAAAAGGGCCAAAACCATTGGTTACGGCTGGAAGGGGATTTGGATGAGTCTTCCCTCCAGATGAAAAAAGACCCCTGTGGGTACCAGCAAGGGACATTAAATATCTTCTGCCATGCACTAATAATTGTGATTCCAGGGAAAAAGAGATCCCTGAGATTAGCTATCTCTTCTTAATTGCAAAAAGAGAGATGAAAATCCTCATCAGTCTAATCCTATTAGCACAAATAAGGTATGGTATACAAGGATTTGGAGACCCAGGTAAGGCAAGAGAGATCCTTAATAAACGGATGGGGCGGCCCTGTGACGGGTAAGATCCTCAGAGGAGGACAACCTAAGACAGGGGCTGGGGTGGCTTATGAACGGCTATCAAGCATGAGTACCCAATGACGGGTAAGATCCTCAAAAGAGGACAACCTAAGACAGGGACCATGGATTTCGCCCTCATATATAAAAAAAGAAAGGGGGAGATGTTGGGGTCTGCGCAAAGTGCCTGACAGAACTTCCGATGAATCAGCTACATGTAGCACCAAGCGCGTTGACGTCTGCACAACCGCCTGACAGAACTTCCAGTGAATCAGCTGTATGTAGCATCCAGCGCAGTTCTGCACAACCACCTGAACTTCCGATGAATGAATCTGCAACATGTAGCGCCGAGTAGATATGGAGAGCGTAACTACTCTCCTTGCCCCCCCCCCCAGCCCAATTTGGTAATGTTGAGCCTTATTGGCTCAAATAATGCTTCTGTGCTCGTGAACCCCTCGTGCATTGGATGATTGGCTGCAAGTTATGGGCGTTGCACATGCAAGAGTGACCTTTAGCTTGATAGGTTAGAATAGTTTCCTGTTGAAAATCCCCCTTGCAGTTTTTTCTTTAAATTGGTTTGCCTGAGAGAAATAAACGAGATCCTGCTTGACACGTCTCCTGGCTCGTGTGGTTCTGTTCGGGCCATCAGCATTCACTTTCCTGTTTAGCCCCACCGCTGACGGGCTGGACCCATCAGTTACCAAGGATAATTGGCATTAAAGCATAGTTCAACTGGGTAATCAAAGAGGTATAGTCACCCTAAAGATAGAGAACTAGAATCTATAAGCCACCACACAGGATTTATTCTGGGTAAGCCTGACTAGGCTACCATGCAACACCCTTGCTGTCCTGTCCTGAGTTGGCACTGCTAAGTCAGCCAGGTTTTCTAAGTGCATGAGAGCTCACCATGGCATTCAATAAGAACTCTTTGGGCATCCTGCAGACCCACTGTTGTCTATCCAGAATGTGTTCCTTTAGTAGTGCATCAGAAATCCTCAAAATTTAGGTAGAACAGTGCACAAATACCATGATCCATGGACCTGCCAATGTTCACCAGATGACCTGCTGCCACTTGCACTTCCCAATGGATTCTTCTCTGATCACCTGTTATGCTCATGTTCCATGGGAGGTGGCAGGATGTCAGGGAGACTTGAAGCCCTGCCTCCTGAGAGGCAGCTGAAGGAAGCGGGAACCTTTAGCTTAGAGAAGAGACACGTGGGAAGTTGAAGAGCTGGCATCCAGTAGCTGACTTGCTGTCATGGGCACTAAGGGGCAGCTTGTTTGGGGTTGTCCGGAGTACAGTAGAAAATGAAAACTCTAGGCAGTCAGATTTCAGCTCAGCACACATAATTTTTTGTTGTTGTTTTAAAAATTTTTGACATATATTTTAAAGGACAAAAATAGCATCCAATTTTTTATATAAAAATTCAAATATTAACAAAGTGTTTAAGGTATACAGTGGATGCCACCTCTTTTTCCCCTTATCTTTGATATTTATCTTTCCATATTCTTATCTATGCACATACAAACACACTGAGCATATACAAATATGTCTACTATATGTTTCTATTACTTTGCTTTAATGTTTATTTAAAAAAAATAGACATAAAATGGAAATATCTTAGAAGGTGATGAATAAAAAGATCCCTTCAAATATAAATTTCTAGCCGGCATAGTGGTGGTGCATGTCTGTAAACTAAGTACTTGAGAGGATGAGACAGGAGAATCACAGGTTCAAAACCAGCCTCAGCAATGTAGCAATACCCTGATAATAAGTGAATAAGTAAATAAATAAATAAATAAATAAGGCTGGGGTGTAGCTTGGAGGTAGAATCCCCTGGGCTCAATACCTAGTACCAAACATATCAAAATTAATTAATACATTTCTATGATTTCCAAATATGTTACATAGAGAAGGGTCTGACATATATGACTTCACTTATGGACTCTAAGTACTGTAAATACTTGAAGTGTCACACATCTTTTAAAATTTTTATTTTACTTTTTTTTTTGAGATTGATTTTGCCATGCTGCGAGGCTGCTCTTAAGTGTTAGTTACCCTTTTGCCTGGGCCTTTTGGGGATCAAGACCGCAGGCACATGCCACCATGCCCAGCTTAACTTGACATTTTCCCTTAAAAAAACAACAACAACAAAATAAAACTAAACTTACTAGGTATCACGAGAAACGGAAATAGACGTTTTGTTCTGACACTTGCTCTCAAGAGAGATGTTTGAATGATTTAACTGTTGAAAACTAGGTCGGCTGGCTGACTAGGCGTTTAAGCCACTGGCTGATTTCAGGCAAAGTCTGGGCAACTAGCTGGTTAGCAGGTCATGGAGGAGATGGAAGCCACAGAGGGACAGTGGGGAGGTGGAGTGGGCGCCTTCCAAGACACACTTTGGTACGCTGAATCCCCGCCTTTCTGCGCAGGCTTGCCCGGGCCAGGAGAAGATGGCGGTTGATTCCTTGTAAACAGGAGCAGCCTGGTGCACGCCTAGCCTGGCTCGTCCTGGAGGCCGCCCATCTCCAGGTGGGCAAACAGGAAAGCCTGCGGACAGCGATTCTTGTTCCAGCTGCTCTTTGGGCCCCGGGAGTTTTCAACGTTGCTGTCTGGATTTAAAGGAAAACACGTTCCTCTCTACATGCTGCATGTTTTAAATTGACAGCAAATACTGTACATTCTTAAGAGCCTGGCAGGACAGGAAATCACACCTTCACCTGTTTCGCATTTTGATATTTCACCAGGAAGGAATGTATTGACTAGAAAAGGTAATATTAAGATGTTTTACCTTTAAAAGAAAGCATCAAGCCGGGCGTGGTGGCGTACGCTTGTAATCCCTGCGCTTGGGAGGCGGAGACTGGAGGATTGTGCAGGTTCAAAGCCAGCTGCACGCTCTGGCTTAAGAGACCCTGTTTCTAAATAAAAAAGTATAAAAATAGGTCTGGGAGTGTAGCCCGGAGGTAGAAGGATTTCTAGGAACCCCAGTACCACCAAAAAAAAAAAAAAAAAGGCATCATATGGAGTCTTCAATATTCAGATATTCCTCTGCTTGTGTATAGGTTGGGTAGTTGTCTTTTTTATTTTGAAAATGTGTGTGTGTTTGTGTATGTGTGTATGTATGTGTGTGTGACTTAGAAAGTTGCAAAAAAGAGTATATCAAATGTCTGCATACTTTTACCTACAGTCACCAATTAGTAGCATTTGCCACATTTGCTTTCTCCATACATATATACATATTATTAATATTGCCATTATTCCTAGAGACTATCTGAGGTGAGATGCAGACATCATGATCTTCCCACCCACCCAGACACTTTGGCAGACGTCTCCTAAGAACACAGACACAATATAATGATCAAATTTATTTAACACTGACATGAATTTATTACCAAATACAATCATATCCAAATGTTGCCAATCTTTCCAGTATTGTCCTTTTTAATGTGTTTTCTGGTTGTGTAGTCACACATAACTGTTATGTTTCCTTAGCCTTTTAAAAAAATGTTGGAATAGTTGCTCCACCTTGGTTTTTACGACCTTGGTATTTCTGAAGGGCACAGGTTAGTAGGTGCCCAGTGTGCCCTCGATGGGTTGGTCTTGTGTTTCTTTGGGATGAGCTTCCAACTATCTACATGCCGTGTCCTCAGCAGATCACATCAGGAGTCTGGTGGTGGTGGTGGTGATTAGTAGTGATGTGAGCCCATCCTGTGGCTGAGCTAGTATCTCCGCGATTTCTCCCCTTCAGGTGAGTCCTCCTTTATAATAATCCATGGGGAGATATTAGTGGTGTCACTCAGATTTCTTTGATCTAAAACTTTTTCCTTTTGTTGAAATAAATGAACTTCAGAAAGAGACTTTTAGATGGGATAAGTGGTTTGTTTACAAACAAACTGGTTTAGCTCCATTGATGATCCTTGTCTGAATCAATTATGATATTACTAAGGTGGGTAGATATTTTGAGGCAAGGGAATACTATAATACTGATTTTCTTCTCTATGCCCCCTCCCCTAACCAAAAGGTTATGATGCCGCAGTCAAACCATTTGGGCCCATATGTGCTAGGCCATGATGAAACGCTCCCGACAGCACTCCTTGCTCCATGCACGAATGTGAGGTACATCTGGAGGACAAGACAGCTGTGCTGCAGCAGAAAGAGCCTCAGACTGAGTCAGAGAGCAGATAACCTGGCCCTCCACTCACAAGAGGTTCCTCTACATAAGCGTGTCCTCACCTGGGCTTCTTTTTCACTCCCTCACACATTTGCCTCCTCCAGAGTTCCAACACCACCACATCTATCCAGTCATCTAAGCCAAAAAATCTAAGCTTTTTTTTTTTTTTTAATCCTTCCTCTTCCTGATTCTCCACATCTCATCAGCAACCAAGTTTTGTGTGACGAGAACTTGCAAACAGCTCTAAGAGTGTGTCCCCTTCTGTTTATCAGCATCACCATCCCCTGCTCTGGGCTACCATCACCTCTCACCTGGTCTTCTGCAATAGTCTTCTGCCTCTAAGATTTTCTGTACCACCGCACTTCATTTTTCTCATGTAGGCCACAGTGACTTTCAGAAATATAAACCTGATCATGTCCTTCCCATATTCCCTTCTCCATGAAGTTATTTGGCATGTCTCCATTGTTCTAAGGATCATTTGGTTGTAGTGGTAATTCTAACCTCCTTTGCATGTTATACAAGGTTCCCAAGGTTTAGGTTTGTCCCACGTCACCAAAAACAATAGTCAGAATGGTGCTACTCATTCAGTGTTCTCATTTCAAACCAGGCAGATCAGAACAGTCATATATGCCTGGAATATGGTCTTGAAAACCCTTGTGCAATTTTCCATTGTGCATATGCAAAGCAACAGTTCCTTGAATGAAAGCAACCTTGATGTGGATATTTCTAGGAGTCTTCAAAGAGCTGCCTCCAAATATGAGAATTTTTATAAAAGAGGATCATCCTTTTATGAAAGACAAGCACTCATCAAAAGGTAGCTCCTTGAAGAGTGAGCTTTTGGGAGTAAATGAAGCCATTTTTTAAAAAATGAAGCAATTTTAAAAGATGAACCACCAGAGGGCGCACCATAACCCACAACAGCCTTGAGGACTAGACTCCACATTTATTCTAATTCAAAATATGATATGCATATATCAGGAGCATATTGAATATATTTGTTTACTCTTTCTGATTGCCATATGCATCCCTAATCCCAGGACAGTCATGTTGCTTTATTTTTATGCTGTATCCATGGTTTCAGAACAAACATGCTAAGAAAAACCTTTCCCATCATTGAATGAAGAGGAAAATATAAAGTTTGGCTATTTTTTCCTGCACAAAGTCAGATTGTATTTTAAATAGTCTCTCTTTAGATCATAACTTGTTACTCTTTAAAGAAACTTCCAAAACTCTGTATGACACACACACGTGCGCGCGCACACACACACACACACACACACACACATACACACACACACACTTACATACATACATAAACTGGAAAGTTCTCCAGAATATTGAAAGTCAGGCAAAAATTAAAAATATGACTAATAGCTACCTTTTACTGGGCATTTACTATGTTTCAGTATTATACTAAGAATTTTATTTTTATTATAAATAAATATAAACTCATTTAACTCACACAATAAACTTTGAGATTAAGTATTACTGCTCCCATTTTGCAAATGGTAAAACTGGGGCCCAGACTATTTCAACAACTTGACTAAGATCACAAAATAAGGACTTAAATGACAACTATCAGATGTCAAAGCCCATGTTCCTGTTCAGGGCTGTGTGTCTTGGCGATCCCTTATCTTCTCTTGAAGCCTACCTCCTCCATTTCAGGGCCTTCTCTTTTCTTTCTCTTCTCTCCATAAAAACGTCTGCGGCTAGATGTGACTCTAGAAGCCATCTACCACATTCTAGACCCAAACTGTTCCCCCTTTTTCTAGATTTTACTTTCTATTACAAATCATAAAAGGCCTGTCCTGCTGGGCGTGGTGGCACACACTTGTAATTCTAGCATTTAGGAGGCTGAGACCAGAGAGGATCACAGTTCACAGACAGCCTCAGCTACTTAGTGAGGCCCTCTGCAACTCAGTGAGACTCGGTTTCAAAATAAAGAATAAAAAATAGGGCAGGGGGTGTATCTCGGAGGTCGAATGTCCCTGGGTTCCATCCCCAGACTCGAAAAAAAAAAAAAGAAAGAAAGAAAGAAAGAAGAAAGAAAGAAAGAAAGAAAGAAAGAAAGAAAGAAAGAAGCCTGTCCTGTGTCTTGTTCACTGTGTTTTCTTTCCCTGGTACATGAAGCATATGTTGAGTTAGAATTTCATCTCAACATGGTTCGAATTAGTGATAATTCTCAGGGACTCTGAGAACCATGAGAGCAGAGCCAACAACTCATGTAAAACATATAATATGGCCAGGCGTGGTGGCGCACGCTTGTAATCCTGCTCTTGGGAGGCGGAGACAAGAGGATTGCGCAGGTTCAAAGCCAACCTTGTTGGCTTAAGAGACCCTATTTCCAAATAAAATATAAAATAGGTCTGGGGGTGTAGTCTGGAGGTAGAAGGGTTCTATCCCCAGTACCACCAAAAAAAAAAAAATAAATAAATAAAATAAAACATTTAATATGAATGAGAAACTTTTTGAAGTTTTAGTTTTGTCACTCCGGCATAACCTACAGTGACAGGCCCCCCATGCATCAGGTAGATTAAATGCCCTCTCTGAGTTTCAATTCCATTTTAGAAGAAAAAAAGTAATTTCTACTTTAGTTTTTCTTTTTTCTTTTTTTGCGGTACTGGGGATGGAACCCAGGGGCAGTCTGCCAGCAAGCTATACCCCCAGCCCTATTTTTTATTCTTTATCTTGAAACAGGGTCTCACTGAGTTGCAAAGGGCCTCACTATAAAGCCGAGGCTGTCTGTGAACTGCGATCCTCCTGTCTCAGCCTCCCAAATGCTGGGATTACAAGCGTGCACCACCTCACCCGGCTCTCTACTTTATTTTTTTTTTTAAACTATCAAGGTAAATGCATGGTAAACTTTGAATATGTAACGCATAGTAGGTGCTTAGTAATTCTTACCCTCCAAAGGGATACAGAGAACATTCTAGAGATTTTTTTTTAAATTGAGAATCAGAGCAGCATAAAACTTTCTTAATGCAATGTTGAAAGTTAGGCATCTAAGGAGCAATGCCTTCAAAATAATGAGAAAAAAGTCTATACCTCATTAAACTGTAATTAAATGGAGAATACTGTACCCAGCCAAACTATCAATTAAGCATGAAGGGACATTATAGCCATCTTTACAAAGCTACCCTGTGTACCCTTTCTTGAGTAGTGCCCCACCAAACTGAATGAGTGATTTATCCAAGAAAAATACATGCGCTCTAGGACACAAGAATCCAACCCAAGATAGAGGCGATGCCTGAGAAGGGCCTTCCCAGCTTGGAACAAGCAGAGTAAGCCACAGGGAGGTCTGAAGCAGGAGGTTGGAGCTTCAGGAGAACAAAACCAGGAACAATTCTAGACTGATAGGAGGCCTGATGTATGTGGAGAATAGGTTGAGTGGCTCAGTATCTTCTGTTGGAGAATTTCAAAACAATAACAGCATATAGGTTAGAAGGGAAGCTATAATAAAAGTCACTATTAACTCCAGGAAAAAGAATTTGAAAGAAGATAAATAAAATTCTGCTTAATATATTGCTTGACTCAACTGAGAAGAATACTTATAATGTTGTAATGGTTTATTTGCTGATTATTGATTAAATCAATACGTTTGACTCCTGAGTATAGGTAGGATAGGAAAGGCAACGTCAGGGAGGTGCTAAATCCTCACTTGAAAATTAGAAAATGGATGATGCCTAAAGTTGATTTGAAAAAAACAAGAGGAGCCGTATGAGGAAATTATTTGAAAGCATAGGGGAGCAGTCTGAGGAAGCCTGTGGCGGGTTTGGAAGTGGGGGCTTCTGCAGAGCTGCATCTAGAGCTGCAGACCAGGGATCTGCTACAAACTGAGCAGCGATAGCTGACTTTTTAATGAACATCTATTACTCTGAGATGAATATTAATTATTCTTTAAGAACAACTACATACCTGAGTCCATATTTACACTCAGGTCTGGGTTCCAGTTGCACATCAGCCAGCAGCAAGTTCTTTGGCAAGTTCTTGGGTATGTCCTTTTTCACCTCTGGGTCTTGGGTTTTCCATCTGCAAGGAAAGGTGTGAACTCACACACTGATGCTCTATTATTGCTGTTGTTATTCTTCCCCTCCAAAGGGGAAATGCACTATTTGCACTTTAGTATGATTTTATAATGCACTACTATAAAAACTGCAAGCTCGTAAAATATCTTGAAACAAGATGAGAGTGGTGGCCTGTGCCTGCAGTCCCGGTACATGGGAGGCTGAGACAGGAGAATAACAGGTTCAAGGCCAGCTTCAGCAACTTAGTGAGACCCAGTTTCCAAATAAGCAACAAGATAGGGCTTGGGTGTAGTTCAGAGGTAGAATGGTCCCTGGGTTCAACCCCCAATACCAAAATAAATAATAAATAAATAAATTTTGAAACAGACTAATCCTTAGTGTTACAAACACATTCTTTTTTTTCCTAGAAAATGCAATAAAATAAACCAAAACATTTTAGGACCAAAGCAAAACAAACACACACACAAACAAAAAAATCCCCCACAAGCTGGGAGGAAATGTCCACATTTTCCCATGCAGTGTTTTTAGTAGTCACGCCAGCTCTGTAGGATACACTTTTCCTATCAAGCAATGTGGATAGCTAAATAACTTTGACAGTTCTTATTTTCACCCGTGCCATCCCCCACCTTCAGGACATTAAGGCAGAATCCAATGTCCATATAAGCAGCCAGGGAAGCATCTTTCCACGGAAGAGCCTTTGTGTGTCCCCTTTGTCTACGGGAAACCAAATGAAGCATATTGACGGTTTAGAAATTTTCACTGGACAGAATCCTGAGCTGTTTCCCCAGCTGCTGACCTGCAGCAAGGAGCAGTAATAAAACTTAAAAAAGAAGGAGGAGGAGGAGGAGAAGGAGGAGGAGAATGGAAACTGAAGCCACCATTACCTGAAGGTAGAGCACACGCTCCAGTTCTGCCTTTCTCCAGTTCCCTCTGTTCTCTGAGCTCCAGTGGCCCACAAAGCCCGCAGCACAGGGCCAGAGGAGGGAACCTTGCTTTCTCCCTCCAGCCCCTCAGGAGACTGAGCTCACTTCCCCAACACCAGGTGGTCTGACTATCAACAGGTGAACTTAGCTAAGTCTAATTTTCAAAGAACCACTTTTTTTTTTTTTTTAATGGCAAGAGCAAGTCCAAGCGATATACATGCATTAAAACCTCAGTTCAGAAAACAAACTCTGATAGCACAGGCTCCTGGCCTCAGAGCTCTCGATCAATTTTTGTGCTCAGAGTTGGAGGCGAGGAAAAGAGCTGTGTCTCCTGCGGGACCGCCGCAGACGCATCTGTGGGCAATGACTGTCCTTCCTGCTTCCTCGCTCGGGTCTGCTGGATTTTGCACAAACTGCCTCACTAGATACCTTAAGGGCCTTGTTCCCATTCTACAGGTGAAGAAAAGGCACAGGGAGGTAAAGTCACTTGCCCACGCTTGCGCAACGAGAAGCTGATGGAGACTGATTTGAACGGAGGTCTGTGCCGTCTAAAGCGCGAGCCTTTTGTGCGATCGTCCCTCCCCTATCTCCCCAGGGCGCTGCTTGCTCTTCCCTGTGGTGGCACTTGCTTGTAATCCCATATCTGGAAGGCTGAAACAAGAGGATAGCGGGTTCAAGGGCAGCTTCAGTAACTTAGGAAGACCCTGTTTCAAAATTTAAAAAAATAGAGGATAGGACTGGGTGTGTAGCTCAGAGGTAGAATGCCCTTGGGTTCAATCTCCAGTCTCTCCACCTATCCCACAAAAAAATCTTTGAGCATATTTGAGAGATGTTCAAATACATTCAATATAGGAAATTTTAGAAATGGGTCTAGGGGAAAATTTTTAAAAACAAAAAAGAAACATAGAAATACAAATAAGCATTTTTTAAAAATTCTACACACTAAAGACAACATTTAAAAAAATTCCTTTTTCTAGGCCTGTCTAGAGTCCCTCTTATTTATAAAAATGGAATTATAATGCTCTTACTGCTGCTAACCTAGCTAACAGCCATCTCTAGTCCTTTAGCTTTGGGGGCCAGCCCTGGCTTTGTTCAGATGTAGGACAGCCAGGTGCCTGAGGGAAGGCTGGGACTTCTCAAATCTGAAGGGATCAGACTTCATTGATCTAGGCTGTTCTGGATAATGCTACTCACCTTGTCAGCGAGTGGCTTGAGAATAAGCATGTAACAATATTTTGACCAAATGGACATGAAGGATGCCTGTAAGGAGCATCTGGAAAAAGTAAAAACAACAAACAGCAACAAAACAAAACCCATGATGATTTGTATAAAGAAATGTCTATTTTCCTTTCTGCAAAGTGAAAACAGTGGCACCCACTTTGCAAACCTGAGGCTGAGGAGCCAATTTGAGACTGCAGGCTGATAAAGGAAAGATGAGAACCAGGACTGTAGGTCCTTTCAGTTTTTGAATTAGCCAACTTTGCCATCACCCCTAAACTGGGTATCAGAGATGATAAGATCTATAAATTTATTATTTATGCTATTTAAATTTTTCTATTACTTGCAGTTAAACGTGCCTGAATAAAATTTCTTTTGCCACTGGATATTCTTCTAAACTCATTTTATGTGGGTTTATATTATTCTTATCCCATAATTCATGCAACCACTTTCTTTTTTTTTGGTGCAAGGGACACAACATTTATTGCCTTATTTCTGCTATGATAGTATTGTTTAAGTGCCACACTTGGGCTTTTTTTTTTTTTCTTATGTCCTTAGTTTAAATTCTGGGATAAACGTACAAATAATTTTAAAGCTTTGAATACACATTTCAGGTTACCTTGAAGTCATTATTTATGAGTTTTGTATGAGTCTTTAAAAATCTTTCATTTAAAAGCTAGTCTCCCCAGGAGGATCGCACAGGTTCGAAGCCAGCCGCGCTGGCTTAAGAGACCCTGTTTCCAAATTAAAAAATAAGTCTGGGAGTGTATCCCAGAGGTAGAAGGGCTTCCAGGAGCCCCAGTAACACCAAAAAAATAAAAAAAATAAAAGCTAGTCTCCCCCCATCTATCCTTTAGAGAGACCCATAAATTTCCTTTAGAGTGACCCATAAATCTCCATTAAAAGAATCATTATCAAAAGCATTGGGATGAGGGTGTAACACAGTGGTAGAGTGCTTGCTTAGCATGCATGAGGCTCTGGGTTCAGTTCCCAGCACCCCCACCTGTCCACCAAAAGTAGTATTCAACAAGTGTAAACATTTTCCCAAATGAGTTCCACCTAAATATGTCTTGTAACAGACTTTAGTACATTAGGATATCCTTTAATTATATTACATTGAGTTCAAATGTTTAGAACCCTATGATATTAGATCCTAGGGCCAAGCAAGTTTATTTATTTGTGGTACTGGGGGTTGGAACCAAGGGCATTCTACCTCCCAGCTACACTTTCAGCCCTTTTTTATTTTTTTTAATTTTGAAATGGGGTCCCAGTTAGTCGCTAAGGGCCTCTTTAGGTTGCGATTCTCCTGTTTCAGCCTCCTAAGTACTGGGATTATAAGCCTCTACCACACACCTGGCCCAAGAAAGTTTATATGTTTGGGTTGATGGTTTTCAGCTCTGGCTATAACTTAGAATTATCTTTAGAACTTAAAAAACAAAGGTTCTATTAGCTGGGCGTGGTGGCCCACACTTGTAATCACAGCATTTGGGAGACTGAGAGAGGAGGATCGCAGTTCACAGACAACCTCAGCCTACTTAGTGAGGCCCTTTGCAACTCAGTGAGACCCTGTTTCAAAATTTAAAAAATAAAAATAAAAAATAGGGCTGGGAGTGTAGCTCAGAGGTAGAATGCTCCTGGATTCCATTCCCAGTACAGAAAAAAAAATTGAAAAAATATGACTGGGGGTGTAGCTCAGAGGTAGAATGTCCCTGTACTGCAAACAAACAAACAAACAAACATACGAAAAAGCAAAGGTTCTCTTGAGGCATAATTGATGTACAATGCATTGCATATATAAGAAGTGAATTGGTAAGCTTAATAAATATATATTACACACACACACACACACACACACACACACACACACACAAAGTTATTCCCCAGTTAATACACACACTCATCACTTTCTACTTGCAGGGCTCACCCTCCTCAGTTGCATGATGTCCAGAATCTTAAAATCTATCATTTCATACATTTTTTTCTTTCTTGGTTGTCTCAGGTGGGAGAGAAATGTCTACTTCCTATTACTCCATGTTGAATGGAAGCAGATATTTTCCACCTGGGAACTGTGTGTTGTTTTGTTTTGGTACTGGGAATTAAACCCAGGGCCATTCTACCTTCAAGATATACCCACAGCCCTTTTTAATCTTGAAACAGGGTCTCACTAAGTTTTTGAGAGTTTGGCTAAGTTGCTGAGGCTGGCCTTGAACCTGCGATCCTCCTGCCTCAGCCTCCCAAGTACTGGGATTACAGGCATATGCCACCATGACTGGTCACAGAGCTTTAAAAAATTCATCTCCGGGAGACAATCCAGACCAAATAAATTGTAATATTTGGGGGAAGGGCTTGGGAATCATAATTATTTATATTTTTATTAAAGGTTAATTTATATTCAATAAAATACAATTAAATTCATCTTAGTGTACAGTTTGGTAAATTTTGTCAAATCACATAGTCATGCAACTCTCAGCACTGACAAAGAACGATTCATGCCCTTGCCATAGGCTTCACCCCTGTGTGACCAGTCAGTTTCCCCACCCCTAGCCCTTGATCATCACTGATCTGTCCTCTTTTCCTATGGTATTGTCTTTCTAAGACTGACATTTAAATAGAATCATACAATATGCCGGGTTTTTTTTTTTTCAGGCTTCTTTCGTTTAGAATAATGAATGTGAAGTTCACACTGGGGTGATAGTGTGTGTATAGTTGACCCAGTCATTTTATTGCTGACTGCTCTTCCATTGTATGGCTGCACCACAGTTTGGTCTCTATTCCCCAACTGAAGGACAGATGCTACAAGCTCGTGGGTGATTCTAATGAACTTCTTTTTGAGAATCACCAGGCTTGGTAAAAGTGCTCAGTAGTCAAATGAATGCAATCAGCAATCAGCAGGTCCCTGCTTTGCTGCCGGTCTCCTCATTCAAACCCTGTTACTTTACGTTGGAAGCTGCCTTTCCCTTGCCAAAGAACTCATAATACAAAGTGTTCTCTAGTGAACGCAGACTCTCTTGTGATAGCCTACCTCTGTGAAACACTCGCCTCTCCACCTCGTGTGCCAGTACCCCCAGCGTTCAATCACACTTACTCACCAAATTGCATACCTCTCCTATCCAATTTCTCATAAAATTTCCCTTAAATTTCTAAGATGACAGCATTCAAGAGATAGTTAACATTAATTCTTCAATGGTATGTTATCAGGATTTTGCAGAGAAAGAAATAGAACCCATAGTGTATGTATATATGATTTTTATCACTGTATATGTATATGCACATATATAATGATTATACATGTATATGTGCATATTATTGTACATGTGATAGTTCCCCATATACACATATAATGATATGAAGTGCTTCATACAGTCAGGGAGGCTGAGAAGTCTTTTGATCCACTGTCTACAAACTGAAGAACTGGGAAAACCAATAAAGAACTTCATTCTGACTCCAGAGGCCTGAGCAGAGGATTTGGGTTGCCCCTGGTGTGAGCTCCAGGCTGTGCCTGCCAGAACCAGGAATCCTGATGTCTGAGGACAGGAAAAGGAGGGGTCTGAGCTCAGGTAGAGGGCACGTTTGTCTTTCCTTTGCCTTTCTGTTCTGCTCAGGCCCACTTGACATCTGGGTGATGCCTCCACATGGATACATAGACCATGGTGTGTTTATACACATGCAATTCCAGGCAGTAGCTAAAATTAATACACCAGGGCCAAACGGAAAAACTTCAAAAGAATAATGTTGAGCAAACAAGATAGTTTTCAGAAAGTACAGGTGCAATTTGATGACCTTTAGCCATGGTTTATAGATCATTATTTTGTGCATTATTAAAGCATAAGATACTGAGAATTAAGTTTTGGCAATGCTTTCTTGTCATTTATAAATTTTTTTTTGTGGTACTGGGGATGGAACCCAGGGCCATTCTACCTCCAAGCTACACCCTGAGCCCTATTTTTTAATTCTTAATTTTGAAAAAGGGTCTCATGGATTTGCAAAGGGCCTCACTAAGTAGCTGAGGCTGTCCGTGAACCACAATCCTCCTGTCTCAGCCTCTCAAACGCTGAGATTACAAGTGTGTGCCACCATCATTTGTAATTTGATGCTCTATTCTTGATTGGACAGCTTTTTAAAACATTTAAAAATTTTTTTATGGTACTGGGGGTGGAACCCAGAGGCTTTCTACCTCCTGGCTATACTCCCAGACCTATTTTATATTTTATTTGGAAACAGGGTCTCACTAAGTTGCTGAGAGCCTTACTAAGTAGCTGAGGCTGGCTTCGAACCTGTGCGATCGATCCTCCTGTCTCAGCCTCCCAAGAGCGGGGATTATAAGCGTGTGCCACCACGCCTGGCGATAGCTTTTTTTTTTTTCAAACCATATATTTTGTGTGCAGAAAAGAGGAAAATGCAAGTGAAATAAACCAGTATAGCTATTCCCCCAATTTTTTCACACTTGAAATCTGACTTCTCTGAGTCCTTTTCTGAGGTCTGTGGTTTCTCACACAATAAACCCACCATCTCACTAGAGTATCAATGATATCACATTTTGGGAAAGTCATTGACGTTGATAATATGTTCTATTCTATATGCTAGGCCAAATATATAGCTTTTTTTTTTTGGCACAGGGGATTAAATCCAGGGCCATTCCACTTCCCAGCTACACCCCCAGCCCTATTTTATTTTTGCTTTGGAAACAGAGTCTCATTAAATTGCTAATGGTCTTGCCTAGTTGCTGAGGCTGGCCTTGAACCTGTGATCCTCCTGCCTCAGCCTTCCAAGTAGTGGGATTATAGGCATGTGCCACCACACCTAGTGGCACTGGGCTCTTAAGCTCATTTTGCAGTCAGATATAACTAATCTACTTTTGGTTCCTGCCTCTGGAACACTGCTAATATTACTGATTTGCTCCCTCTCCGCCTTTCCCATCTATCTTCTCTGCTCAAACATTTGGCTCCTGAGGGTAAAATGAGCGCTCTGCTCTTGTCTCCAGAGTGTCACCTCCTGCTCTGACATCCACTCTGCAGGTTGGTACCTGGTACTTATGATGCTGGAGCGGTGCTACTGCTGCCTCGCTGACAGCGGCTGGAAGACATCATCATTGACCATGCAAATATTCTGATTCCAGAGATAAGAGAATGTGGAAAAACATGCTTTAGAAACAATGAAATATTTTAATGATGCTTATGGATAAAGCCTATGTAGAGGGCTGAGGGAGTGGCGCAGAGCACTTGCTTAGTGTGCATAAAGCCCTGGAATCCATCCCCAGCACTCATACAAAAAATTATGTAACAATGTATAAATCTAAGTACTCACAATGGTAAGCATTGAATTCAAAGTGATTGTTGTCCAGAGGGAACGGTTATGTGGAAATGGAGGTATATGATTGGGAACTGACAATATGTTCTATATGCTAGGCCATATAGTGGGTTCCGAAGAGGTACTTGTATTTTCTACTTTTTTGCATAACAAATATGTCATAATAAGAAAATAAAAATATTAAATTTGTGTAATTCTGTTATAAATTTGCTGTGGGAATCTGAGGAACCAGTGTAATTTTAGCTTTCTGGTCTGCATTTTAAAGATGATAACACCTGCCTCAGAGAAATTTTGGATTGATCTGAAGGTTAGAGCAGAAATGCTTGTGGATGCCTTTGTTAAATTGTAAAGCATGTACTTAGTGAGGCCCTTCACAACGCAGTGAGACCTTGTTTCCTAATGAATAAAAAATAGGGCTGGAGGTGTAGCTCGAAGATAGAATGTCCTTGGGTCCCATCCCCAGTAACACACACACACACACACACACACACACACACACACACACACACAAAATTAAAGCATGGCCTGAAGTGGTTTGCTCATGCTTATAATCCCAGTACTTGGGAGGCCAAGACAGGAGGATCATGGTTCATGACCAGCCTCAGCTACTTAGTGAGGCCCTCCACAATGTAGTGAGACCTTGTTTCAAAATAAAGAATAAAAAATAGGGCTGGGAGTGTAGCTTGAAGGTAGAGTGCCCTGGGTTCTATCCCCAGTACTGAAAACACACACACACACACACACACCCAAAACAAAAACAACCCCAAATTGTAAAGCATGATACAGGGTGGTTATTATTATGAGTGTCATCTGGGAGAATGAATGAAGGAAACACTTGCACTGATGTGATGTAGCTATGTGAAACTGCCAATACCAATCTCACTGTTATGTGTGGGGAAGGGACGAGGGTGGGGGGGGTGCTCACCAAGTGCTGTGTGCGCATGTATATAACTATCATTCTGTGCTACAATTATGATGTGAGACCACAATGCCCCAATAAAAATATTATTAGGGAAAAAAAGGTGTCACGTTACAGGCTCACAAATCTAAGTGTGTGGGAGAGTTAAGCTGGCGGCCCCCGTGCACCTGTGCTCTCTGTGGATACTCCATTTGCCATGGACCCTGCCAGTCCTCCTATCAAGTTATCTATTTCTTCAGCCTTGCATCTGGCACTGTGACTCGCTCCATCAGTAGGATATGGCAAAGTGGCACATACACGTCCCAGGTGTCGATGGCAACGCTCCATCTAGTAAGCCAAGGATGTGTGTGCCCTGCGATGCAGAAATGCTGTTCACAAGGAATGAAGTCCAGGACCTAGAACTACATTCTTTACCATCTAAAATTGGAAGTAATCTAAATGCAAGCAATAGGAGAATGAGTAAGCCGGATATATAAACCACCCGGCAACTACCGCTGTGCTGTGAAGACCAACAGTCTGTCCTCTTGGAGACGAGCAGTCATGCGAGGAGGAGTGAGAAGGCCCTGTCCCAGCCAGTCCAGCTGTCTAACATGAGCGAGGCCTTCTGGGACCTTCCTGCTTCACGGACCTTCCAGCTGAATTCTGTAGACCAGGAGAGGACCATGAGAAATAAATCATCATAGCTCTTCGCCACCAGCCTTTAGGGTGGGCTGGGTGGCAGCAGGTAAGAACATACTAAATTGAGAAACACAGCCAGCCCTTTCGCGGGGGGTCCCACAGCTATAGATTCAACTTACTGTGGATCAAAGATATTTAAAAAAAGTGCTTCTGAACATGTATAGACTTTTTCTTGTCATTATTTCCTGAACAATATAACCACTACTTATGTAGGATTTACATTGTACTCAGCATTTTAAACAATCTAGAGATGATCTGAATTATACAAAAGGATGTGTGTAGGTTGTATGCAGATACAACAACCTTTTATATAAGGGACGTGGGCATGGGGGTGATTATGTGGAACAGATTCCCACAGACACTGAGGGATGGCTGTACATGCTATGCAGAGAAAAAGCTAACATTTATGAACAATGGCTCAGTTTATTGAATTCTCACCATTGCTCTGTGTGTAGATACAATGAATACCCCCGCATTACAGATTAAGTTAAGTTTCCCAGGTGCACACAGTCCGGAGCCAGCCATCTGGCTGTGAAGCCATGGGCTCACCCCCAGCAGGTGGCCTGGACTGGGTGAATGGCAGTGAGCATCAGTGCTGTATGAAGGACATGCTCTGGGTGGCCACTGATCAAGGAGGCCTCGAGGGGAGGTGAGACCTCAGTGGGCCTTGGGGATGGGTGGGAGTTGGGATAAAACTTAGGTAGGGGTTCTCAGTGCCCTGGAGGAGAGTGGAGAGGAAGGTGGAGGGTTGGAGGACCCACGGGCACCTGTGCCCCTCTGGTCAGGACCCACCTCCTGCCAGCCCATGAGTGCTTGTGACTATCTTTACTTCTACTTCTGTCCCAAGGAGACCTCTCCCTGCCTGACTGAGGGGACTCCTGGGAGAGGATCCAGGAGGAGCTTGGACAGTGGGAAGGACTGGCTGTATTACTGCTAGGACTATGAGACAGATCCAGGAAACAGGGTCCCAAGGACCACTTGAGGTTCCCCATCTGCTGGGGTGGGAGGAAACAGGAAACTCATAGGCTCTATCTTCCAACTGCCCTATGGAAGGCCATGTCCATCAGCCGGGACAACTGAGGCTGGCCATGGCATCGTGGCTGAGGAGAGAAGGGGGCAAGGGCCTGAAGGGCCCAGCCCCATTAGGAGGCTGTCTGGTGGAGCTGATCACCAGGCCCTGTGTGCAGGGGTACTCAGACGGCCCTTTCCTGCTTCTACACCAGCAGCAGCAAAGCCTGTCCAGGGCTCAGAAAAGTACATGCACACAACTTTTGGTTTGAGAATAGGACCAACACTCCAACATATAGGTACAGACCCCAAAAGTTTAGGAAATTAAAATAAGAATTAAAAAATGGGATAGCATTAGATTAAAAAGCTTCTGCACAGCAAAGAAAATCATCAAGAATCCATGCACACTTGTAATCCCAGCATTTGGGAGGCTGAAACAGGAAGATCTGGGTTCGTGGACAGCTTCAGCTACTTAGTGAGGTCCTTTGCAACTCAGTGAGACCCTGTTTCAAAAACAAAAGAATAAAAAATAGGGTGGGGGGGTATCGCTCGGAGGTAGAATGCCCCTGGGTTTCATCCCCTGCACTGCAAAAAAAAAAAAAAAAAAAAATTACAGAGAGCCTGTAGTATGGGAGATCTTTACTACCTATCCATCTGACAAAAGTAAAACATATATGTGATATATATATATATACACACACACACACACACACACACACACACACACACACACAAACACCAAAGTAACACATATGTATGTTTATATATAAACACAATGGTAAAGCATATATATATTTGGTATTAGGGATTGAATCCAGAGGCATTCTATTGTTGAGCTAAACCTCCAGCTCTTTTTAATTTTTTGTTTTGAAACAGAGTTTTGCTAGGTTGCTGAGAGTTTTGCTAAGTTGCTGAGGTTGGCCTTGAACCTGCGGTCCTCCTGTCTCAGTCTGCCAAGTACTGGGATTACAGGTATGAGCTACCATGCCTGGCATCAGATACACCTTTGAAATTGCTGGTTCTCAATAATCTCTGAATTATAATGTAATATGTTAGTATAAGACCAATTCTTGTTTATTGTATTTTCAGCCAGGCTGTGTTGCTTGGCCTTATGGATGTCTGTTTACCTGTAGGGTGGGGGTTGCTCCCCTTTTACAGGTGCTGCTCCTCTCATGTAGAGCCCTGGGGCATCCTGGGACAGCCCTGGTACCACCGTCTGGCTTCACGACTCCCTTCCTGAAACCATGGAGGCCTGTGGGGAGTGAAGAGGCAGTCGAAATGGGGCAGATGTTGAGAGGTGAGGCCAGGAGACAGATAGCAGGTTGTGGGGCTAATAAAAAAAAATCCCAGGGCCTGGCACTTGCAGAGAGAAAGAAAGAATAAGTCTAATCATCTGAGGAATAGGACTTGGGAAATAGAACAAGAAGAGAAAGGTAAGATGCTTGGAGTTGTTGGGAGGGGGAGCCTGGACCAAGGATAGTTTGGAGACATGACATTTCATTCTAAAACAAGGGAGGTAAGTATGTTAGGTGAAAGGCACAACTCTACCTTGCCAGAGTTTCATTCAGCCCTGCAGAACTAAAGTAAGATCAGACAGATGGAAATAGATCATTACAAAAACACACTGCTTAAAGGATCTTAGACTCTACCGACATAAGCTTTTAAGTGCAAAAGATATAAGGTGCATACTCTGGTAAAGGAAGCCTTTAGGAGAACGCCCAGTGGGGTGATGGGAAGGTCTAAAGGAGGGTGGCATGGGGGACACTCGAGGAAACCACTGCCGCTGGAGTTACGCACATGTGTGAAATTACTAGCGTCAATCTCAAAACTGTGCGGAGGGAGAGGGTGTGGAAAGGAAGCTGGGGTAAGCTCAGCAAGTGCTGAGTGGTAGTCCCTGCCACTATGAGCTACAAAATGACGCGAGATTACAGTGCGCCAACAAAGTCTTTAAAAGATTCCACACGTAATGCATGGTCAGGTAGAAAAATGTGACAATACAGATGAACAAAAAGGAGGGTAAAAGTAAGAGAAGTATCTTTTATATGTCTTCCATCTGAAGATAATCATTTTGACATATATCTTTCAGACATGACCCCCAATAACATTAGATATACATATCTATCTATCTATCTATATGTATATATAATAACATAATAATATAATGTGTGTGTTATTTTTCTGGCATACATACATATACATATGTATGTATATATATATAAACCAAAATGAACTCATACTTTTTTTTGCAGTACTAGGGATAGAACCCAGGGGCATTCTACCTCCGAGTTACACCCCCCTGTCCTATTTTTTTTTTAATTTTTTATTTTGAAACCGGGTCTCACTGATTTGCAGAGGGCCTCACTAAGTAGCTGAGGCTGTCTGCGAACTGCGATCCTCCAGTCTCAGCCTCCCAAATGCTGTGATTACAAGCGTGCGCCACCACGCCCGGCTGTCTTTTTATTTTTTGAAACAGGGTCTCACTGAGTTGTGAAGGCCTCACTAAGTAGCTGAGGCTGTCTGCGAACCATTGTCCTCTGGTCTCCGCTTCCTAAATGCTGGGATTAAAAGTGTGCGCCATCACTCCTGGCAGCTCATATTGTTTTAAAACCTAGATTATAAACTTAATAATATATTATGATTTGGGTGTGGTGGTGCACACCTATAATACAAGTACTGGGGAGGCTGAAAGAGGAGAATCACAGGTTTGTGGCCAGTCTTAGCAGCCTATCTACATCCTGTTTCAAAAATAAAAATAAAGAGACTGGAGGGATAGCTCAGAGGTAGGATGCCCCTAGGTTCAATCTTCAGTATATATGTATGTGTATATGACTGTTTTTCCATATGAATACATAGAGTCTTCAGCATCATATTAAATGAAAGCTTACTATTGCATGCTGAAGAACATTTTGAACCTTTTCCAATCCTGGCTCTATTGTTTGCAGAACAATCTAAAGTGTATCCATTCAAAGGACGTATTCTTAGCTACATGTACAAAAGAAGGTACTTGAGAAATAAACCCGTGTAATCAGTATCATTGCGTTGATCACCGCCCAGCTTTCCTCAATGAGCACCCCAGGAGAGACATTGCAGTCTTCCAAAAGAGGCTCTGGGTGGTGCTAGCAGCTGGTGCAGTTCCCGCAGATCAGCGATGACTCATTTGGGGAGCCCTGGGCCACTTCATCCGGAATTGATCCCTCTGTTGTCTTTGTGTATTCTCTGTTGACTCTGACTCCTGCAGAAAGAAACGACAAGAGGCAGGTAGTTTGCATTGTTTGTGATCAACGTGCATTCTTGAAACATGGCAGAGTTCAAGGGTTTCACTACCCTGAAGATTTTATGGATAGACTGAGTAGAAGAAATGTCTTCTGGACCAGGTTAGCTGTACCTGAGGTTCCTGCAAAATTACCTGCTGGCGTCAGACCCGCCCTGATGAGAGGGAAACGCCGAGCTGAAGTGCGCCTCCTGGGTGTGCACAGCACGTTTTTCACTGGCACCATCCACGAGGTATCAAGCATGGCTCTTTAGATGGAAGCAGCTTTAAAATGACATTATAAACAAGCAGGAATTTGAATCTCACAGAAGGAAGCTGAGGACCTCGCTGCCTCCCTCTAGTGGTCATGCTTTGCTGCGTCGGTCTCCCCAAGGCTAGTGGGACCCTGTCCTGGGGACTCTAGCCCCCTCTTGCGGAGGGCAGGAAGAGGCGTCACGTTAATGCAAAGAAGCCAGCGTATAACAAACCCTTCAAAGACAAACTGGACCTGCCGGAAGGACTGTGAAACACTGAGTTATCTCTGCCAGGGCATGCGGGTTTTTGTTTTTCCCCCTCAAAGATTTCTTTCTTCTTTTCTTTTTGGTGGTGCTGGGGATCGAACTCAGGGGCATTCTACCTTGGAGCTACATCCCTAGCCTAATTTTGTATTCTTTATTTTTGAAACAGGGACTCACTAAGTTGCAGAGAGCCTCACTAAGTAGCTGAAGCTATCCACGAACCTGGATCTTCCTGTCTCAGCCTCCCAAGTAGTGGGATTACAAGCCTGTGCCACCACACCCAGCTCCCTCAAAGATTTCTTTGAAGCATAATCCGAATTAATTTTCATTTTAAAAGATGATTAGATCATATGTCTTTTTTAAAAAAATTAAATATTCTTTTTTGTTCTGTTTATCCTGTGATGGGACATCCTTTGGAATTAGCTAGTTTAAGAATTTGAGTGCAGTGGCTCACACCTGTAATTTCAGTACTTGGGAAACTGGCACAGGAGGATTACACATTAGAGGCCAGCCTTAGCAACTTAGTGAGGCCCTGTTTCAAAAATAAATAAATAGCTGGGCGTGGTGGCACACACTTGTAATCCCAGCATTTGGGAAGATGAGACAGGAGGATCGCGGTTCGAGGACAGCCTCAGCTACTACTAGTCAGGCCCTTTGCAATTCAGTGAGACCTTGTTTCAAAGTAAAGAATAAAAAATAGGGCTGGGGGTGTAGCTTGGAGGTAGAATGCCCCTGGGTTCCATCCCCAGTACTGCAAAAGAAAGAAAGAAAGAAAGAATAAAAGAAAGAAAGAAAGGCTGAGGTGCAACTAAGAAGAAGAGTATCCCTAGGTTTGACCCCCAGTGCTGCGCACACGCGTGCACACACACACACACACACACACACACACGTATAATATTGTCTCATTTGTTAGATATGGCCTTGTGATGGTGTAACCCTTTAACCACTTGGATGGATTCATCTTGCCATGGCCACAGCCATCTTGAGTCATAGGTGCTATGACTGCCCTAGAGTAACTCTGGTTGGGTTTTCCTGCATAGTAACCCAGAAAATTATAAACAGAAAAAAAAAAAACCCAGGAGAGTGATACATGGGGCGTTATAACTGGACCCTTGCACCAGGAATGTACCTGTTTATTATTAGCTTAAGATGAACCAGGCACATTCCAAGTAGGATAAAGTCAATTTTGTCCTAACCAATATATACACCCCTACTTCTGACCTAAATTATGAGGATCCATTTGGTCTTGTTGATGCCCAGGACCATGCTTATGCCCCCCCTCCCAGTGGACTTAGTGCAATCCTGAGTGTGTCTGCCTCCCTTTCTTTAGTTTCAAATCACTTTGGGGCTGGGTCTCATACGCTGGAACCAGGTTGCTCTGGAACATTTCTAAGTTGTTGAGTTTTACACATAGGAGAAGAGAGTTTGTAGGGGTTGAGGATGTAACTCAGTACTAGAGAATGTGCCTAGGATGGGTGAGGCTCTGGGTCCATCCCTACCACCATGTGATCATAAAAACGATGGGTGTCAAGAGCACGACTGTGATCAGTCACACCTGATTTTAAGGCTGGTTCACATGGTAACAGTGAAGCAGATAGGAACCTGACGCAACTTTTCCAACCCCTTTTTATATAATGAGGACGATCATAGTTCCGTCCTTGTAGGATTAAGGTGAAGACCTAGGGAGAGTATATGATGTAGTTAGACTCTTGGTGCTCAGCGAATGTTAACTACATTAACTATAAAGGCAAACATTTAAAGGAAATACACTGCCTTCTCCACTGCCTTCTTAAACAGAGAACAATGATCGACATTAATAATTTTCTTGAAAACTCAATTTTTTCCTTTTAAAATCGACTCTGGCCCCCATAAAGAAGAGCAACAAGGTGCCAAGAAGCTGCTGAGATCTGAGAATGGTTCTCCCGCTTTTCTTCTGGGGTAAAGCTGAGGGTCTAGATGTGAGCCATCCTCAGCTTGCAGTGCTTGGTGAGTCCTCATTTCTATTCCCATGTTCACCTCCTCCCTCACCAGCTTGCCAGCTGTCTCTAATGCACTCTAGACTTTACCCTGCATTCTAATCTGCCATGGAATCAGAAATAAGGCAACATCGTTTGTTGGGATTCTGCTTTATGCAGGAGATTAAATGGGCTCAGTTGAACTCTGCAATTATTCTCTTTACAGAATATATAATCTCCTTTCTCAGTACATGTGCGCCTTTTAGTGCCTATGTACTCTATGCCCAGAGTGTGGGAAAGAGTCCTTGTTAAAATCATTAATTGAGAGACCATTAGTCTGAAACAGCTCTAGCACCTTGGGTTCCTACAAAAGCAAACCGAAACCAAACTCAATGTAAACTGTAAAACAAAAATCTAAGCTCAAACAATCAGAATCCATCAACTCTCCTTTAATTAGGGACTTTACACCTTCACCAATAAACACATTTTTCTCTGTCTTGCTTCTGTGAACACCTTATAAAGTTTTTCTCTGTCATTCCCCCAGTGGATCTATGAACCACCTGTGGTCTAGAGATGGCTGGTTCATGAATCATTGAATGTTCTGATAAATGCATTCAAATTTTAATGGGGCTCACTTTATAACACTGTTACTAGCTTTAGGATTTTTCCCTATTACTTTTGATGGCCCTACACCGTGGCCACAACTTTATAGACAATCACTCTGCAAAACTCCTCTTTAGGGCTGGGTGTAGCTCAGTGGTAAAATGCTTGCCTGGCACACCCAGGGTTCCATTCCCAGCACTGAAAACAGCAACAGCAGCAACAACCCCCAAACAGACAAAACTATTCTCAAATGATCCAAAGTGAGTAGGGTCCCTGACAGACACATCATACATTTCAAAAGAGAACTATGAAGACTAAATGGCATTTTTAAACCTCTCTATTGGTGAATTTGTCCATTTTGATCTCTTGCACTGGGACTCACTGCACCTGGCACAGAGAGGCTGATTGTCTTACATTGTTATTTTCAGAAGCAACCATGACCCATAACTGTGAGTACACATGATTTATTAAAGCCATGCTTGCAAAAGGCACTGCAGGGGCCAGGGGGCGGAAGGACAGAGAAGAGTTGGAAAAGCCAAGCAGTGGTCCAGAACACCCCAGTTTCAGCCTGACTTTTGGGGTCACTGAACACACATCAAACCTCGGAGTTTGTTTCTTCTTGAGAAACTAGTATACTGACTGTCCCATTTCACCATAGCACTCCGTCATTGGTAGGAAAGACTAGGGACAAAAGGAACTCTCGGGCACTTCATCTCTCAGTCACGGGAGCATCAAAAGCCACAGCCAAAGCTCTGGAGAAAGGCAAAGTAAGAAATTAGCAGCACAATGCACAGAAGCTGGGCACACACAGGACTAGGAGCATCTGTGGCATCAGGGAAAGGTATCAGTGGCATCCCCTAGAGTTCTCATTAGATGCCTGGTAAGTAAATAAATGAATGAATAAAGACCCCCAAATGCCTTTCATATAGAAACAATAAGCCCAACACATAGGGAGGCATCTTCCATGTCATATCACATGTACTGACATCCCAGTTGTCTAGTGTTCATAGAGAATTTTTTAAAGAAACATTGCTCACCTAGAAAACGACTTTTTTTTCAGCCAGGTGTGGTGGCACACTTGTAATCCCAGTACTGAGAAGGCTGAGACAGGAGATTTGAAGATAGCCACAGCAAGTAGTGAGCCTCTCAGCAACCTAGCAAGACTCTGTTTCAAAATAAAAATTAAAATAGGGATGAGGGTGTAGTTCAGAGATAGAATGCCATTGGGTTCAATGGTTCAATCCCCAGTACATTATTGTGCATGTACACACACACACACACACACACACACACACACAGATTTTTTTCTCTAGGACTTTGGGTGTATATTAGGGTTCTCCAGAGAAACAGAATAGATAGATACATAGATAGATAATAGATAGGTGAGGACATTTTGCATGGAAATTGTCTCACACAATTATGAGGCCAAGAACTCCCGCAGTATGTGGTAAGCACACAGCAGGACCAGGAAGCCAGTGGTGTATTCAGTCTGAGTTCAAAACTGTGAGAACCCAGGGAGCAGCTGGAGTCAATCTTGCAGTAGAGACTTGAGAGCAAGACCCCATAAGGACACCGACCCCATTCATGAGGACCCTGCTTTCATGACTGAATCACCTGCCAATTACTGCACCTCCCATTGTCACTACATTGGTGACTGGCATGTCAACATATGAGTTTGGGGGTACATAAACATTCAACCCATAGCAATGGTCTAACAATGAATTAGAAGCATTGTTTGTGTTGAACGTTTGAGATGAAGATGTTAATAATTTTCTAGAAAGAACTTTTATACATATTTGGAGATATCAGAGTGGGTAGAAAAGCCACACACATTTGAGTGCATTGTGGGCTTTTCTGCAGGTGAAGCCACAGCCCCTGACCTTTAGGGAATATTTATTATTGCCAGTGATGCTGCTAGAGCCTGGCGTTCCCATGCCCAAGAACAAACAAGGAAACAAATATAGCACATTCTGATTCTCAGCCAATTCCCACTAGTTGAGGTACAGGATAAAAGAGCTCTGGAAGGGCAAGATGCCCCATGTGTGCAGTGCCAGAAGGGCCCCAGGACCTCTTCCCCCCACACAGCTGAATCTGGAAGGTCTGCATGCGTCATGTCCTTTCCACTGTAGACAGGTGCATGTTGATTTAAAGGATTAAGACAAAGACTGATCTGACCCTCATCACACCCTCTAAAGGAAACAGAAATAGAAGCCCTGACCACAAACTTGGGCTGGTTTTCATGGTTTGAAGATGTACAGCTAATCCAGACTATTCTTACTTCTGAGTTTTAACCACTAGTAGTGTGTTATAACCAAGGAAATTTTCGGAGTTTAGAGCCTGACCTCTATGTGTTCATTGAGACCATGGTCTGCCTTGCTTGGGATTTTTGGAGACAGTTGTGTGGTGGAAAAGGTGGGGATGTAAAACACGTGTGATGGAATCTCCAGTAGTGAGAGCGTACGAATGAAAATCCATGCTAGACATCACAGGTATCTTAGGCCATTTGTGCTTAGTCCATTTGTATCACAAAGTACCATGAACTAGGGGGCTTATAAACTACAGAGATTTGTTTCTCACAGTCCTGGAGCTGGGAAATCCAACATCAAGGCAGCAGCAGATCTGGTGTCTGGTGAGGGCTGCTTTCTGGCTCAGGGACCATGCCTTCTAGCGGTGTCATCTCATGGAAAAGGCAGCTTTCTGGGGTCTCTTTCATAAGGACACCGACCCCATTCATGAGGACCCTGTTTTCATGCTTGAATCACCCCCAATGACTGTACCTCTCATTATTACATTGGTGATTGGCATTTCAACATGTGAAGTTAGAGGTATACAATCATTTACTCTATAGGAGTGGTCTAATAGTGAATTAGAAGCATTGTTGGTGTTCAAAGTTTGGGATGAAGATGTTAGTAACTTCCTAGAAAGAACTTTTCTACATATATGGAGATATCAGAGTGGGTAGGAAAGCCACACACATTTGAGTGCATCTTGGACTTTTCTGCAGGTGAAGCCACAGCACCTGACTTTGGAGAATATTTGTCATTGCCAATGATGCTGATAGGTGAGGCCTGCAGCAACAGTTTTTTAGAGACCCTGCCCAGATTCTACTAACCAGTGGTAGTAACTCTACTGCACTAAAATGTCCAAATAGAGACTTCTTCGGAGTGTCTCACAGTTGTGGTCCTCTCTAACCATTGTCCCCTAGCACCATGGTCCAATAAAGGTCTGTAAAACTGACCCATCCTGTGAGAAATCTTCCTCCTTGGAGGCAGCTATGATATAACTGGGCCTGGAGCCCCATTCTAGCCAAAGCCTTCTACAAAATGTAGTATAACTGTGGTGTTGGTGTAAAGACAAAGAGGCCAATGGAGCATGATAAAGAGTTCAAGAATAGACTCATAAACATAGGGTTTTTCTTTCCAATGTGCAAAAGCAATTCCATGAAGAAAGGATAGTCTTTAATAAATGGTGCTGGAACAAATGAAAAACCACACACAAGAAAGAGGAGGAGGAGGAAGAAGGGGAAGGAGATCATTAATTTCTACTTCATGCTATATACAATAATGCAAAAAGGCTCATAAACCTAAAAGTGCATAAAAATAGAGCTAAAACTATAAAAAAAATTAGTATGGCTAGGGGGTAGGAACTCAGGGGAAGGAGGGGCCATGATTGCAGGTAGATTATCTGCAGGGTTTTGCTCACCCCTTCACTCTTCTGTGCCACTACCTCATCACCGCTCAACCAGCGTCCTTCATTCTGAGAGGAAACAGCAGACCAGGAGCTGCCTAATAGATGGCTTCACGATTATGTAAGTAACAGAAATTACAAAAGCCTGCGGAGTATCAGGTCTCCTGAGACGGTATTCAAAATGAAGGTTGGTTGGTTTGCTTTATAAAATGCCTTTTGTTTGTTTGTCTGCTACTTGCCGTTTGTTCACCTTGTGATGGCCAAGTGAAACACACTGCGGTCTAACTTCTAACCACAGGTGTCCAGGGGGTCCTCTCCGGTGTGACCATCCTTATCAGTGGAGAACTTTTAAGGTGAATTTATAGCATTGACATCTTAGAGAAGAGACTCTCAGGCCTAGTTATACATCTAATCACCAGGACCATCTGCAGCAGCAGCAGCATCATCATCATCATCATCATCATCAGCAGCAGCAGCAGCAGCAGCAGCAGCAGCAGCAGCAGCAGCATCTGGGGCATCTTCTCCAGACCAATTAATCCAGAATCTCTGGTGGATGGGCCTGGGCATCAGTGTCTTTCAACAGCTTTTCCGAGGAGTCTACCTGCAGCTAGAAAGACGGATGAATACAGTCTTCAGGCTATTTTGATGTTCTCCAGATTCAGAGAAGTCAAGGCAGCGCTGAGAAATGAGACAGTAGGAAGCGCCCCTGTTGCTTTTGGGTGAGTCCCAGTTTGAGGAGGATGCTTCTAGAAAGAGATGTTACTGAAACTTGCAGTTCCTTGAGACTCTTGTGAACCTGGCCTATTTCTCTAGACCTGGCTGGTTCCAATTTGAAACTCAGCCTTGGTAACTATGTCTACACATTTGTCTCCTAATATATGTATATATGTATATGTGTATATGTGTATATGTGTATATGTATATATGTATATATGTACACATATACATACACACATATATGTGTGTATATATATAGATATATATACATGTATATATACACACACACATATATATTTTTTCTTCCTTTAACCACTACTTGCCAACAGTTCTATCTACTATTCAACTAGAATGGTGAGAATTGGACTCTGACCTTCTGCAAGGCAGGAATGCAGCCTCCCCATGACTCCAGAGGACATGGCTTAAATGAGTGTGGGTGAGTCGGGCAAGCAGAGAGAATAGAGCTAGAAGGCAGGACATATAAGGAAAGAACAGAGGGATAAGACGTTGGCTAAAGTGCTGCTAAGGGCCTAGGCCAACCATGGCTTTAACTCTTACCATTAAATTTCCAGCCTGGTTATATCCAAACATGGTCACAGTGCCTTATGTATTAGTGTCAAGCTATCAATGTCACCTAATCAAAATAAAACTGTTATCAGGTTAAAGCTTAAAGTTACTTCTTAAAATATGTAGAGTCCTTTTTAGGTGGAATACACAGAAGTCACAAAGTAAAGGATCTGTATAGAAAAAGTCCTGTTAGTGTCTTGCAGAATCTGAATGTAAGGTCAAAAGAAATGATAACCTGACTTCTATTTCTTTTTTTTTTTTTTTTTGCAGTACTAGGGATGGAACCTAGAAGCATTATACCTCTGAGCTATACCCCAAGCTCTATTTTTTTGTTCTTTATTTTGAAACAGGGTCTCACTGAGTTGCAAAGGGCCTCACTAAGTAGCTGAGGCTGGCTGCAAACCGTGATCCTCCTGTCTCAGCCTCCCAAATACTGAGATTATAAGTTTGTGTCACCACATCCAGCTATTTCTTTTTTAGATATGAGGTAACTGGACTCCAAAGAGGATAAATGGCTTGTCTACAATCACACAATCAGCTGGTGACAAAGCTGGAGGTGGTACCAAGACCCAGAGTTGATGCTTAACCTACCAACTGCCTTTATTAAAGAATTAAACACTGTCATTCCCCCCCCCCCAAGCCATCCTTAACAATTAAGATAAGCCAGAGGTAGAGCTCAGTGCTAGAACACTTGATACATGTGGCAAGCCCTGGGTTTCATCCCCAGCAATGAAAAACTAAAAATATAAAATTAAAAGTTGAAGAAGGCCGGGCATAGTGGCGCACACTTGTAATCCCAAAGAGGCTGAGGCAGGAGGCTCACGATTCGCAGCCAGCCTCAGCTACTTAGAGGCCCTCCTGCAACTTAGTGAGACTGGTTTTAAAATAAAGAATAAAAAACAGAGGTGGGGCTGGGCGTGGTGGTGCACGCTTGTAATCCCCGCGCTTGGGAGGCAGAGACAGGAGGATTGCGCAGGTTCGAAGCCAGCCGCGCATGCTGGCTTAGGAGACCCTGTTTCCAAATAAAAAATGTAAAAATAGATCTGGGAGTGTATCCCGGAGGTAGAAGGGCTTCCAGGAACCCCAGTACCACAAAAAAAAAAAAAAAAAACCAGGGCTGGGGGTATAGCTTGGTGGTAGAATGCCCCTGGGCTCCATCCTCAGTATTGAAAAAAAAAAAAAAAGTTGGAGGCATTTCATTTCCTTCTTCATAATTTTGGAAGCTCATTCCTAAGCTCTTTATTGGCCAAGTGGGGATTCTGGCCCCTCTGAAAGCATCCCTCTTGCATTTCTGTCTTCAGCTTGGACACCACATTGGCCGTCAGGGTCAGTGATGTTTTGCCTTTTCCTTCCTGTACATTCTTTCTGGTCCATGTGAAACAGGCAGCCCAAGGGAAATAGGCATGTTCCCAGCCCCAAGAGAATATTCTTTGCTTCCCATTCCTCTTCCCAGTGTCTGCTTAGCCTTTCCTGGCAAGACCACCTCCTGGATTATTCTTTCTGTCCCCCCTCCCTTGGGTCAGTGCCTGATTTTTCTCAGAATCATTTTTTTTCACCTCAAATAATGCTCCCTAGAGCATAATAATTATTTACTTATCCATCTGTTTTCCCCAGCCGGCTTTGCACTTCTGGATGACAAAAACTGTCTCTATCATTTTGTTTTCTCTACTATCGTTCTCATTATGTGGTCACTAAGTCATGGAATAAATGAACGAATAACAGGGATGAGGACTAAATACAAAACGCTGTTTTGCTATCTTTGTTTATACCAATAAACAAAAGTTTTTTTTTCCTCAAAGGGAACCAGACATTCTGTCCAACTGTGTCTGTAACAGCACAACTGGAAGAGAAACATTTCAAAACTTAAGGTTTCTTTTTGCTGCTTATGCCAAAAGCAAGAACTCAA
This sequence comes from Muscardinus avellanarius, assembly GCF_963383645.1. Lineage (NCBI taxonomy): Eukaryota > Metazoa > Chordata > Mammalia > Rodentia > Gliridae > Muscardinus > Muscardinus avellanarius. The sequence continues at coordinate 73,203,965 of NC_137799.1, read as the reverse complement.
AGACTCTAAAATTAACCCCAATTTTGAAAATGCATCTATTTGGCACTTCTTGGTGATTTAATTCAGATAGCCTCCAGAATACTGCTGGTAGAATTAACATAGAATCTGTTCTAATGAGAATAATTGAAAAACCAAGTCCAAAATACCCCCCAAATCTCCTCCCCTGTTTGCTCCAGAGCCCTAAGGCTATCGGCATCTGTGAATATTATCTTTAAATTTTTGAAAACAGTAGTAATTCAATAGTCCGATATTGGATGCCTGTGAGTCAGTAGAACAGGGCATTTTGCCTGGGATATTTCTCACCTCTGGGCATTGCACGCGGACTGGTTGACTCAGTAGCATGGGTTGTTTTATTTCCTTAATCAAGGGGCTACCCCCACCTTCCAGCAAAGGGTGGAGTGGAAGGGAAGAGAGGGGAGTTGTGTTGGCTGACCTTCCTCCACCAAGAGAAACTCCATCCACACCTTTTTTGGATGGAACCTTCTGTTGGAAGATGTGGAAACTGCACAATTTCTGCACATCTTAGGAAAAAAAGATTTTGGCCTTCTTTAAACAGTCCCAGTGCATATGTATGTCTGTTAGCGCCCAGAGGCTCCCAGGCAGGGCATGCTCTGCAAAACCCTCCACAGGAATTTCACATGACACCAAACATTTGCAACTCATTAAGTAATGACTTGCTTTGTTAAAAGCTTCAGAGTAAACATCTTGCTATTTTCTTCAGAAGACTGCCATGGCTATCTAGTTTCTTTAAGACCCACTGTGAATTCTTTTAACTTCTTCTGAAATACTAGAATAGCCTTATGAAAAATTCCTTCCTTTTCAATTTGACTGCCAGAAAATCAATCATTAAGCAAGTTACTTGTCTCTCCTGTATTAATGTTTTCACTAAAAACACCTGGCCTTACATTCTGAAGTGTCTTACATTCTGAAGTATATGTATATATATGCATATTTATATGCTAACACATAGTATCTTAGTCTGTTTTCTATTGCTATAACAAAATACCCGATGATGGGTACCTCATATAGAAAAGAGACTTATTTGACACATGATTTTATTTTATTTATTATTTTTTGTGGTCCTGGGGATGGAATCCAGGGGCTTTCTATCTCTGGGATACACTCCCAGAGCTATTTTTATATTTTATTAGAAACAGAGTCTCATTAAGTTGCTGAGAACCTCACTAAGTAGCTGAGGCTGGCTTCGAACCTGTGCGATCCTCCTGTCTCAGCCTCTCAAGCGCGGGGATTACAAGCGTGCGCCACCATGCCCGGCTTGACACATGATTTTAATGGCTGAAAAGTCAAAAAAAAATGGCACTGGTGTCATGAGAACCTTCTGTCTGCATCACAAAATAGCAAATGGTGTAATGTGGTGAGGGAAGAATCAAGAGCCTGGAGAGGAGCCAGGTTTTCTCTTTCATAACAACCTACTCTTACAAGATCTAATCAACTGCTGATTGATTTAATCTATTCTTAAAGACCAGAATTAATCCTTCCTGAGGATGTTGCCCATGACCTAAGAACCTTCCTTAGGCGCCACCTCTTAAAACTATACCACCTCTAGATACTGTTTGGTTGAGGACCAAGCTTTCAGTGCATGAACCTTTGGAGGATAAGCCATATTTTAATTTGTGAAAGCCTTAATCTGCTAATAAATTAAATTATATAATTAGAACTCCTTGATCTAAGCCCCAAGTATTTCAAATGACAGATTTGGCAGTTTTAAATGGTAATTTTGAGATATGATACCTCATCTGAAATTAGATTTTTCTAGCTATAATATTGAGAGGAAAATGAAACATATTACATAATTATAAAGATTTTTATAACTGATCTATAGAAATATACCCAGCATCATTTCTGGTACATTGTGCTTTAAAAATGTTGGCTTTCTTTTCAACTTTTATTCATTTAAGCTTTCTTAGGCAGATTTGCAACTTTGGACACAATGTGAAAAAGTATCAGAGAAGCTGAGCCGCTGAGGGTATTTTCTAGTTCTTTTACACCAGTCTTATCCTTTCTCAGATGAGGACAATGAGCCCAAGGTTACAAACTGTAGCCAAAACCAACTTAAATGCAGGTTTCTGGACCTCAAGTTCAGGACTCTGGCCATTATGTTGTAATGAAAGTTTTATCATTAAATTCTCATTGATTATTTAGGATAGTACTACAACTTTATATTATAAGATTATTATATTACCAGAAATGTGACATAATGTGGGGCATTGTTTCATATGCTAGATCTTGAACTTAACAGTTAAAAGAGGGGAGAAGGAACTGACAGATATAAGTAATGCCCTGTTGGGTAAGAGCCAAATGGATCAGGAGACGGAGGTAAGAATTATGAATAAAATTGACAGCTGGGACTATTGGGAGGGAGAAACATGGTCATAGAAAGTACAAGAATATTATTGGTCATGGTCAGTTTCCAATTGATTTGCCTGTAGAGGGAATAAAAATCTCAGAATATATGAGGACCTGTCCTTCATTCATTCTCCCATCTTTATTTTCTGAGATGTTGTGATATGGGGCTTTTTAGTGTTTTAGAATAAACATAAATAAGATCAACACTCCACAGCTCAGAGGCTTTAGGACAGGAATATCGAGCCTACTTCCTTCCTTCCCACACACAAGTTTTAGATACAAATGAGGTTTGCATTTGAAAAATCTTCAGATTCTACTCTGTGGCATCCATCTGTCATCCCTGCTACTCACTACTTGGGAGGCTGAGGCAGGAGGATCACAAGTTAAAGGACAGCCTTGACAAGTGAGACAGTGTTTGAAAATAAATTTAACAAGAGCTGAGGATGTGGCTCAGAGGTAGAGTGCTCGCCAGGCATTAATAATAGGTTCAATCCCCAATACCGCAAAAAAAAAAAAAAATCCCCACACAATGGCCTCTCAATCCCTCCTCCTCCTCCTCCTCCTCCTCCTCCTCCTCCTCCTCCTCCTCCTCTTCCATGTGTTTTGAAATTACTTACATATTAAATAAATGGAATGTCATTTGGCTTGTCATGTTCACTGAGAAGGAAACCTCCCTAAAAGGACTACTTCATGGAGATTACCCACACTTTAATAGCCCAAAGAAATATTTTCCAGTGTTCCTTCTTTAGAAGTTTATCCTTTCTCTCTATATACAACCATGATCAGCCTGGTTTATGATGTCTGGTACTGACTCAGGCTACAGAAATAAATAAATGTTGGTAACCATATCAACCTATTATGAGACTCGGGTTCTGCCTGATATTTCTCTTTCTCTCTCTCTCTCTCTCTCTCTCTCTCTCTCTCTCTCTCTCTCTCACACACACACACACACACACACACACACACACACACACATACACATGATGGGAATCTTCACTTTGCAGGTTGTAAAACACTGAATCATTCAAAGGTAGAGATGTGGTTTTGTACTTGTCACAACTAATGAAATTTTATGTGGTCGATGAGTTCATCAGTTACCTCAGTGTTTGACAACTTTGTTAAGCTGCTGTCTAGAAAGGGTAAATTCAGTTCAAGTTTTCCTCTGAAAATTATAAAAAGCCACTGTGGTGAGCCCAGTAACTTATATAGTGATCACGTGTCCCTATCATGATTACTCTTGTGTTTCTATAAGCTTTTTGGTGTAAGTATCAGCAGTGATAGTTAAACAGTTTCAGAAGAATTAAGTACACAGAAATGAATTTATTCCAGGCAATAATGTGGAAAGTCATATTCGAGTCTTTAATTAGAACATTAAGTTCTACAACTTACCTTAGCCAATAGCATCCTTCTAGGTGAATCAGTGAAGGGATGTTACAAAATCCAACAGTGGCTCTTTTTGTCACGGTCAACCCTAAAACACTAGGCTCTGCTTCCCAACTTTCCCCAACTTCTGTCCTTTTATGAGAAAAATAACTGGTGCTTAGAACCGTTTCCCCATAAGTGATAGGACAATGGCTGTGGGGATCAGAATCACCCTGAGGATTGTTATGACACCTGACACTGGGTGGCACCAGCAATTTAAGGTGGCTCTAGTGCAGGGTCCAGGAATCTGCATTTATTTTTGTTTAATGTAGGCATGTACCACCATGCCTCGCTGCTATGAATGTGTTCTTTATTTTGTATTTTTCTTGGTGCACTATAATTAACATCATAATGAAGTATAGAGTTATAGGAACATCCATGCACACAAATCTTGGTGTGTTTCTCTTCAAATCTCATCCCACTCCCTCTTCTTTTCCATGCATGTCATTGAGATTGGTAGTGATAATTAGATATGTGCACATAGTATTATGTAAACTGGTGCCTTCTTCTTTTTCTATGCCCCCTCCTCACTCCTCCAAGACATCTCCATGGCTCCACTGGAGTGTCTATTCCTCTCTCCGATGTCTCTTTTGTTATCCAATTTCTCTGTAGCTTCCATGTATAAGAGAAAACATATAACTATGGATGTCTGAAGCAGATGTTTGTATGGATGAGCTTTGGATAAAGATAGTCCCAGTTGTGATCCTCATAAAAATAGTCCTGGTTGTGATCTTCATTTTGTCATTCACAAGCTCTATGAAACTGGGAGCCACTTAACCAGGGCTGCAGTATTGTGCTCCAGAGGTTTCTAGCTATAGAGAAAACAAATTAAATGATGCTCTCTGCATCATGCTTGTGCAAGACTGCTGCCCGAGTTGACCTTTCCAAACCTCAGTTCCTATGTCTGTGGAATGGGGAGAATGATAATACCTGGCTTGGTCAGCACAGTTGCCTGGTAGGAAATGCCCAAGAAATGACAGCGTGTTGAGAAGGAGGACAAGGTCACTATGGGAAGCCATACATTCTCTTGAGGGGAAAATGGCTTTCATGGTTACTTCTAGATTCAGTGCTATGATCCATTGGCTGTTCCATTAAACAGACATCACAGACTTTTTTCCTTCATCACCTCTGTTACTATAAATCTACAATGATGATTTTTGTCTCCTGAAAGTTCTTGATGAATCGTGTGTGTGTGTGTGTGTGTGTGTGTGTGTGTGTGTGTGTGTGTGTCTAAGAATTGAACTCAGGGGCATTTTACCTCTGAGCTATATCGCCAGCCCTTTTAATTTATTTTATTATTATGTTTATGTATTTATTTATGTATTTATTTGTTTAGTTAGTTTTGTTTTCAAATAGGGTCATGCTAGGTTGCTGAAAGTCTCACTAAGTTGCTGAGGCTGTTCTCCAATCTGCAGTCCTCCTGTCTCAGCCTCCCAGCACTGGGATTACAGGCTTGCACCACCATGCTGGCTATGAGTAATACTTAAATAATTTCAGTTACCTAATTTCTGATAAAGAGACACATTCATGATTTTTCTACTCTGTAAACAAAAATTGTGTTTACTTTGACATGAGTCACATGTAGGACAATTATTTAGGGGCTGTCAGAACCCAGAATCTGGCCTGTGTGCCTTTTATTGCTTTATTCTTCCCAAGACATAGTGCACAGGGATCTTTAAAAAGAAAACATTTATAAAATTATTGACTTGAGAAATGAACAGGTTGTTGATGAAAATGCCATGGTAGGCAGAAAATCCAATTGGCCAGATGAAAATAAAATCAGAGAAGCAAGGAATTCATAGGAAAATGAGGTTCGTTTTGCAGAGGGGAAACAGTTGTCCAGTGGCAGACGTGTGCTAGCATTCTATTCCTGTCAGCACACAAAGGCTGCTGGCCACAGAGTAGCCTGGGACATTAAGAACCCTTCTGGACTGTGAGGGACTCTCAGGTCTTAGCAAGCCACTGAGCTTTTTCTAGTATTGGGGATTGAACCAAGGGGCATTCTTCCTCCAAGCTATACCCCCAGCCCTATTTTTTAAATTTTAATTGTGGAACAGGGCCAGTCTCACTAAGTGGCTGAGGGACTCACTAGGTTGCTGATGCGGGTCTTGAACCTGTGATCCTCCTGTCCCAGCTTCCCGTGTATGGGAATCATAGGCATGTGCCACCAGGCCCTGCTGCCACTTAGCTTCTGGTGTCCTGTGCGCTCATCTATAAAATGAGGAAGCTGTATTACATCAGGGGTTTCTCAAACTATTTCTTAAGTCATGTGAAAATCAATTTTATGAGAATCTTCAGATGAAAATCAAATAAAGGCAGAGGCTGTGCAAGTGAGTGCAGAGGTTCCCTGAGGTCACCTCTGACCTCTGTGGCCCTAGAGGGGCATCAGAGGGAACCCGGGAGCTGCACGGAGCACAGATTGAAAACCACTGAAGTGGACCGAGTGGCTCCCAGCTCAAATGCTTAGCCCTGTAGCTTTGATCTAGCTCCTCAAAGGAACGATGTACTTGACACTAAATTCCATAAAGTTTTATTCTTCCAAATCCTCTCATGGGCTCTTTTATCTTCTGACAGCTCTGCATGGAAATCATTATTAAGCTAACTTTGTTCATGGGCAAATTTTAGCTCAATTTGCCCAAGGCTTTTGAGAGAGACAAAAGTTAGAGCCAAATTAAAAAACAAGCAAGCCTTGCCTCTGATACACAGATTGAATAAGAGACTAGTTTTGACATTTGTTCCAACCGTGAGCACGGTAACTTGTGCTGATTTTATTGTAATTATAGTTTTGTTTTTTTTGGGGGGGTTGCTTAATCCTCACTTTGTCTGTGACTGTGTTTCTAGACCCAGGAAGCATGTGTGATTGTATTGCCATCCAAAATCTCACATGATTTTACTTATTAGCTACTGAGAAGTTTCTGGAAAGCTTGGAGAGACAGCAGATGGTTAAAACAAATATTCTGCCCTTGTGAATTGGAGGCATTTTCCTATGAGAGATTCTAGATCATTATTTCCTTGTACCTTTAGTCAGACAGATGGCATGAGACAGGGAACAAGAATTCTAGAAGGTTTCCATGACAATAATTACTGAGAGCCTTGGCCTATTTATTAGCTATGGGTAGTGCAGTATCTAGGTCGAAGGTGAAATCATAAGGGCTCATTATTACTCAGCAACACTTATGGATCATAAACTACTCAAATGGCATGAATTGAGCACCATTGTCTAAAAAGCAATTTCATAGTTGTTGAGGGAAGGGAAAGATGCAAAAGAAAAAAGAAAGCATTGACTCTATTAAATGTTTGGAGTGAAATATGTGTGAATAATATTAAGAATATTAATAAGACCCGTGAATATACTTTCCCTTAAACAACAGATGTCTGGTTAGGAAGAATACAGTCCTTCATAGCTGGGTTAGTTGCCTTGCTAAATTGCTGAGGCCGGCTTCAAATCTGTAATCCTTTGGGCTCAGCCTTCCATGTCCTAGGATTACAGGCGGGTACCACCATCTCAGCTTCTTTATTTGTGTATCATATCAAAGGTCCCAGGGCACTGTAAGAACATGGGGTCTGAGCCAGATTGCCTGTGTTTGAATCCCAGCTCTGTCATGTATTTGTGAAGTTTTGACTTTGCTATTTCCCAGTTTCCTCATCTATAAAAGTGAGACTTACAAAGGGATTTAGCTCATGGGGTAGCTTTACTCACTAATTCTCAAAAGGCAAAACTCATCTGACCGGAAGCAGAGAAAGAGCAGGGCAGTCAAGGTGCTACTCTTTGTCCAGCTCTGTAACTCTCTCTGAGCCTTGGTATCCTCAGCAGCCCAATGGGAAACACTGTTACCTCCCTGCCTGGTTGCCTTATGGGTTAGATGTTGAGCCTGATGATGCTTTACAGATACTATGAGGATATGAGGAGGTTTGTAACTCCCATAAGGAGGTTTTCTGGAGAGCAAGCTGGTCTCCCAAGCAGGTTCAAGTGTGGTTTAAGAGAATGGGGAAAGACAGGCTTTAGTCTCCTGGTGGTGATGGGGGGGGGATTAGGATGAAGGTTCTTCTCTGCAGTGGAGGTTTATATGGTTTGAACTTCCCACCAGTGCCAAAGGAGAAAGTACCAGGCCCTTTCTCCAGCTTGCCCAGATGTGGGACACGGGGATTGAGAGCTGTAAGGGTCAAATATTAAAAATGGGGTCTGAAGCTAGGTGTGGTGGCACGCGCCTGTAATCCCAGTGTTTGTAAGACTCAAACAGGAATATTACAGGTTTGAGGCCAGCCTCAGAAACTTAATAAGACCCTGTTTTTAAAAAAAAATTTAAAAAGGGCTCGAAGTGTAGCTTGGAGGTAGAATGCTCCAGGTTTAAGTAGTAGTAATACCAAATAAATAAATAAATAAATAAATAAAAGAAAAAGAAAAAAGCAAAGAGGTATAAGATTCTTTCTTACTTCACTTTAGGGAGTTGTCTTGAAGATTAAATGGTATCACACAAAGATAGCCTATAATTCAGTCCCTAGCACACTACAAATGCAGAGTAAACATTATCCTTAAAAATAAACTTTTCCCCTTAACAAACCTTAACTTTGAAAGCTCTCCTTAACAACGCAAGAAGTAACACCTGCCTTTTCCCTCATTTTATTTGTTTATACTGAATTTTTAAAAACCTCAATGCAATCCCACATGTGAAGAAACAATTACCAACAGTCTGCAGCTCTGACGGCTGTGCTGGCTTCCATTTCAGATTGATTGTCCCTGGGAACAGTCTTTCCCATAGAAACAGCATTATAAATAGAGCTGGTCCCCAGAGGGACCTTCACATTCTTCCTGAACTGTAAGAAAACTAAAATAGTCCTTGATGCAGCAGGGAACTCTGAATCCTACAACATCATCTGGGCCTCACAGCCCCCTGGGCTCCTAAGCTCAGGGTGACCCTTGGTGAGACTGGGCCTGAAGAATTGGGGGGCCCTAGGTGAGGAGCAACTGAGGAGCAGGAGCTGCTTCAGCATGGACCAGCTGACAGGCACCCCAAGCAGAGGCACCCAGACCCAGGCTGTTTCCTGACAATTCCTATGTCAGACCCCACTGGGATTGTCCTGTCAGTACTTCAGGTTCCTACACCCCTGTGGGGGTGTGGGGCCCTTGGAGACCAGAGGATACCCCTATATATGGCATTTTAAAGCATCTTTTAAATGAGCAAGTTGATCTAAAGGAAATTAAAGGACTTTAAAAATCATTCTTGCTCCTTTCAGTCCAAGCAGAGGGAAAGGTTCTCTCTACAACCCTTCCCATCTACAAGATCAGGCTGCAAAGGGAATACAGTCCTTTTCATCCTCACCCTGAAACCCCAAGGTACCTCTCAGAAAAGACTGAAGACATGCCTGGATGGACTTTCCTTACAAAATTTTGTCTATCCCTTGGGCTCATTTAAATTCCAACAATATTGTCTCCTGGAACATTCTGAGCTTAATAATAATTTATAATACCTTAAACTGCCTATATTCCCCATTTTCCCCTCATAGAAGAGGGGGTATATACCTTTCAGAATGTTAAGTAAATGGGTAATCACTCCTATGGTCTGCACCCCCAGCTATGATTTCCATTTTTTGTACTTCAATGAATTCTTCTATCTTATCTTGCCTTCTATTTAATCTTTGTCAGTTTATTCCAGTGAATCTGAAGAAGGTGCAGAGAAAACCTCTCTTTATCCTCTTGGGGGCTTATGCTGAAGAGAGGGATGCTGCTATCCTCAGCCGTCCTGGGGAAGGGGCAGGAAATAGAGCTCAGCCTTAGTCTGGTGAGGGGAAGACATGCCCCTTGGTTCTGGAGTCAGATTCTGATGTGTGCAGAGGCTTGGACAGATCTGGATCTGGTCACTTGGAAGAGGTTAGGACTGGGTAGGGAATGGAATAGTTTATGGAGTCAGCCCTAAGCTGCGTGGACGTGTACCAGAGAGGAAAGTTACGCTTGCGTTGTCTCTCTGGTCTCGGGTCCACGTATAATGGCCGGGCTGGCTCTACTGAGCCAGGGGGAGTTCTGGAGGTGAGGTTGAATGGAAGAGGTACCTGTGGCAATGTAAATGAAGGTGACCTGGGGAACAGAAGATGGTGGCTTTCAGAAAGGAAGATCAGGATCCAGAGCCAGCTGAGGGGACAAAGGACAGCCAGGGCAAGTTTGCATAATCCAAACGATGATGGAACGATATTCTCAGTAAGCACTTTTTGGGGTCACAGACTAGCCTAAGACTTACGAACATATCCAAATCTTCTAATCATACCATGATGCACTATTATTATCCCATTGTACGGGTGTGGGGCAGAATGAGAAGTTAGATAACCTGCTCAATATCAGATAACTGACAGGTGACAGACCCAGAAGCTTAACTTAGGCAGCTTGCCTCCCTGGCCAGGAAATCAGCCACATGCTTTGCTCTCTTTCATAGAAGCATTCTCCAGGGCAGCCCCACAAATACAGGGCAAGGCACTAACACGTAAGGAAAGACAGAGAAATAGGATTTTAAAAATAGCTTTCTCTCTATGTGCACAAGCACACAAGGCAAACAGTGACAACCTCTTGTCTGTGTGTGTGTGTGTGTGTGTGTGTGTGTGTGTGTGTGTGTGGTACTGGGGAATTGAACTCAGGGGCATTCTACCTCCGAGCTCCACTCCCAGCCCTATTTTTTACTCTTTATTTTGAAACACAGTCTCATTAAGTTGCAGAGGGCCTCACTAAATAGCTGAGGCTGGCCGTGAACCCGCAATCCTTTTGTCTCAATCTCTCAAGTACTAGGACTCTAAGCGTGCGTCACCACGCCTGGCTTGACAGACCACTGTGAAAGAAGAACATTTCTTAAGAGCTTATTTGGTGTGTATGAGTACTATTATGGTTCAGGCTGGAATGTAGCTACAGATATCTATGTTTCTATGTGTCTTCCTTTTTTTTTTTTTTTTTTGGTGGTACTGGGTTCCTGGAAGCCCTTCTACCTCCGGTATACACTCCCAGACCTATTTTTACATTTTTTAAATTTAGAAACAGGGTCTCCTAAGCCAGTGCACGCGGCTGGCTTCGAACCTGCGTTATCCTCCTGTCTCTGCCTCCCAAGCGCGGGGATTACAAGTGTGCGCCACCACGCCTGGCTCTATTTTTTTTTTTTTTATTATGGAACTTTGTATATATACTCCAGGGTATGTGCATATCTAACTGATAAGGGCTTTTTGCAAAAGTAACCATCTGGCTGAAAACTTTCGCTCCACTCATGTCAATTGAGTGATATTACTTTTTATGAAGGCATTATGTAGAGAATTCATATGATTAATGTTGTTCTCATAACATGCCACTAAAGATTTCAGATCGTGACGTTTGATGTGCATTCTTTCAAAACCATTTTATTTGCTTCTTACTTGTATTCACACTTCACAAATACCCTCGCGTACACCTCGCGTCATTGCATTAAACGCCATCACAGTATTCATTCACCCAGAAACCTGTTAGAAGAACTGAGGTGACCTGCCTACTTGTTAGTCACCAAGATGAAATGCAGTGCCCCAGGCCATCAGTTCTGACCTCACCCCCTCCGAGGTATGTGAGCCCCAAGTGATGGTCTGAAGCGAGACAGCCCTTAGAAAGGAGAGTTGGGATAAACATACAACCAACTTCATCAACTGGTTGTGAGGTTGATGGAAGCCTGGCATTGGTAAGCACTAGCAATTGATTGCTATTATTAAATGATTAAATAGATACTATTAGATTCTCCTTGGGGCTAGTTGCTATCTACTTTGTGGTTGTAGGACTGTTTGGTTTACTGCAAAATCACAAGTGCTTCTTAATTTAGTACTTGGCACAAAATAGAGACTATTTGTTAAATACAAGTTAACATAACTTTAGGCAAATCTAATCAAGCACTAGGTAATTATTAGACACCATGACTATCTCAACCTCATTTTCTCTCCTCGATTCATTTAAGTTCAGTTCTTCCTGAGTCCTGATCCCCGACTCTCCAATTTCCAACCCTGTTCCTTCCCTTTGGACCTGATGTTTTTGTTTTGATGCTGGGATGGAAACCAGGGCTTCTGCATACTAAGCACAAGCTCTACCACTGAGCTATAGCTCCGGCCTTTAATTGATGTTCTGAACACCAAGTAGCTCACACCTGAGAGAGAGCACAGATAAGCTACATTTCAGTCTCTGATGTCCACTGCCCCCATACCAGACCAGGCTTTTCTCTCTGAAATTATATGGTGGGTTGTTTTTATTGTTGTTGCTGTTGATTTTGCAGTATTAGGGGTGGAACCCAGGGGGCATTCTACCTTCAAGCTACACCCCTGGCCCTATTTTTTATTCTTTATTTTGAAACTGGGTCACACTGAGTTGCAAAGGACCTCACTAAGTAGCTGAGGCTATCTGTGAATCACAATCCTCCAGTCTCAGCCTACCGCTGGGATTATAAGCGTGCACCACCACACCCGGCTAAATGGTGGGTTGTTTAAAGTTAATTTCTGTTGAAATTCCATGATAAAACACGCTTGTAATCCCCGTGCTTGGGAGGCGGAGACAGGAGGATCGCGCTGGTTCGGAGCCAGCCTCGCTGGCTTAAGAGACTCTGTTTCCACATAAAAATGTTAAAAAATAGGTCTGGGAGTGTAGCCCGTGGGAGTGCAGCCCGGAGGTAGAAGGGCTTCCAGGAACCCCAGTACCACCAAAAAAAAAAAAAAGAAAAAACCCAAAAAACAAAAAACAAAAAAAACAAAAAAACCTATAATCTGCCCCATAGGCTATTTCATAGATCTCCCTGGACATACTGATTTCACTTTGTATATCTAAATATTTTTATATTTTAGAAGATATAATCAAAATTCTACCTCATCATAATTTTACCCCTGTGAATAAAATGTGTGATATAATAGTCCTCGGACTTCTGAAAATTATTGTTTCTACTAGGCAAATACTGTAGCAGTCTTTAAAATTTGGCTACTGCCCTCCATTTCCTGTGATGCCTGTGGGGATGGGTGGCTGGGAGGCATGTTAAAAGTTGGGTGCTTCAAAGACTTGAAGTTCCTTATAAAGGAAATAAACACAATTTAAGTATTACAAAAGAAAAAGTACGTGTTAATAACCATAAATCACAGTGACATTTCCCACTAATTCTGCAGTTTTACAGAACTGTGAGAAACTATATATAGCTTATACCAAAAAATCTACCTTTTAAAGTTGGATGCCCCTGGTTCTCTTTGCTTTTTCAGCCTGCTTTGCCTTGGAGGTGCACAAGAATCAATCTTTTCTAAATGTCAAGTATTTGCATAAAAACCCTGTCTGGATCTCATGTAGCGCTTACTGTGTCCGAAGCACTGCTCTGTGCCCCCAACATAGGTTAACACATTTAAACCTCTAGGTTCTGTTCTTATGTTGAAGAAACTCAGGCACAGCGACTGTTTGGTCGTGTTATGCGACCCCCTGCCTTTGTGATATTTGGCACAGGCAAGGACACCTTGGTTATTAGTTACTTTTTTAAAAACTTGGTTCAGTTTTCTTAAAACTTAAATTTATTTTAAAAGGAAACTTCTTTCTACCATAAGTGGGAAATCAATATTACTTGCCATAAATAGGAAGTAACTATGAAAATGAAAGTAGTGAATGCAAGACAAAATTACTAAATTCTAGTGTTTCTCCTGCCTGCCAGCCTTGAGATTTGCTTCCTCTTTGTTAAGAGGAAGGTGGCAATGGATGAAAGCAAGTGTGATAGAGGTGCTAGAGGTCTATTAAAAATGTAATGATCAGCCGGGCATGGTGGCGCATGCTTGTAATCCCCGCACTTGGGAGGCAGAGACAGGATAGTGCAGGTTTGAAGCCAGCAGCGCTGGCTTAAGAGACCCTGTTTCCAAATAAAAAAAGTATAAAAAAAATAGGTCTGGGAGAATAGCCCGGAAGTAGAAGGGTTTCCCGGAACCCTAGTACTACCCCCCCCCCAAAATGTAATGATCAAAAAGCAAAGATAAAAAAATGTGTATTAATACCAGAGTAAGGCACCCCTTAATGGAATCATAATGAATGAAAGATTTAAAAAGAACAATCATTTTCTTCTCATGTGATCTAGTTCCTAAATCTGACTGTCTCCTCCTTGCCCTGTGTCATCCAACTGCCCCGAGCCTCAGCTTTCTATCTGGAAGTGAGAACAACGTCTGTGCTTTAGACAGGACATACACAGAGGCGCTGGTCACTTCATGGAGTAGAGGAAGGGTATGTCAGATACCTCAGCCCTGTGCCTCCTCTCTGGGATTGTGCCTGTTCTTGTTTATTCTAGATCAACTGAGTGGGGGCTGGAGGTGGGGTAGTGTGACAATTCACATTTAGCAGTGACAAGAGTAATAAGGGAAGCCGGGTGTGGTGGCACACGCCTGTAATCCTAGCATTGGTGGTGAGGGGGGGGAGAGACTGTAGGATTGTGGTTCAAGGACAGCCTCAGCTACTTAGCGAGGCCCTTTGCAACGTCGTGAGACCCTGTTTCAAAAATAAAAAGACTAAAAACCAGGGCTGGGGGTGTAGCTCAGAGGTACCATGCCCCTGGGTTCCATCCCAAGTACCTAAAAAAAAAAAAGAGTAATAAGGAAAAGATGTTTGAATGGTTGTTGATGGAAAGAACCTGCTCAGTGCTGGAGGTCCTAAGCGGGTGACAGAGGAGACTATAAATGTGCATATCTTAAAACTGTAGAAAAACAAGGGAGGTCACAAAATCTAGTCCCTCAAGGTTGATGGGTGAGACCTCGGAGGCTGTGGGCTGAAGTATTCTGTAACTTCATGATGGTCCATAAGCAAAGACAGGCAGTTGGACCCAGATCTCAAGTAGCTTTGTGCTGGGCCTGGGCCCCTCCAGTCATGCTACGACCTTCCCATTAGCCTCCTCCCCTGCGCCAGCCCGCGCCAGCCCGTGCCAGGCATGGTCTGCAGGGTGGAAGGCATTAGAGACCTATGACTCCTATTTCCTGGTCTAGGTCCTAGGGTCTTAATTTACAAAATGATTATTGACTTCAAAGCTATCTGTTGACTTTCTAAATTTTAGTCGCCTTACTTAGAAAAACAAAATTGTGCCACTCTTGCCAAGTTCTGATTATATCAACACAACAAAAACAAAATTACCAAATAAACCTATACAAATAGGAAATTGTCCCACTTAGGACTTGGTATATCTCAAGGAATTTATTTTTGTCCATGAGACAGCACCTACTGAGCCACAGGCTGTGGGAAATGATCTGGCCTTTAAAGCCTGGCCTCTCCAAAGGCGAGGAATGATGACAGCGATAGCAAAAGAGGAACCGGAGTGACAGACAGCTGTCCCTCCAGCGGAGCAATGGAGGGACAGCTGTATCAGGAGTGCAAAGCCCCCGGGTTTTCAGCAAGGGGGCTGGGTGTGTGTCCATGCGCCAGTTAAGAGGACAGGAGGAAGGCTGTTTAGTCCCACAGGAATGACATCATGCAGTTGTGTTTGCTGTAATCAAAGTTTTGGGCATTAAATCTCATGCTCAGATTCATTCCAGGAGCTCTTTTCAGAAAAGTTGGATCTTTTTGAGATAAACAGTTTTCGTTTGGGAGATGTGGTCAGATACCCATAAGGGCCACGTTGGGAAGGTTGATGAGAAAGAGCAGCAGCCGCCAGGCAGATGGGGAGAACTGATGGGCACTTGTCTTTATTTTGGGGGTGGGATTGAATCCAGGAGCATTTTTACCTCTTAGGTATACCCTCAGCCCGTTTTATTTTGAAATAATACTTCACTAAGTTGCTGAAGCTAGCCTTGAACCTGTGATACTCCTGTCTCAGCCTCACAGGATTACAGGTGAATGCCACCAGGCCAGAGACGTGTATGTATGTATGTATGTATGTATGTTTTTTTTTTTTTTTGCGGACTGGGGATACCTAGGGGTATTCTACCTCCAAGCTATGCCCCCATCCCTATTTTCTATTCTTTATTTTGAAACAGGGTCTCACTGACTTGCAAAGGGCCTCACTAAGTAGCTGAAGCTGTCCACAAACCCAGATCCTCCTGTCTTAGCCTCCCAAATGCTGGGATTACAAGCATGTGCCACCACGCCTGGCTACATATCCATTTTAAAAGGTAGCTCGCATGCAGCTCCTGCCAATCATGTGCATGGAGAAGCATGCATGCAGAATTTCCAGATGTGCTGCTATTAAGCTATCATTTCCTTACCTTAGGCTCAGTGATCCTGAGGCCTTCCTGCTGGGCTCTGCCACTAGGGGGCACTAGAAGGAGAATGAATGGCAGAGGTAGGAGAAGGGACTCTCCTATTTGGTTGCTGGACCTTTTAGCATGACTCCAGCAATTACTTTCTCGCTGGTTGCAACAGCTAGCTGGTTTGGGTCTCCTGCTTCCCTTCACACTCCCAGAGCCAGCCCGGTTGCTGCAGACACCTACTTCCAGGCCCAAGACTAGTTTCACATCCACCAGGAAATTCCTTCCACTGAAGGCATCTACCTTCCTCAAGAAAAAGCCCCTTCCAGGCAACAGGCTATGGCTAGTGATTGGCTGATATAAGGAGACAAAGGCCTGGCCCCTTGCTTCTCCCTGGGAAACTTCTGGAAGGCCGTCCACTCCGGAGCTCCCTGCAGGTTGGCTGAGGCCTCTGGGATGCAGCCCTGTGTGCGTCAGCATCCTCTCTTGCTCAGATCTGCCTTCTTCACTGCCTTTTTGGTGGAGCCGTACAGAACAGTTCCCAATCAACCTGCTGCATGCAGTTCCCCCATCTCTGAATCTGCTTCTAGGGAGCCCAAACTAAGGCAAGACTGCTGTAGTTGATTGGAAGAGCATGCTCTCATACATGACGTATGCAAAGAGATAGAAACACTGTTAAGGTTTTAAAAATATTCGACTAGAAACAGAGGAAAAGAATGAGGGTCAAAGAGTAAGGACTAAGTAAAGAGATATGGAGAATAACTGAGAGTCTACATGAAATGGCAAATGGCAAAACAAAGAAGACTCAGAAGCAGAGCGGCCACTAAGGACATCATGACCTCCCTGGAGCTTTTCCATGAACCTCAGGATGTGTCATTCCCAAAGCCAGGAACACACAAGAGCCAGCTCTGCCTTTTGTCTCCCAAAGGCAGACAGAGCAGGGTAACCTTGCTAAGGACTTGATTTGAATGCAACCTGCACTTGTCTACCAGCAGAGGCCTCCCGTGGTCTGATGGGGGAATGGGTGCTATTTTGCTTCTCTATCTGGCCAGTAGCCTGGAACAACAGCAAAACGGCCCATGTCCCCTCCCTGTGGAGCAGTGCTGGAGTAACAAATGATAGAGCTGCTGCCCAAGTCCTGGCTCCTAGGGAGGATGCCACACTCCATCCATTCTGATACCTACCCAATCTAGATAGGGAAGAGGACTGGCTGCTCTAGGACAGAGTCTGTACTTAGACTGTCTACTGCACTGTCTGGTGTAGAAGAGTAGATGGCTTCTGGTCAGTTTGGCCTTTGTACTTTTTATAGGATGTAGTATATGAACCTCCATAGCCTATCTCAAGTTGACCCTTTTATTTTAATCTGGTACATTTAAATTATACATCATATTGGGGTATAGAGTGGTAGAAAAATACTTGTACACAATTCTTGGAGCATTTCCCAGAGTCCCTCCCCATTCTTATTTTTGAGAGAATATTACACTGACATTAGTCAGTGTCAAATGTGAGCAGAAGTCTTTTGTCTTTTTATATGTGGAAGCTAGAGAGATATTTGGGGATAAGAGTAACATCAGGTAGAAGAGTGGAGATTCCAGTGGAGTAATTGAGGGGGCTTACGGAAGGGAGGAGGGGGATGAAGGCATAAAGAATGTAACAGTTAAATGAATGAGACTGCTTTTTTACTATTAACCTATAACACATCCCTTTCCCGGCTCCCTCCCTCTGCAGTCACCCATGCTTGTCTGGTCAGCACAACTCAGAATCACGTCACAAAGGTAGAGGTTGGGAGACAGGGGTTAACTACACTGTAATGTTTAACTATATTACTTAAAA
The DNA here is from genome assembly GCF_963383645.1 of Muscardinus avellanarius. Taxonomy (NCBI): domain Eukaryota; kingdom Metazoa; phylum Chordata; class Mammalia; order Rodentia; family Gliridae; genus Muscardinus; species Muscardinus avellanarius. Next base: position 73,186,181 of record NC_137799.1, on the reverse strand, counting down.
GCAACCGGAGGACCCTCATTTTAATATTCAACTTCAAAGAGAAGCCAAGGCCAAGGGGATTGTCGTAAGAGACCCTGAGGAAATACTGGGAAACAACATGGTCAAAGGTATAAAAAATAAAATGAGTGAGGCCCCCATTAGCAGAAGCCAATGGCTGCTCTGGCCTCTGTCCCTTGGTAGGCTTAGCACTGGCCCTGGAACAGAAGAGAGATCACAAATGTCAGTCGAAGTAGGAAAGAGGACCGTGCTATTTCACAAGCCACTAAGTCACATCTATGGATGCATATTCTGACCAAGAGAAAAAAGAAATGCCAGATTGAGGGAGAACCAATGTGATTTGCCAGGATCTTGCTGTTAGCAGAGCGACAATGTCAGACTTCTAGCAGAGACACACGCTTCTGTCAGACACGTGAACTTTAGCTGGAATTGACAGTCTGTATCTGAGTTATTACACCGATCCAAACAGCCTGGAATATTTCAAATGGCAATAGTTGACCTTTGGGCCATCAGGTGTCCTTCTAAAGATATAACATTATCTTTGGCCATCCTAATTATTTAACGACATGTCTTGAAACCGACTTCCTTCATTTACTTATTCCAAGAATAATGATCATGTTACTGGTGAGTACCAGTCCCAGCCGACACCGTGAGCAGGAAGGTGCAGAGGGGACACAGACACGGTCCTCACCTTGGCTTGTGGTCTCATAGGGACAAGAGACCTTGGGACAAAAAACTGTGTTGTGTGTTATGCTAGAACCAAGACAGGCCTCCCAAAACGTTCTGAGATTTCAACAAATAAGAGTCAGATACACGAAGAAATGGGGAGAGAAAGAGCTCCAGGAAAGGCATTTCCAAAGGCCTAGACAAGAAACAGTGTCACATATACAATATTCTGAGATCAGCCCCAAATAGGAGGCAGTGAGTGTAGGCAGGGCCATGGTCAGGGACCCATTACAGGAGACCTGCCTTGGCAGTGGCCGATTTGCAGTCTGACTCTTAGATCTAAGTAGGTGACATGGCCAAGTTCCTCTGTCTGCAGGGGAATCAGAGATTGGAAAGGAATGAGTGATGATGTGGTGGGTTGGATCAGGAAGTGAATGCCCTTGTCCAGAGCAGGACGATGGTGGTTTGGACTTGGATGATGTATTCTACAAAGAAGTGGGAAGGTATTTCAAACATACCGTTGGAGCCTAATGTGGTAGTGCATGCTTGTAATCCCAGTACTTGGGAAGTGGAGATGTAAAGATTGCAGTTTCAAGGAGAGCCCCAACAGACAATGTAGTGAGACTCTCAGGAACCTAGTGGGACCTTGTTTCAAGCTAAAGTAAACTGAACTAAAATAAATTAACATAAAATAGGGCTGGGGGTGTGGCTCAGAGATAGAACTCCCCAGGTTCAATCCCTAGTACCCCCCAAAAAAAGCTTTTTGGAAAGATATTTTTAAAAAGACCTTTAGAAAGGTGTGTAGAAGTGAAATAAACAAAGCTTGTAAACAGAGAATGTTGGGTGTAAAGGAGAGGGAAGGAAGAAGAGTGACTCCTAGGATTTCGCTGACTCATAGGAAAATGGCAGTGTCCTTTCCTAATACAAGAAATACAGGAGGAGGGGCAGGGCTGGGATGAGCAGTGGAGAGAGGAGGGAGGAGAACGAAAAGGGAGGATGGTGAGGAACCCTTCCTTCTCAGCCCCAACCCGTGTAAGCCGGTCCTAATCATTCTGCTTTCTTTGCCAGTGATTGGTTTCAGCCTAGTCAGGTGATCAATTGTGGCCAATGAAACAAAGGGAAGATTGTGGGGGCTCTTAAGAAGAGTTGTTTTTTTTAATCTATTTGGGTTCAATCCCCAGTACCCCCCCCACACACACAGAAATGTATTTTACATCATGCACATGCACACACATGCACACATACATGCCCCGCAAACAAAAGATACCTTGAACATTTCTTGCCCTCACTACATGTGATGTCCTGGCATGCTTGGTGATGTTTGAACCCTTCTACATTGATTTAATGGCCCATCCATGGGTTAGAACCTGCAGTTTAAAAATGCTAAATTAGAGAATGCAGAATAAGATGAAAAGAGGGATCAAAATAGAGGCCTAAGGAAGTCCACTCCGTGGGGTCAACTACAATGATGATAGGAAGCATCCATGGAGAGGTGGGCAGAAAGAGCCTGTGGACCAGCAGGGTCTCTCCACACTTACCCGATGAGTAGCGCTGCACTGAGGCCCACATCCTCTGAGGTCATCTCCAAGACAGGAAGCAGGAAATGCCCCACAACGACCCCTTGTGTTTCACTGACCACAATTGGTCACAAGACTAGGCCCCAACCAATCACTGCCAAAGAAAGTAGAATGATTACGATTGGCTTAGGCTGGTTGACACCCTCCCCTAATGGGGCTTGCATGCAGAGAACCTGGCAGCTGAATCTGCACAGTCTCAAGTTCTACCCTTGTCCTGCTGTGCAGAGTCTGCATGATTTGGAGATTCCCCAGGTGAAACACAAGGGGAAGCACCCGTCTAGACACCAGCGGGCCCAGTCTTTGTCCATTCCTTCCCTTGCTTGTTCTTTGGTCACAAATGCAGAGTACCACCCCTCTTTCCAAGGCTTTGCTTAATCTACTCTGTTAACAGGCTATCTTTTCATTTTTCCGCAGAAGGAGACATAACAGGGTTCAGTACAAAGTCGGCAACATTCCAGACTTGACCAGATCAAGTGCTGTTCCTCAGATCTCCCAGTTCCCGTGAGGTGGGAAATTGTGGTCCAGGGTTGACAATGCCACTTGGTGCCACTGTATTTTCCCCCTCTTTTGGTGGTATTGGGGATTAAACCCAGCGGCAGTCTACCTCTGAGCTATACCCCAGGTCCTATTTTATTTTTGGTTTATGTATTTGTGTCTTTATTCATATTTATTTATTTATGGTACTTGGGATTGAACCCAGGAACATTCTACTCCGAGCTACACTTCAGCTCTTTAAAAAATATTTTGTTTTTAAAATAGGGTCCTGATAGGTGGGAAGAGAGAAGAGGAAAGGGGAAAAATGAGGCTCGAGGAAGGGAACAGTTAAAATAAGGTTATGTTCATACATGAAGGTATCACTACCAACTTCACTAACATGTATGAGGAGGGAGGCGCAGGGAGGGAGGTGGGATGGGAAAAGAAGGGGGGAAATCCTGAATGATGTGTGCACACACTTATGTATCACTTTGACTCTCACTAAGGTATATAATTACAAGGCACCAATATAAGTAAACAAATAAAAAATAAAGTATATCTCTTTTTACCACATCCATGGGATTTCAGACTTCAGAGCAGAACTTCTACATGCCAGTACTGTGACAAAATCCTCTTATCTGGTGAGTTCTTGAAACTCAGACCTGAAGAGACACAAAGAGGGCCTGTAAAAAATGGCAGGAATAAAAATTTAAGTTGGTTAATTAATTGCAGTGCCAAACATACGAGGAAATGTTTAAAAATTGCTTTAACATGGGCTGAAGAAAGGAGGAAGGAGAAGGGATCAAACATGTACAATTAGATGCCATTTTATTGAGGACTCACACACGCAGTTCTATTCAGAATTTTTTGTTCTTTCTTTAAACGGCATCTCAAGTGTGGGTATTCTGCCGGAGCGAGCCGGCAAGATTACGGGTTCTGAAGAGAGGCGTGAGGATGAAGAATTTTTAATTCTAACGTGGGGGAGACCCTGTTCTTGGGTCAGTATTTCCTACGGGGTTGACGACTATGCCTGGGCCAGTATTCTCTATTGCGCCGACGCTCCAGGCCGACGCCTACCTTTGGGTCAATCTCATCTTTATTGCGCTGACGCCAACGCTGGGTTTGTTTTTCCAGAGGTACTTATACACGGTTACAGGTCAATCAATATTCTCGTGCCATCACCACCGGAATACAATACAGACCAATCCAAAGCACATACATTACAGGTAGATTAATCAATACCCTCGTGCCATCACCACCTGATCTTTTCCCCAAACCTTGTTGACTCTGGGTGAAGGGCAGTCAGCTGAGTCAGAGACACTAATCTAGGGGAAAGCCTTAATGGCTCCCCACAGTATTCAGAATGTGATCGATTATGAAATGATTACCGTATAACACCTTTCTTGACTCTACCTACTCATCCATTCATTCATATTTATTGACTCTCTGGCATATACCAGGCACTCTGTCTGACAACTTTTTTATTTTGCTTTAATTAACTTAAGAACATGTTCTTCTAAGAAAATTAAATATGTCAAAATGAAAATATTAATTTACTGGAGATGTGTTTTATGTAGTTCTGATAGAAACACCACTACCTTAATATAAGAGGTGCTGCTCCCGTGGGTGGCATTCAGACTCTCACGGTTGTCCCCAGGTGAGCTTTGTAGGCTCTTAATTCATTTCTCCTCTCACTCATCTGCCTCTCCTCTCCAACAGATCACGCTCCTCTACTCTGAATGTACCAAACCTTTGACATTTCCCTTAGTCCAAGTTCCTTTCTTCTTAAAATGCCCTTCGATGCTTTGAAACCCTTCAAGCATTTTAAACACATCAGTATTACTATATTCTCTGCAATGTTTCTGTAACCTCACCATTTAATATGAATCATTCTTCCCTTTGTGTTCCTCTAAGAGGTCCTCGCACTACAGTGTAACATGTATCTTACTCTTTTTGCATTATGGTTGCTTCTCTGCAGTCTCTTGCTACGTTTTCAAAGGACAGAGGCCCTGTCTCAGTGTTTGTGCTTCCTTGGCACTCAGTGGCATGTCTGGAGAGCAGAACTGATGCTGTTCACCAAATGGTTCTAGTTCCTTGGTCTCCCGTGGTTGGCTGGGGACCTGTGGCCAGTTATTCTCAATGAGTTTTACCAAGGTGTTGTGTGATACTTCTTCACAAGAAGGTTAGCTGCCACTGCAAGGTACTTCTGTCTCATCTCTTCTCTTTACTATCATGACTATCAATGCTGAGAAGAATAGCTACTCCCTCGGTGGCATTGATGTCAACCTAGAATGGGGTCCCAGCAAAACAATGGTGGATACTGTGAGTGAGCAAGAAATAAACTTTTGAAATTTAAATTTAAATCACTGAGACATGGGGTGACTGGCTACAAAGCAAAGCCTCGCCTATTCAGAGAGATCGACTTATAAATGACATGTGTTCGATTAATACTGAGTCTATAAATGTTTATAGGCAGCAGTTAGTGATTTTATCATCAGTTATAACCTTTTAAGTAAAATTTAAAACCCTAACCTTGACGGACAGGACAGACATCACCACGTGAGATGAGAGTAAGGCGCACAGCCAGTGAGGTGTGGGTTTGCAAGCAGCTGTTTGTGACCTTGAGGAGGGCATTGTCCTCTCCAGCAGCTCCCGGTCCTGGCGGGAGCTTTCAGTATCTACCTTGCAATATTGTTGTGAGAATAAAAAAAGCAAACGAAAGTACCTGGAACGTGGTGATGATCATTTATTATGCTGACTTAAAGTTTTAGACGTGTTTCATATTGGGCCATGTGGAAAAGGGACAAATGTGAGAAACGGCACATATTTCAGTTTAAACCAAGGTATTCACCGTTCCTATTTTCTATAGATCAAAAATGTGTCTTTCTTTCACACATTTTTCAAAATATAAGTAAATTTGGGTCCCCATTGACTTAAAAATCTATTCTATATGACGAAATGATAACTTATGTCTCTTGTTTTCTCATTGTGAGGAAGAAGTACTGTTAATATATTATTCAACTCCCTCCCACTCCTGGGCTAGACACCAGGTACTCACATGCAGTGAACGGAAGCACTGGGAAAAGAAGGCGGCAAAAGAGTAATACCCAGGATTTGCTTTTCAGTGTTTGTGGACAAAAAAAAAAAAAAAAGAAAGAAAGAAAGAAAGAAAGAAAGAGAAAGAGAGAAAGAAAGAAAGGATGAATCAGCTGGTTTTGAAGCTCTCAATTCTATTTATAAGATAAAAATTATCCAACCTGATGATAATATTCTATATGAATGTAATATCATGTTTTACCTTCTTATTTTGATTTCAAACACTTGTTCAAGTGCAGTGAATTATTCATCCTAATACACTTACATAAAAAAAATGTCTAACAATGTAAAGTCAGGATCCTAGGATGGTTTACAGTTATTGTCATGGTATGTTCACAACGTGACTACACTCCTGGCTGAGAGGAGATGTAGCTGCAGTCCCTCGACATAGAGAATGAGTCACCTTTTGAGGCAGTAAATAGTAACCTGGATGGATCCACACCTTCTTTATACTTCATAATACACCTGTAACTGAGAAACATGTCCCCCTCAGAAACACGTTATGAATATTGTGATATGTAGAAGAAACACGAATCAAAGAGAGGTACCTGCTTCCAAGACCTTCATAAGAGGGAGAAAAATACCAACATCCACGTTTCCTAATTCAATTAAGGATTTTGCTTTCACAAAAGCATCAGGAATGTAAGAGAAGAATCAAATAAAAAGACAGGAGTGAACACCTTCAGTTTTTTCTTCCAAAATCAAATCTACTCCCCCTTCAGCCCTGCTCCCGGTCTCTACCTTGATCTTCACCTAACTAAAAAAGAAAAAATCAGATCGAATTAGGAACACTTATAAAGCTACTATAGTCTAGACATTTCAATTGGTTTTAAGGATCATTGACTTTTTTCTCTGACCTCAAGGAAGAAATAAAGAAAAATGAGTAATTAATACTCCAGTATGATAAAATTGGGAGGCTCACTCAAAACATCTTTAAAAAAATAATGTTTTCAAAAACACATGTCCTAGTGAAAAAGTGAAGCACAAAATCTCATATGCAGTGTGATTCTAAGTTTGTGAATAGTACTCACTTCTACATTTATACACTCAGAAAAAAAAAATTGGGGTCTCTAACTGGCAGAATGAGTGCAACTGTCTATTTTTTCTCCGTCTTCAATTTGCACTGAAATGGGAAACGAGAAAAGTTACAGTCACAGATGTGAACATTTGAAGATTTTCTGGAATACAGACCAAAGAAAGAACTGGGTTGATAGAGCAAAGAAGGCAGGAAAAAACAAATCAAAACAAAACAAAACAAAAATCGACTTCAAAGGTCAGTGCTGTTAAACATGAATGTGCTAGAGGAATTTTCAGCTCAGGGTTCACCAGTACAGTGTAGGGAGGGGCCTCGTCAATAATTATCTGGTCAATAAATTAAAAGATCCCATTATGAACTGCTGGGCTGGTTTTGATCCTCCTGTCTCCCTCCAGGGCTAGAGTTCCAGCAGCCATGCTATCCATCCCCATCACCAGGTATCTAGTGAGGAGAAGCCAAAGTTGCTACTAAACGTTATACAATGCAGAGGAGAGCTCCCACAACAAAGGATTATCTGGATCAAAATATTAACAGCACTGAGGATGAGAAACCCAGGCTTCTAGGTGAGAACCCAGACTACTAGGGGACCCTTCAGCTTGACTCCTTTGACGCTTAGGCATAACCCCTGGAGTTTTTCTTAGCTTCCTTGTATTTTTGGTTCAATATAGTGTCTCCTAGGGTTTTTGTTGTTTTTATTATTATTATTATTATTATTATTATTATTATTATTATTAAGGTACTGGGGATGAAACCCAGGGGCATTCTACCTCCAAGATACATCCCCAGCCCTATTTTTTATTCTTTTTTATTTTGAAACAGGGTCTCAAAGGATTGTAAAGGGCCTCCCTAAGTAGCTGAGGCCAGCGGCGAACTGCGATCCTCCTGTCTCAGCCTCCCAAATGCTGGGATTACAAGTGTGTGCCCACACCCGACTGTCTTCTAGGTTTTTTTTGCCAGAGACCTAGAATCAGCCATTTCTACAAAGATGCTTGGTTTCTTTTCACGAGAAATGAAATGTAGAGACGATAATCTGAGTGCGATGGGATGCTCTTTGTTACTGGGTTATCATGGCTTCCAAAAACATATTCATTATATGCAATTTTCAAAAAGAGAGAAATCAATCATGAAGGCATAATATTTTAAGGCCAAACTTAAGATTATGTAGATTTTACTTAGCTTCTTTGATTTTTATTTATATCTCCATTCTCATTCATTGGTTCATATTCATGTTAATGTAATTGGTTTATCCTATGCAATATGTATAAAAATTTGAAAATGGAACCCTATATTCTTTAACAATAAGACTACTGAATGCCTATTAGGATTTATTTGTAGGTTTTGTTTATGTTTTGTTTTACATTAGAATCTTCTACTAAGTGAAAATATTGCATTTTATTTTATTTTATTATTATTATTTTCTTTCTACCTCCAGGCTATACTCCCAGACCTATTTTATATTTTATTTGGAAACAGGGTCTCACTAAGTTGCTGAGAACCTCACTAAGTAGCTGAGGCTGGCTTCGAACCTATGCGATCCTCCTGTCTCAGCCTCCCAAGTGCAGGGAGTGTGCACCACCACGCCTGGCAAAATATTGCATTTTAAATTTACATAAAACAATTATTTCTTTTAACTATATAATTGACCTGATACAAATTAGGTTTATTTGTCTCTTTAAAAAAAAAGAAGAAAATAAGCTGGGTGTGGTGGTGCACACCTACAATCCAATGCATAATGGAAGGCGGAGACAGGAAAATCAAAGGTTCAAGGTCAATTTAACAATTTAGCAAAACTGTCAGCAACCTAGAGAGAGCCTATTTAAAAATAATTTAAAAGATCTGGGGTATATATTGGAAGAACCCTGGGTTTAATTCCAAATACCAAAAAAAGAAAGAGAAGGAAAAGAAAATAATACATAGATCTAATGTGAGAACTATTTTTGTGTTATTTTAAAAGGCACATTCAGTCCTTGTTCCTCCTATTCTGTTCTCTCTCTCTCTCCTAAAAGTAACCATCTAAAAATAATTTTGTCACTACTGGAGCAAATCTGAAAGAGCAATCAGATTTCTGCCCTTGGTACATTGGATTACCATGTATTCCATATCTGGATAATTTGCCAAACTTCAATAGATCAACCGATGGACCAATCAGGGCGCCGACTGTGAACATGTACAGGATATGGATACTGTGGTCCTGGGAAAGCTGGAATCAGGATCTATTTGTAAAGACCAGCAGCTTGTGATGGTGTCAAATAATCACAATGCAGAAGTTCTTAGAGTACTTTTTGATAATGTAGAAACTGATTCTGTAGCTCCAGGTGAAAACTTCAAAATCAGACTGAAAGGAATTAAAAAACAGGAGATTCTTCCAGGATTCATACTTTGTGATCCTATTAAACTTTGTCATTCTGGATGCACATTTGAAACCCAGATAGTGATTATAGAGCACAAATCCATCATATGCCCAGGATATAATGTGGTGTTGCTCATTATACCTGCCTTGAGGAAGTCAAGAGAACAGCCTTAATCTGCTTAGTAGACAAAAACATCAGGAGAGAAAAATTAAGACTCGACCCCGCTTTGTGGAAACAAGATCAAGTACTCAATGCTCGTTTAAGGACAGTGGGAACCATCTGTCTTGAGACTTTAAGATTTCCCTCGATGGGTAACTTTGCCTTAAGAGATGAGGGTAAGACCATCGCATTGGAAAAGTTCTGAAACTAGTTCCAGAGAAAGACTAAGCGTTTTCTTGATGACCCTGCACAATACTGTGAGGAGACTGGCTGCAAACACTTAACACCACCTTCTCTTGTTTTCTGCCCATTGATAAATCTCTCCTCATATTTTGCAAAGAAAAAATTCACAGCAAAAGTCCACATTATGCCAGCTTTCTCATATTGAGAGCTCTGCTATACCATTATGGAATTGTTTTTACCAGGATTTTTTCCCCCTTTCAGACTCTTCTTCCTTAGATATGCTTGACAATAGCTTTGTAAGTGATGTGGACATAATTGCTTACAATAATAAAAACCTACAGGAGTTTTTTACTTTTCATTTTTCCCTTAGCAGTAGTTAGTTCCCCCCCCAGGCAGATCATTCTGAGTGTATGAGTGTGTGTGCACATGTTACAAGACAACTATCATGCTAATAAAATATTCAATTTCAAACCCTTTTCAGTAAAAAAAAAAATTTGATAATTTGATGTTAATTTTTTTAAACGTAGCCTTGTATGCATACACATATATGCATATGTATCCAGTTCTTTTTTTTTTTTTTGGTGGTACTGGGGTTCCTGGAAACCCTTCTACCTCTGGGCTAAACTATTTCTAATATTTTTATTTGGAAACAGGGTCTCTTAAGCCAGTGAGGCTGGCTTTGAACTTGCAGGATCCTCCTGTCTCCGCCTCCCAAGGGTGGGGATTACAAGCCTGTGCCACCACGCCTGGCCAGTTCTTTTTTAACACTATAATTTTTGTTATTTACTTTGCCTTTTAATCTTATCCATGCATCCTAGAGAATATTTTATGGTAATACAGAGATACTACTCATTCCTTTTTACTGCTACACCACTACTTGGCATTCTGTTATTCGGATGTATCCTAATTTACTAATCAGCCCTTTTTTCATGACCATTATTCATTACCAGTCTTACATAATTATAAAAAGTACTGCAGCAAGCTTAGATCCATATATATATATTATATATATATATAGAGTTTAACTATATATAGTTAACTCTATATATAGCTATATATAGAGTTAAACTATATATATATATATATATATATATATATATATATAGTTTTATACTTTTTGCCACTCTATCTTTGTTTTTTTCAGATAAAAATTATTTTTTATTTTTATATTTTTATTTATTTTATACATATATTTTATTGAAAACAAATGGTATACATTTAAACTGTACTTGGTGCCCTCTCCCCCACCCCCTTTTTCCCTTCCCCCCCTCCCAACAATGATCGTCCAGGGTAACCATGCTATATTCATACTTTTACACATATTCGGATGTAGACCCTCACTAATCAAGTTCAGCCTTCTTCCTCTCCTATCTTTCCATTCAAACTTTGCTGAGATTTCCCTTCCATTATCTGGAGTCCCTCTGGTATCGCCATGCTCCCTAGTTTGGGCATATTAGAGGAAAGATATGTCCCTTCTCTTTCTGTACTTGGTTGATCTCACTTAACATAATGCTCTCCAGGACTTTCCATCTTCTTGCAAATGACATGATTTTGTGCTTCTTTATAGCTGAATAGAATTCCATTGTGTGTATTTCCCATAATTTTGCAAACCATTCATCAGTTGATGGGGACCTGGGTTGGTTCTATATTTTGGCAATTACGAATTGTGCTGCTATGAACATAGGTATGTATATGTTGCTGTAGTTCTCTGATTTCAACCCCTTTGGAAAAATACCCAGGAGTGGTAGAGCTGGATCATATGGTAGATCTATTCCCAGTTTTCTAAGGAATCTCCACACAGATCTCCATAGTGGCTAAACTATTTTGCACTCCCACCAACAGCCACTGTATCTTTGGAATAGATTTCCCAAAGTGTGATTTCTGGATCAAAAATGCAAATATATTTTGCTAGATGATATATCCCTACCAACAATATAAAAGTGAGACTTTCCCCCAAAGCTTTGACAGAAATCACATTGTCTGAGAGCTTTGCCAATTTGATAGGTCAGAAATCGTATTTAATGTTTCCTTTATTACAAGTGAGATTTAATATCGTTTCATTTTTAAAGGCTATTTTCATTTTATTTTCTTTCAATTATATTTTACATAATTTGCTCATTTTACATTTGGTGAAATTAGTTATTATTCAGTAGTGGATGACAAAGCATAGCATATAAAATCTTGTGGGATTTGGGTCAAAGTGACAGAAGAGAATGTGTAGCTCTAAATTATATTTATAGAGAAAACAATTAAGATTGGAAATAAATTGGACATTCTACAGAAGATACTCCAAAAGAATGACAAAAGCAACCATTAAAAGGAGACTGCAAGACTTATTAAAGATAAAAGCAAAAAAAAATTATGAAACAAAACAAAGCCATTAAAATTTTTTATTTACAAAAGAGATAGTCCTAAAAGAATGAAAACAATAACACAACTTTCAAAGTAGACTGGAGGTATTATTAATGATAAATGAAGAAATTATAAAATGTAAACAGAAAACTAAGTCCTTAAAAAAACAGAATAATAGGAACAAATGCTGGATCTTGGAGAAAAATCAATATGTGAGCAAGTGTTTAAAAATATAATAAAATATCTTTGTGTAGTCTTATCAAGGAAAGAGAGTAATGGCACTCATGGTAATGTTAAAAATTAGAGAGGAAAGACGGGTAGTGTCACACGCTTGTAATCCCAGTTCTTAGGAAGCTGAGACAGGAGGATCACAGGTTCAAAGCCATTCTCAGCTACTCAGTGAGGTCCTCTGCAACTTAGTAAGACTCTGTTCCAAAATAAGAAATAGTCAAATAAAATAGGGCTTGGGATGAGTCTCAGAGGCAGAATGCCCCTGGGTTCAATCCCCAGTGCCACAAAAAAAAAAAAAAAAAAAAAAAAGAATTAGAAAGGTAGCTGGGTGTAGTGGCACATACCTGTAATCCCAGTACTCAGGAGGCTGAGATAGAAGTACCACAGTTGGAAGGCAGTCTCAACAACTTATCAAATCTCTGGTTCCAAATTAATAAAAAGAAAAAAAACCTTTTACAAAGGGCTGGTGGTATAGCTTGGAGGTAGAATGCTTCTGGGTTCAATCCTGAGCACCAAGAAAAAACAAGGAAGGCCGACCAAATCCAAAGAGATTTAAAAATCGCTACTTATATGCATATATAATATATGTGTGTATTTATTTGTGTATCTATGTATATATTTATCAATAAAATTGGTAAATAAATAAATAAAATGTTTTATAGAAAACTGTAAATTATAAAAACTGAAGAAAGGACAGCCCTAAAATTCCTAGAATAATTTGAAAAATCAAATTTACCCATTAAAAATAGGGCCAGCTTTGTCCAAGAATACAGAAAGCTGGAGGAAGCAGGGCTCTTACTTGAGGTAATCTATAAAATCATAACTTGCTGTGAGTCTATCAGAAAGCTGAGGTAACACATAGCTGAAATCCAAGGCATGACAGGGACCTCCCAGAGAGACTGGGGCAGAAGCCCTGACTGACCTATGTCGGGGCCCAGGAAGAGGAGACACAGGCAAATATAAACCAATAAAAGAATTCAGCAAAGGTTTTTAATGACTTTGTTATATGCCAAATGTGGGCCAACAGGAGTTGGAACCGCTGGGGGCTGTAGTCACCACGGGGGGCGATGACCCACTTCTAGGCTGTTCATCCAGCTGCTGCAGGGAGGTACCAAAGCTGCACCAAGCGCTAGAGGTGGGGAGGAGGGGAACAAACACACCGTCTACAGGGCAGAGCACAAGGAAGACCCAAACAGCTGGGGAAAGTGAAAAGAAAGGACCTCTGCTTCCAGGGGAGGCTCAGGAAGCTGTTCTGAGGCCAGAGCACGGGGAGACAACTAGTGCCGGGTGACGGCCAGGCTCACTGAGGATTCTCCTACCCCCCAAGACTGGCATCGCAGGGCCTGCCTAGGACCGAGATGGACAGGCTAACGGAGCACCCTCAGCCCTACCACCCCACTAGCCAGCGCCAGCAGCCTCTGCTGAGGGTAGGCACAAGAGTGTGAAGACCCCTGGCCTTCAAGCACCAGCAAACACGACAGGAATTTGAAGCTGGCGGGGCATTGGAGACAAACCACAGGCACAGCAAAACCCTGTCAGATCTTGACTAGATTAATTCAGCCTCCTGTACTGATCGGGGGCAGTGGGATAGTTGTGCCCATGTCCAGGTATGGCATACATGGTATTTATCTTAGTCTCTACTGCCCAACATACAGTATGTGGCATTCAATAATAAAATACAAGACTGATTATTTATTTATTTATTTATTTATTTATTTATTTATTTATTTATTATTTGTGGTTGGCACTAGGGAATTGAATTCAAGGCTGCTCTATCTCTGAACTACAACTCCAGCCCTCTTTCATTTTATTTATTTTTTATTTTTTGGTATTGGGACTGAGCCAGTGGGTATTCTACCTCTAAGCTGCACTTCCAGCCCTCTTTAAAAATTTTTTTTTTCCAACCAGTGGGCACACTTGTAATCCCAGCATTTGGGAGGCTGAGACAAGAGGATCTGGGTTCACAACCAGCCTCAGCTACTTAGTGAGGCCCTTTGCAACTCAGTGAGACTCTGCTTCAAAATAAAGAATAAAGGCCGGGCGTGGTGGCGCACGCTTGTAATCCTCGCACTTGGGAGGCAGAGACAGGAGGATCGCGCAGGTTCGAAGCCAGCCCCGGGTGCTGGCTTAGGAGACCCTGTTTCCAAATAAAAATGTAAAAATAGGTCTGGGAGTGTAGCCCAGAGGTAGAAGGGCTTCCAGGAATCCCAGTACCACCAAAAATAATAATAATAATAATAAATAAATAAAAAAATAGGGCTGGAGCTATAGCTTAGAGGTAGAATACCCCTGGGTTCTACCCCGAGTACCGAAAAAAAAAAAAATTGTTTTGTTTGTTTAGAAACAAAGTCTTGCTAGATTGCTGAAGATGGTCCTCAAACCTATGATCCTCTTGTCTCAGCCTCTCAAGTACTGGGATTATAGGTGTTTAATTTTTATTTGGAATTTAATTTAATTTTTATTTGGAAACAGGATCTCACAAAGTTGCTGAGGGTCTAGGTAAGTTGCTGAGACTGGGTACAACCTGTGATCCTCCTTTCTTAGCCCCCCAAATACTGGGATTACATATGTGAACCACCATACTTGGCCACAATATTTTCTTTTATAAAGGAAAGAGAAATTAAAATAGCTCTTGACCCAGTGGTTTTATGAGTGAATTCTACCAAATCTTTGAGGAAGACAAATGTTGTTATCATTTAAGCTATTCAAAAGTATAAAACCAGGCATGGTGGTCCACACCTATAATCGCATTACTTAGGAGACTGAGACAAAAAGAGCACGGGTTTGAAACCAACCTCAGCAATTTACCAAGGTCCTCAGCAACTTAGTGAGAGCCTGTTTCAAAACAAAAAATAAAACAAGGCTGGAGTTGTAGCTCAGAGGTAGAATGCCCCCATGGGCTCAGTCCCCATATCCCCAGTAACACACATACACACACACTCAAACACTCATAGTATTAAAAACTTGAATCTATATTGTACCAATAAAAATAAATAAATAAAAGTATGCACACCCTCCCCCCCAAAAAAAAACTAGGAGGCAGGAGGGAGAAAATAAACAGAAAATCAATATTAAAGAAAGTTGCATGAGATGGAACTCATACCCAGTTCCATAATTACAAATCCTTGGCCATCATGCTTCTTGGTATAAAGGTCATCAAATTCCGTCCTGGCTTGAAGCCCCTGTTCTCCAAAGCAGACAACAGAAATATGTGGTCTTCTCAGTTTTCTAAGAACATCTCAAAGAAATTATTCTGGCTTGTTTGTGGATTGAGTTGGATGTGGAATTCTCTCTGGAACAGAATTTATTGTTTTGTTTGGCCCATACACGGGACTCAATTTCCTCACCAAAACCTTACAGAAGTAAGCAGCTGATCTAGGAGTCATAGTCGGCCAGCTTGCAGTACCCCTCCCGGATGAATTCTGTATTCTCGGCAAGAGCCTCAGGGGCGCCACACAGTCTGGCCTTGCTCAGGTCCCTGTTCAGGGGACCTTGTGGGCTCTGCAGGGAGGCTGGAGCCTCACAGCTGCCCCAGCACCAGCTTTCCTTACCATACCAGGTGCTCTTTGAGGAGCTGTTTGTCCTTTGCTAACCTCAAAAATCTCTTTCCTAACCTTCTCCCAAGTGAAGAAGGGGAGGTGGAGGTTCAAAAAAATGGGGAGGAAGTGGCCAGTACTCAATGAACCTTCAAGTGTGAAGGGCTAATCCAGAAGTCACTCAGTAATCACCACCAGGCAATCAGACAGGGGTGGACGCTCCCTTACGCAGGTGCTTGCCCGGCCCATCTCCCACGAAACCTCAATTCCTGAACCAAAGTGACCTGGGATCCACCACTCAGCGCCTGGCCCCGTGCCCCTCCTAGGTCACAGCCTCTGCACACCATCAGCTTCCTTCCAAAGTCCCTGTCAACCTCTCATTCAGAGACATGTGCTTTTCCTGTTTTCAAGGGAAAGGCACTGGCCCGTGTGTGCCAGTAAACAGAAACCAGGGTGCAGAGGGCGTTTACACATTGCTATGGAGAGTTTGAAAGAAGGGTAGGGTTGGTTTCAGGGATCTGATGTGAACCAGAAGGCAAAACCAGTTCCAGGGCTTGGAAATCAATTGCATACAATGTTCAGAACAATGCTCCTGGGTCCGTGGTGCTCAAAGAAACCGAGTGTTGAAAGAGTCATTATGTTTTAAGATGTTTGGCTGACAGCCAGGTAACATGACTGTCTATTGCCAAGTTGGACACTTTTTTGTTAATTGATGGATTTTTAAGAAAAAAATGAACTGACTTAAAAGTAAGACATCAGAGCCAGCACGGTGGCGCACACTTGTAATCCCAGCATTCGGGAGGCTGAGCCTGGAGGATCACGGTTCACGGACAGCCTCAGCTACTTAGTGAGGCCCTCCATAACTTAATGAGACCCTGTTTTAAAATAAAGAATAAAAACTAGGGCAGGGGGTGTAGTTCAGAGGTTGAATGCCCCTGGGTTCCATCCCCAAACCTGAAAAAAAAAAAAAAGTAGGGCATCCACCAAGAATGGTGGTTCATGCCTGTTTTCTCAGTACTTGGGAGGCTGAGACAGAAGAATTGCAGGTTTGAGCACAGCCACAAATGTAGCAAGACCCTCAGCAACCTCAAGAGACCTTGTTTCAAAATGAAAAGTAAAAGGGATGGGGGTGTAGGTCAGAGGCACAATGTCCCTGTGTTCCATCCTCAGTACAAAGTTAAAAAAAGTAGGCAACCTTTTGCTCCGTGGATTTCTTCTCTTTTGGAGAGATGGAAACAGGAACAGGAATTTGAAATGGCTTCTATTGGGTCCCTGTACTTATCTTTCTGGGGTGGAGGTAGCCATTTTCCCATTTTCCCAACCTATTACTAGCAGGCTGTGGCTCCTTACTTCTGTAAGGTAGTGAGGACAGCAGGAAGAGGAAAGCAGGCATGGGATAGAAGACAGGTCGAGAAGATAGGATGAAGCCCAAGAAAGCTCAACCCAAGGGCCAGGCAAACCCTCATTTTGAGGCAACTTCTTGGTATTTGATTCTTCATTGGCTTCTTTTGATTTTCTCTAGTCCTGGCAGTCTGGATGCTTTCCTCTTCTGCCATTACAAGTCTTTTTCACATTGGATTTCTTCTAGCCCTTTCAGATGCTAGAAGAACAGGGTGCTTCTTCTCAGTGTTTGCTATTTCTCTATATTGTTGGCACACAACAATCTACTTGTGTGGGGGTGGTTATTAGGGATTGAACCAAGGGACATCCTACTTCTGAACTACAGTCCCATTCCCATTTTTATTGATTTTGTTTATTTATTTTTGTGGTACTGGAGATGGAACCCAGGGGCATTCTACCTCCAAGCAACACCCTTAGCCCTATTTTTTATTCTTTATTTTGAAAAAGGGTCTCACTGAGCTGCAAGGGGCCTCACTAAGTAGCTGAGGCTGTCTGCAAACCAGGATCCTCCTGTCTCAGCCTCCAAAATGCTGGGATTACAAGCGTGCACCACCATGCCCGGCTTTATTTTTAGTTTGAAACAAGGTCTCTCTGTGTTGCTGAGTCTTTCCACATTGCGGAAACTGTCACCAAACCTGTGATCCTTCTGTGTCAGCCTACCCAAGTACTGAGATTACATATATATGCCACCATTGCCAGGCATCCAGCATGCATCTACTTCTTTAAAAAAATAAAAGTGTTCCTTACTGCTAGTGACTGTGGGAGAGGATCGCATACCATAACACATATCATAAGAAAACCCCAAGTAATAAGAATTTTTAGAAACTACATACCATTGATTTTCTTTCTTTTTTTTTTTTTTGGTGGTACTGGGGTTCCTGGAAACCCTTCTCCAGGCTACACTCCCAGACCTATTTTATTTTTATTTGGAAACTGGGTCTCTTAAGTCAGCGAGGCTGGCATCGAACCTGCACGATCCTCCTGTCTCTGCCTCCCAAGTGCGGGGATTACAAGCGTGCGCCACCACGCCAGGCCATACCATTGGTTTTCATATGTCTTGATCATTTTTGAAATATTAAAGGAGCAAAATGCTTATAGAGTAGTGATTAATGTGATTGAGAGCTGGCATAGAATCACAGTAAAAACATGTATATGTAATTATTATATAACATATTTAATAATAATATAAACAAATATACAACCTCAACATTAAACACTGGAAATGGGTTTAGGTTTTTGTAATTAATATCATTAATAGCATAGTGGGTGTCAAAATTGCATGGTCATGGGTAAGATTACTTGTACCCAAAGTACATGGGCTAGCTAAGGAAATTTAGCTGCCCTGTCATGGCGGCAGAAGAATTGACTCTTGTAGCCTGTACCTTAAGAATGATGTCTGAGGTCTTATCCCTAAATGGTCCTATCTTTGGCCAAAAATTAGGAGTTTGGTCATCTAACTGACTATAAATTTCACTGAATCTTTTTTCTTGTACTAAGTATATACAACATAAAATGTACTATTTTGTGTCATTATTTTTTGTTTTGCATGGAGGTGGTAACCTGCTACATCCTTGGGAAAATGCTTTTTATATCAAATGCCTACAGTCTCATCTGAGGGCAAAAAGACATGATCAGGCCTGAATATTTCTAATGAGCTAAGAATAGCAGCCAGGGCTTGAGCAATACAGAAAAAAAAAAAATAGCCAAACACCTTACAGAAATGCCTTTTTAGTACAGAGGAAGAAAGCAAACCAGGGAAGGATTCCTGGCCAAGCCACAGAGGAGACAGTTCACCCAGCAGGATGCTTTCTCTAGCTTTAAGTGAGGAATCACCTAATGTAGGATTAAGAGACCCTTTGAATCAAGAGATGAGATCTGGGCATGGAGGCATACCTGGAATTGCACCTACTTGAGGAGGCAGAGGCAGGAGGATCACAAGTTTGAGGCCAGCTTCGGCGTCTTAGTAAGACCCTGTCTCAGAATAAAATAAAAAGGGCTGAGAATGAGGCTCGGTGGTAGGGCCTTGCCTCGCTTGTGTGAGGCCTTGGGTTCAATCTCCAGCACTGTGTAGTAAAACAAAAAACAATTAAGAACCTTTCCTCAAACACCTGGGACAGTTGAGGGCCCCACCCACCCACGAAGAGCAGAATGGCTTACGTGAAGCCTCTCCTCCCTGCAGAACATGATGTGATGTTTTTAGGTTCACCCTCCGAGGATATCACAATAACTTCCAGTCGTTAATGAATAGCTGTGTGGTGCCTGCTTCACTTAATTGTCCAAAGGCCAGCGGGTCCCGGAGCGTATAAAGCGGCGACTGGCAGATGCGTGGGCTCCCTGGGCGCGGGCTGGAAGCAGGCGAGTACGGGCCAGGCGCGGTGCCTGAGGGGCAGGGATGCAGAACAGAACTGGCCTCATCCTCTGTGTGCTCGCCCTCCTCACCGGCTTCCTGATGATCTGCCTGGGGGCCATCCTCATTTCCTCGGAAGCCATATTTCATTGTCAAAGGAACCCAGTCTTGGGGTATTCAATTCTGCCTCTGGGGTTCGGGATTCTTCTGAGCGGGATTTTCTGGAGCACCTACCGCCAGGCGAGTGAAAGTAAAGGGGTGTTCAGCCAAGTGCTGGGACAGCAACCTGCTCACAGGGGCCTGCCCCTGGCCACGGTGGACAGGTAGGTGCTGAGGCCACTGGGGACTGGAGGGCCAAGTTGGACTGAGGTGTGGACAAGCTGTGTGGTCTCCATTGCCACAGTGGGGCGGCTTCCACGTCCCCTGGGGCTGTACATTGTGATTTGAAGCTTTATGGTCGGGGGATTCCTCTGGGGTGAGTTGTTAGGAAGAACAGTGCTGCCTTTGGGGACAACCAGGAGATAAAGGGAATTTTCTAACACCACCAACAATAAGCCCGGTGAAAACCCACCTGAGCCAGTGTGAGAGGCCCAACTTCAGGCAATGATTGGTTCTTCCCTTTAACCTGTTTACCAAATTACAAGGAAAATTAAGACCCAGACTGAATTCTGCCACACAGCAAGTGGTCAGGTAGGCATCAAGTCAGTTCTGTAGCCTCTGACTCGGGAGGTCCAGGCTTACTCTCCTTTGAGACATTCTTATCTCACGTCACATGAAAGCTTTAAGTTAGCATGGAAGCAACTTAAATGATGTGTTGCTATGAATGATGTGTGAATAGGCAAAATGCAGTACATAATCTAAGGGAATATTACTCAGCCTTTAAAAAGAATGAAATCCTGTCACATGCAACAACATGGATAAAACTTGGAAATATTATGCTAAGTGAAATTAGCCAGTCATAAAGGAAAATATTGTATAATTCCACTTATATAAAATACCTAGAGGAATCAAATTCATAGAGATAGAAAGTAGAACAGTGGTTACCAGGGCCCAGGGCAGGGAGTGTAGGGAATGAAAACTTACTGTTTAATGAGTACAGAGTTTCAGATTGAGGTGATGGAAACGTTCTGGTGATGATTGCACAACCCCATGGGTGTACGTGAAGCCACTGAACTATACACTTAAAAATAGTACATTTTTATCAGGGCATTGTGGTACACTCTTGTAATCCCAGTACTTGGGAGGCTGAGATAGGAGGATCACAGGTTTGCAGCTAGCCTTAGGAAAATAGTGAGACCTTCTGAAACTTAGTGAGATCCTGTTTCAAAATTAAAAAAAAATAATAAATGGGGGTGTAACTCAGAGGTAGAATGTCCCTGGTTCAATTCCCAGTATCGCTAAAAATACGAATAAAAATAGTACATTTTATGTTATACTTAGTATAAGAAAAAAAGGTTCAGTTGAACTTATAGTCAGTTAGATGATCATAAAACTCCTAATTCTTGGCCAAAGATACAACCATTTAGGGATAAAGTACAGGCTACAAGAGTCATAATTCTTCTGCCATAATGACAGGGTAGCTAAATTGCCTTAGCTAGTCCATGTACTTGGGGTACAAGTAATCTTACCCACGACAGTGCATTTTTGACACCCATTATGCTATTAATGATATAATTACAACGGCCCAAACCTTCCAGTGTTTGTCAGGTTACTAACAAGGTCTCTGAGTTTGATTAAAAATTCTGATCACTGAATTGTCATCGGATTATGGATGATCCTTGTACAGGGGTGATTTTTAGTCTTGGATAAACATTAGATGACTACCTTCAGAGTGTGCATCCTGAGAGGACTTGAATACCTTTAGGATGTAGTTTAGGTCTACTAGCACATGATACCATCACACTGTCAGTGCTGAAATATCCGAAAGTACATCATGGAGGTCAGACCACCCCTGGCTTAGTGCCTCTTCTTGCGTTCAGAATGGCTGGTAGACAAGCTCGGAAGTTACATTTCTCAGAAGCTTTGCACTCAAAACAGATAAACAGGTAGAGGTATAAAAAAAAAAAAGTGTTACTAGCTAATGTAATCCCAGCATTTGGGAGGCTGAAACAGGAGGATCACAGTTCATGAACAGCCTCAGCGACTTACTGAGGCCCTTTGCAACTCAGTGAGACCCTGTTTCAAAATAAAGAATAAAAAATAGGGCTGGTGTGTAGGTCAGAGGCAGAATGCCCCTGGGTTCCATCCCTAGCATCACACACACACACACACACATACATGTTTCTCCAGTGGTGGAGTTCAGGGACCTGGGAATGTGAATGCTGGGGGGGGGAGGGTGGGATTGGGAGAGGCAGATGGGATGGGGGCTGGTGTAGTCATGGCTCCAGGGAACAGCTCACCTTTCTGTCCTCGGTGACTTATACACATGTCCTGTGACTCAGCCATGGCTATTCTGAGAGAAGGCTGAGATTTATGCCGTACAGTAGACAGCTCCTCCACCAATTGGCTTTGGGCCTGGCAACTTTTGGAATGGATCTGTGGCCACAAATGGCAGTCCTTGTTCTGTTGTGGTTACACACCATAAACACACCCCGTAGGCACTGGACAGACTCGCTGTATAAATACAACTTGACCGCACTCACCCCGCCTCATCTCTTCACCTCCACCCCAACCCCAATCCCATTCATGATGGAAAAGCCCAGAGGACTGAGCAATTAGCAGCTCTGGGTAAGACCGGCGATGAGTCCAGCCGCCCCGAAAGGAAGGGCTCCTTTAGCCACTGGCCAATTGGCATAGACAGTCGCAACTGAAATCTGCAGAGACAACAGTTGAAATAGTTTGAGAAATGAGTGTATTTGTATGCTTTCATGGAAACTAGCTGCTGACACTTGATAGGGTGTCAGGAGAAACCTGGTGGCATCTGTATAGTTCAGAGACCTGCAGATAGTGGGCTTTCATTCATTGTTTTGTTGGCTGCGAAAACCTGACACAGAGAGTGTAGAAGATAGTGTGTGTAAAGGGAACAAGGACGTGAATGGGCTAAGAACCGGCTGGAGAGGTGTCATCGTTAGAGACCTCGTGTCCCCTACTGCTGATAAGGGTCTCACAATAAATGACCTTCTTTTCACCAGTGGATGAGCGAGAGAGAATGATCAGACTGGAATAGCTGCCTGGAAAGAACATGGCTAGGGATGCATCCTGTGGCTGGTAAAGAGGTTCTTCTGAAAGGGAGGAAGTACATACATCTGTCCCCCAAACCATTGTTTCTTAGCAGTTTAACTTCCCATGGTGCGTGCTGAGAAAGACAGAGGCACGGGCCTCTTTGGCATTAATGCTCAAGTAATGCATGCATGTTTGTGGTGTTCTGTCCTACAGGCCGGACTTTTACCCGCCAGCCTATGAGGAGAGCCTGGATGCCAGGAAGCAGACCTGCCCTGCAGAGGTTGAGGCCCTGGGCATTCCCCCGCCACTGTACTCAGCGATGAGCCTCGAACACCAGGGTGCAAGTGGTGTCCACCCAGAGGCCCCACCGTCCTACCAACAGTCATTACCAGGCCTGGCATCTGTAGGGACCTCAGAGGATGCTGAACAGCCGAGTCCCATGCTGAAGGCGGGGACCGTTCTCCAGTACCCAGGACAGGTCCTGGTGGCGATCAGCTGCTCCTAAGAAGGGTGGCTGGGGACGGTGGAGGAAGAGCTGGCCAGGGGCCCTGCCGGCACAGAGCTCACTGTGACAGCCGCATGGTTCCACGGGATGGACTCAGCCATGGGGGGCAACATGGGGAACTTGGGAGGTGTGGTTCAGCACCAAGCAGATATTTCAGGGCATTCCCACTAGTCCCAACCCAGGCCAGCCTGGGGTCCCCAAAGATGGGACAGCTGTGCTCACAAAGAGGCTTTGTGTCTCCTCTCCTCCCTTCAGCCCCAACAGGGAGGAATACATGTGGCCATCACAGGCTTCTGTACCCTGTTACCTAAGAGTCACAAAGGGAAGCACACTGGGAAGGAAAGGTCATTGTCGTTTATTTTGTTGGCTGGCTTAGTTGTTACCCACTAACCACATCACCAGAGGGACACAATGATTCACCTGATGGGAGGTGCACCCTGAGAACCCAGGACTGCTACTTTGTATTGTTTTATATTAATCATGTGTATTTTTTCTATGGGAAAATAAACATAATATTCAATTTTAAAATAAATCAAACATAGAAGGTTAAATGAGTTCTTTTTAAAAGAGGTCTTCACATAAGCAGATAAGATTTCCTGTAGTCTCAAATTGAACAAAGCACTTAATTCACAATGCATGGAATTTAGCAGGGGGAGAATTTGTGCTAGCCATAGATGATATTAATATACAAATTGAAATATATCTTGTGATGTTTCCAAATATTAATATCTAACTCAAAGAACCCCCCTTAAGTCTTCAGAATTTGAAAGATAAGAGACTGTACTCATATACCTTCACTACTACCAGGAGATTCTTTGTGTCTCAGGATGGAGATCTTTTTTCTTTTTCTTTGTGTGAGTGTGTTTATTGTTTTGTGAATTAGAAAACACACATAGATTTGTGTAGTGACCACATGGTCAGGATACAGGATTGTTTGGTTATCCTGGAAACTCCCTCATTTACCCACTTCCAGTCACCCTTCCCTAGCCCTGGATCCTGCTTTACCTGCATCCTATGGGTTTGAGAATAATGCACAAGGATGGAGATCTTGACTTCTAGACTTGGAGAATTTATTTACACACCTAACAGTTTCTCCTCTTTTTCATTTTATGGTGTGAGTATGCGTGTGTGTGGGGTACTGGGGGTTGAACCCGGGGTCATTCTACCTCTGAGTTGTACCCCTAATCCTATTTTTAAAGTTTTTATTTAGAAGCAGGGTTTTGCTAGGTTGGTCAGAGTCTCACTACTTTCTGAGGCTGTCTTCTAACCTGTGGTCCTCCGGTCTCAGTCTTCCAAGTACTGGGATTACAGGTGTGCACCACCACTCCTGGCTCATGGCAGTTTTAAGTACACGAGGACCAGTTAGGTCTCAGGGCTCTGCAAAGAGAAACAGGCTGATACTTCTGAACCTGGATGAGGATATTCACCTATCTGGGCCTCAGTTTCCTCTTCTATCAAGCTATTAATCCCAATTGATAAGGATTAATAGCTACAGTTGTAGCATGTTTATTATGTGTCGGGTTCTGTGCTACCAACTCATGCGTATTATTTCACCCTCGTATCTTAAGAGATAGGAGTTATTATCATTCCATTTTATAGATACTAAGACTGAGGCTTTGAGAAGAAACTTATCCAATAATACACAGTGATGGAAGGAAGGAGGGGGAAGCAGGTAGAGAAACAGACGTGGGAGGACCTGCTTACTTTGGACTTGTGTGTTGGCTCACCCTGGCTTCTCTCCTTCCAGGGAAAAGTTTGTATTTATCTCCCCATTCAGAAAATGAACCCTAAAACACAATTGCAGCATTTACAGGGAAATGGATGGATCTTGAGGACATTATGCTAAGAGAGATTAGTCAGTCACAAAAAGTAAGGAATCGATGCTTTCCCTAATATGTGAAAGCTAAGGTGAAAGGGGTCATAGGAGGAACTCCAGGTGAAAAAGGAGATCCTGTAGAGGAGCAAATAAGGCAACCAAATGTGGGGATGGGAGGGGTGGGGAGAGGGAATCTCTTTAAAGAGCATAATGTACTAATTCATATTATAGTCAACCACTAAGCCAAGCATGAGAGGGAGGGATGGGGAGGGAGAGGGGTGGAGACTGGATGGGGGCTGGCTGGGTGATGTGTGCATTTATGTCTACACAAGTTTTTTGCTTCATCATGATGTATAAATACAATGCACCCATAAAAATTTTTTTAAATAAAATACAAAAAACTAAAGAAAAAAATGAACCCTAATACAAAATGTTCTGGGGGTTGATACAATATCTTCAAGCTCTTGGAGAGGCAGAAGAGACAGCTTTAGGGTTAATGGGATTCTCTCTTAAATTGTAAATAAGTTGTTTATGTTTTCTGCCTGGGAACTGGGGCCTCACTTGATGATGGGTTTCCTTCATCTGATCATTATTCTGGTGATGAAGAACGCATCCTCATGGGTGACAGCCATGGGGATTTGCAGAGAAGCTCTGGACAGCTGGAAGGGAGGATGTAGATCTAAGAGGGTCATCACAGTGGGATGGGGTCTCCACGGCCTCCTCTTCCCCATTATTGTTGAGTACGCAGAGTGAGTATGGCCTGATATATACATAGGAAGCCACATGAAAGGAAGCCCTTATCCATGAAGTATGAACTTGGGAATCTGTGCTTTGAATCTTTGACAATGAGGCCTTAACTAGTTATGAAAGACACTCATTGTCATCTAACAGGGAGGTGATCATTTATGACCAACGCACCTTACTATTCATTTCTTGTCATCCCTTTCTATTCCTCTACTAAGAAATTCCCCTGGGGATCTGAGCATATTTACTGGCCTGAATAAGCAACATCACTGAGTTTCTATCCAGAGTTTGTACATGTAACAGAGGGTTTCTTCAACTACTGAGAGTTAGGTGATATAAATATTCATTTTGGTTTACATAAGCAATTGCTTTAATCTCTTTATGACAATAAATTTTATATTCAACCTTTCTTGCCTTTTTTGTATCAGAAAAATAAAAATCAATAAAGTAATATAAGTCAAAGTATTCTTCTCCATGGAGATGAATATAGTATCAAGATAAGTTAATCTTTCTGCAAACCCAAACATAATTGAATACCAATGGTTAATTTGGAAAATAAGCTTGGTGCTATTTGAGAAGAAATTCTAATAGACATTTAATAATTTTTAAAACACATATAACCCTGCCTCAAGTGTCAATGACATGGGTATTACATAAAGCAAATCCTATGTTTAAGATGTCTAGCAATAAAATTCACTGGACAAGTCAGAAAAAAGTGTCCTATTTTGGTGGATAATAATACATTGGTCTCAAGTTTTTGGGTTAAATAAATGAGGATGGATTAGGAACCATAATTCCATGAATGCTGGGGATGCTACTTAGACTATGAGAAAGTGGAAAAAGGAAAGTCTCCACTAAAGAGAAACTTTGCTCATTCCTTCCCTCAATGGGAAGGGAAGATGGAAGGCTCACATGGCAATGGAGAAGAGATGTTTTCAGAGTTGTTGAGCCTGTATGGTAACATTTTACAAGGTTTCTTTTAGCATCAAGTTAAATAGTTACCACCACTACCTAGAAGGACAACAGGTTGGTTTTAGAATAAACTACACTGTATATTTTGCCTATCTGGGATGTAATGAGTGTATTTTTGGCTCCTCCAGGCAAAAGCTGACCAGTGTTTTTTTATTTTGTTTTTTGGTGGTACCGGGGATAGAACCTAAGGGCATTCTACCTCCAAGCTACACCCCCAACCCTATTTTTTATTTTTTGAAACAGGATTTCACCGAGTTGCAAAGGGCCTTACTAAGTAGTAGCTGAGGCTGTCCATGAACTGTGATCGTCCTGTCTCAGCCTCCCAAATGCGAGGATTATAAGCATGCGCCACCACGCCTGGCTCTGACCAGTGTTTTCACTGACACATCTTTCCATCCTTCAAGATTCTACTTAAATATATTGTCTTCGGTAAGGCACCGCTCAGCTCATCTACACCGAAGGAAATTTGCTAGGCTATAAAGGACATGGAGAGACAGTAACAACGTGGATTTATAATCTGTGTCTTCACCATATTCTAGAGTTCCTTGACAACCTAGGCTGACACACATACCACTGAGCTGTCAAGTTCATGATCTATTTCTACCAGTCCGGCCTCCAGCTGGTTGGAGTGGAACAGGCATTCTGTTAAGCTCTGCTGCCTTGGATAATCTCTTGCTGTTAGTAACTGTTGAAGATCCAAACACTGATTTACCAGCAGTTACATCATTTCCAAAGGCCCAGTTTCTCAGACCCTCCTGCGCTCAGGAACGGAAAACTCAAGGCACATGTTTGAGATTGCAATGCCCACCTGTTTTGGAAGTAGCCAGTACATGATCCGGTAATTGGAGGGAGTCATCTGCTATGTCATTAGTCATTCCTGCAAGAGCTTTTCAAATTCCCTACGCTCGCCATAGCTAATGGATCTGGCCGTCAAAGTAAACCTCATGCCTTTGTCCAATCAGAAGCCACCGCACTATTATCTTTGTGTGGCTCAGTGCAGCCAACTCTCCGCTAAAGATGTCACACGTGCTTGTGCATTAGCATGAGGTTTCCTGTGCACAAGACGTTCGTGCCAGATCCACAACATTTAGTCTGCAATGTGAACCATCATGCAACATTATGTGTCCCATAAATACTGTGGCTGCACACTGCACCTTGAATCAATATGATCTGACAAGTGAACTCATGTTAATGATGGCCACCCGCCTGTTAAAGAGAGCAAATAAACTCATGATTCCCCAGGCAAGAAAAAAACAACCAAGGACTAGCTGATACTCAGTGGGGTATTTAACATCCTTGCTCCCTGTCCAGTAAATGTCTCCTTGGCATATACACACACATTTCCAAAAACTCCTTGGGTGGGTGGTGATAATGCCTTGGTTGAGAAAATTCTACATTATATTCATTATAACTTGCATGTATTTATTTATTTGTGTGTGTGTGTGTGTGTGTGTGTGTGTGTGTGTGTTACTGGGGATGGAACTCAGAGGCATCTATTTCTGTGCTACATTCCCAGACCTACTTTATCTTTTATTTTGAAACAGGGCCTCACTAAGTTGTTGCGGAGGGCCTCACTATGTTGCTGAGACTAGCCACGAACCTGTGATCCTCCTGTCTTAAGTCTTCCAAGTACTGGGATTTCAAGTATGTGCCACTATGCCTGGCTGCTTGCCATTTTTCTGGAGGCGAATGTTCTAGTTTCTGAACCCGTCAGCATTAGAAGATCACTAGAGTGGCCCTGATACTTACCATACTCCCTCCATAGCTGCTTCTGTGACTGACTGCTGTGGTTCCCACAACAGTTCTTAGACCTCTCAAGTCATCTACTCTTAAAGACTGGTTGGAGCTCCATCTTTAAGAACATAAAGAACTTTATGTGGGGAAGACTGACTTTCTGTCTTTTACCTCTCCTGAGAATAAGGCAAGAGGACATGCATGCGTAGTCAGCAACAGAAGCGTAAATTTTCTGTAAGGCAGAAATGATAACTCGGCAATGTGAGCTTGAGCAGGTTGCAGAGAGGCTGCGTCCTGGAACCACAGAAGGATCTTCCCTTTGGCAGCACGGCTGAGAGAAAGCTCTGTAAAAATAGGTGGCCATGCAGCTGCTTCTTTCTATGGCTGGGCCCAACTGTTTGCTCCTCCTGATTTTCTCAACCCTGTCTACTGCAACCCCACCCCGACAAGCCAACCTCTCACCAGAACAAAAGCAAGCCTCCTCCCGTTGAGTCCTGGTTCCTAGCGCCTCATCTTCCTTCTTGCTCTGTTTTTCCCTGGTGAAATGATACCAATGATTACCAATTCTAAGAAACCCTATTCAACGAAGTCGCACCTAGTGTCCCACCCTCTCTGACGCGACGGCTCCTCTGCATGTTCTTGCAGCACACTGCGGATGTCTCTGCTGTAACAGTTATGTCTACCTGAATATTTGTGATTGTCACAATATTCTGCTCCCAAATTTTACATCAGTAAAAAGAGGAATAATGCCTTAAGACATCTCCCTGCTGCACCTAAGATAGGAGTCTGCCTAGGGTAGCTTCTCAAAGTTTGCTTTGAGTCAGTGAATAAAACGA
This sequence comes from Muscardinus avellanarius, assembly GCF_963383645.1. Taxonomy (NCBI): domain Eukaryota; kingdom Metazoa; phylum Chordata; class Mammalia; order Rodentia; family Gliridae; genus Muscardinus; species Muscardinus avellanarius. The sequence goes on along the minus strand of NC_137799.1, from coordinate 73,157,006 downwards.
TGGGTGAATATATATTTGGGTTACTGGACACACACGGTTGTATACTGAAATAAGGAAAACAAAAGGCTTACGTGAAGACCACTTCACATTTGAACTAAAACGTCTGAGATGATTAATAAAAGTTCATCTTGGAAGAGAAAAATCATTTTCTCACCCAGAGATGACAAGCTTAAGAACATATCTGGTCGTATTGAATGACACAGCGCATTCACAATTAAGAATGGACAGATGGTTGTCAGGAAACTTAAGTGATGAGGACCAAAGCTATAAGGCAATTTTATTCCATCACTGATGCATTTCCCACCTGGTTCTTTATAATCTCAGCTCAAACCCACCTTCCTATTATTTTGAAATGAGCACTGCTACAATAAAAGACTAGAAGCCGCCTTAGTGTTTGCTGACTCCCAAAGGCAGTTTTGAGCAATTCATTTTTCTGTTCCATTTATTTAATAAATTCCCCATGTCATAATAATGAAAAACAATCCTTGTAAGTATTCCAAAAGACAGTCTTATCAGTCTAGGTGACCGCTACTGGAGTTTTTCTAAGGGTAAAACAAATCACTCAACTGAAACCCACAATCCTTGAATAAGGTTAAACTAAGGATTTCCTTTTTATTGGCTACTCAATGTCCTAGCAGGTTTTCAACAGAAGCACAGACAGAAAACGGAAGTGAATACCTTGCTGGGGATGCTTCCTCGCTGCACCAGCACTGACTACAGCAAATTACACATTGCTGAAGAGTCAAAGTGCACCAAGTCCTCTCTCAGGTGACACGCGGAGCCTGCGTGCCGTTCCCAAGGAAGCAAAAGAATGCAAACAGCCCCGGTGTTCTGGCTGAGTGCGGAGGAGCCTGCTGGAGCTGCGAAATCCTTTTCTGGGCAGGGCAAGCCAGTGCGGCCTTCTGCTTTCCAGCAGGGGTCCAGCCTTCTCCATCCCATCAGGCCCATGGCTGTCCCACCAGTGACCTTGTCTTCCAGCATCCACTTTGTTACAGTTATGGCATGTCATTCTCTCCTTTATACAAGCATCACAAGCCAGATCAGAACTGCGCCCACACTGGTGCATCGCAATGGGTTGTTACTGGGAAAGGCAGAGAGAGGGTGCACATGCTGGTACTTTGTCTTTGCAGGGAGGCATATATATAAACTCCGGTATCGACCTGTGTTATGGCATCACGGAAGCCCCCTTCTCCCCCAGTGTTAAGCATTTGTTTGCAGTCTTTTCACAACACTCCTTGCCACCTGCACAATAGATGGCCGCGTTTGGAGGAATGCGGCCATCTTGGTAGCTAAAATAATTTGCAAAAGAGAGAGAGAAACACCCTTTGATGCGTTTTGTTTGGAAGTGTGCCATCGTGATGTGTAGAAAGCTCTAGAAGATGTGTGAGGAGATGGCACAGAGGCGTTGGGGAGCATGGGCCATCAGGGTTGGCAGGAGCGAGGGGGGCTATTAGGAGTTCTAAAACCTTGCCCCATTGTAGACCTGGCCTAGGATACAAAGCTGATCCCTCCACGCTGGGGAAGTCTTCTTCCATCCACTCCTGTGGCAGTTTAATTCTAGCCCCACTCTCTCTATTGTGACTTTACAACCTGTGCTCATGTGGTACCAAGGATGCACAGTAGCTGTGATCAAAAGTTTCCTAGCTCAGTATTTTTTTTCTCAAAGTGGAGGTTGCTTTGTGTGAAAAAATATAATCAAATGATAGTGAAGCTTCAAAAAGACAACTAAAGACACAGTTACATTTGGAGGAACTGGACAGAACCAAAAAAAAAAAAAACAACAACAACAGATTTTTGTCATTTCCCACCCACCCTTGACCCCCAACAGCAAAATAACTTTTCCCCCCAAAGTCATAAGAGGCGCAAACAGGCAGCAAGAGGGTGCGGTGAAGCCTCTCCAGCCAAGCGCGCTCTGTGGCCCTGGTGAGCGACGACTCCTCACTCAGGTGATGACAGTGGGTCCCCTCCGGCCAGTTCTCTCGTGGATCTGGGATATTTTCAGCGCAATGGCTATGAGAGGGCTGAGCACTGCCTGGAAAAGGAAGAAGGACACTGTGAACAACTTGACAGTCTCAGGATGGGGCTGGGTGATGGAATTCTATTGCTAACATCTGGATGCAAATGCCGGTTTGCTATTTCCAGGCAGTCACGGAGGGTAGGCTAGCTGCCTTCTCTGGGCCTTTGTATTTTCACAGGAGATTCAGAGGAGACTGGAGTGTGCAGGGAAGATGAGGAGGCAGAAGATGATGATCTCAAAGGTCTTACCCAGCTCTAGAACTTTCTAGCTCTAAAACATACCTAGTAGAGAGGAACATGCAAGCCAACTACTAGATAATATGAGAATTCACAAAAAGAGCATTGTGAATTAAGGAAGCTTGGAAAACTCCAGTTTTCCTCTGATACATCCTCCTTTCCTAGTACACCTACATCCCCTAGCCATCCACACACATGCAACTCAGGAATAAAAGTTCATTTTTCAGGCCGGGCGTGGTGGCGCACGCTTGTAATCCCTGCACTTGGGAGGCGGAAATAGGAGAATCGCGCAGGTTTGAAGCCAGCTGCGCTGGCTTAAGAGACCCTGTTTCCAAATAAAAATATAAAAAAATAGGTCTGGGAGTGTAGCCCAGAGGTAGAAGGGTTTCCAGGAACCCCAGTACCACACACACAAAAAAAGTTCATTTTTCATCCTAAAACCATGGGGCTAAAGAACCCATCATCCAGATGGTTCACAGATGAGTCGATCCACTGGCTGATGCTGTAGAGGTAACTGATTGTTTCTTTCCATCCTGTAGCACTGTGGCTAACGAGGCACCACGGTGTTTCCAAGAAGGAGGCGGGCAGGGTTTAGAGGCCTGAGGACTAGATTCTTGTAAAGGTGAAAACATGGAGAGGAGTAAGAGACACTTCTTGCCCTTTAGCTGCTAATCCTACCCCAGGAGCGAGGCACTGCTCTCCAAAGGCAGAGTGCATACCGCTCACGATGGTTTTAGATGTGCATGGGCATCCCCTTACTTATAAAACAGTGAGGAAGGAAGTCTAATTTCTATGCTTCTTCAATCCTCTGACTGCATCAGGGAGACACTCTGCTGCTGATCTTTAGCACCTGAACCAAGACAATGCATGTCTCAGGCACGGATTACCCAACTAGATGGTACTGTCATGGTATATTTTTATTAACTTCATTTTTATGGGATGCTTATATTTACCAAGCAGTATTTTCCCCATGTAAAGCACTGATGTAAGCTTTCTCTAATTAATTAATTAATAGATTTAAGTGAAAACAAAGTGAGTCAATATAAAAGCAAACACTAATATAGAGATAATATTGACATAGAAGAAGTTTGGGTAAAACTGAAATAAGAAAGCAAATGAGAATTCCATAATTTAGGAAGATAAAGTCCATACTGGAGAGGGGGATTCCACCCAGTTTCCAGGAATCACAGAACTTCTTTTGATTTTGTATGACCTAGTTCCCTAAAAATGCCCAGATTGAATTTTTGCCAGACTTGTAGAATGGGAACTTTAAGCTAAGTTTCCATTTTTAGCAATAATAATGTACTTTTTCTTCCTTAATTATGTAACATAAATATACGTAGTTAAAATGGTCACATCACTGCCGGGCGTGGTGGCGCACGCTTGTAATCCTTGCACTTGGGAGGCGGAGACAGGAGGATCGCGCAGGTTCGAAGCCAGCCCCGCGCGCTGGCTTAGGAGACCCTGTTTCCAAATAAAAAAAATGTAAAAATAGGTCTGGGAGTGTAGCCTGGAGATAGAAGGGCTTCCAGGAACCCCAGTACCACCAAAAAAAAATAAATAAATAAATAAAATAAAATAAAATGGTCACATCACGAGGGCAGGAACTTTGGCTGACTTGGCATTAAGAAATGTTCCTACTGAGCCTGGCATGGTAGTACAAACCTGCAGTCCCAGTACTTGGGAGGCTGAGACAGGTTTGAGGTCAGCATCAGCCACTCAGGCCCTCAGCAACTTAGTAAGACCCTGTTTCAAAAAATAAAAAATAAGCTGGGTGTGGTGGTGCATGCTTGTAATCCCAGCATTTGGGAGGCAGAGACAGGAGGATTGTGGTTTGCAGCCAGGCTATGCTATTTAGTGAGGTCCTTTGCAACTTAGTAAGACCTTGTTTCAAAATAAAGAATAAAAAATGGGTCTGGGGGTGTAGCTCAGAGGTAGAATGCCCCTGGGTTCCATCCCAGTACCATAAAAAATTAAATAGTTAAATTAAATTAAATTAAAAATAAAATAGGGCTAGGACATAACTCAGAGGTAGAATGCCCCTGGGTTCTATCCCCACACACATACACATAAATTATATTATATATATATATTATATATATATGAATATATTCTGCTTAGGATATATACAATAAATATTTGTTGGGTAAATGATGATAGATGAATTTGGTAAAAAGACAAGAAGGTTTCTACAGACACTCATGAAGGGCATTCCCATCCTGGCTTGTGGGAGAGACAGCTGCACTGGATTTTGACTGTCGTGTTTTCTTTAGAGATCACAGCTTGGATAGCTGAAAGTACCACACTTCTCTCATCAACCAGGCCTTCTGCGGGTGGACTAGTTTCCCAAGGTGACCGGAGAGGCCCTTGGAATAGGGTGAGATCAGAGGGGTTAAAGACTTCAGACATGAAATTTGTGAGGTGAATTGGAGCACAGATTTGTTCCCTCCATATTATCCAAGGAAACTGAGGCCAGGTGGGGACCATTGACTCAGCATCACACATCTGCTGAATGGCTGAGCTGGGATGAGAACACGAGGAGTCCTCTCTACTGCTCCTTCACTGTTCAGATCTATGAGTGATGAGGCAAACTGGAGAAGGCAAGATGAGCCAAGGGAGGGGTGGGACGAATATGGGATCCTCACTCTACTATCCCGGATCCGATCCACATCAGCTGTGGGGCTGGAGAGGACTGCAGCCATCCTTACTGACCAAGAACGGGTGGACAGTGGGGAGAAGAGGTGTTTCCAGTTATGTGGGTTATGGTGAATGCATTGCAAATTCTAAGAGGCCTCTTCATGAATAAAGGAAATAAATTAAGAGGTGTTGATCACTTGTTAGGAACACAGAATTTTTTTTTTTAATTCCAGTGCTTCTTAGAGTGTTTGACATAGCTCTTCTATAGTACCAAGTAGAGCCAGTGAATGCTTATATTTCTGCAGAGCAGGGGGCAGTGTATCCCTTCAACAGTATTCGCAATGCACCCCAGCGTCCCTCTGCCCTGCAGGGTTTGGCAGATGCGTGCTGTCGTGTCTCATTAATAAGCATAGCAAGCTACAGAGAGGAACTGAATTCTATCTAAAATTTTGATATTTGTATATCATGGATTTTTGGTACTGATTTTGACTCTTAAAAATACTGCATTGTGAACCCAGGCATAGTGGCACACGCTTGTAATCCCAGCCTTTGGGAGGCTAAGACAGGAGGATCGCGGTTCGTGCACAGCCTCAGCTACTTAGTGAGGCCCTTTGCAACTCAGTGAGACTCTATTTGAAAATAAAGAATAAAAAATAGGGCTGGGGGTGTAGCTTGGGGGTAGAATGCTCCTGGGTTTCATCCCCAATACTGGAAAAAAACATATATACATACATACATACATACATACATACATACATACATATTCCCAGAAGGACAAAAATAAAAATCTTTAAAAAAAAAAAGATGCTGGACTCCTCCTCCTGAGTTTCTGATTCGGAGGCCTGGGGTGGGGTCCTAAACTAACATTTTGAGCAGGTTCCCAGGTGCTCCTGATGCTGCTGGTCTGGGGACTACACTTTGAGGACCACCGCTCTGAAGTGCTCTGGTTACTGTGCCTGTCAAGTGCTTAGATCCAGCTAAAGTCCAGGTTGCCTTGTTTGTAGACCATGGTCCAGGAGTGATTGAGCTGTCGGCAGCCAGTTCACTGGCTGGCTAGTCACCTACAGCATAGCCTGGGCAAAAACTTGAATTCACTGATGGGATTCTGCCCCTCAGGGATTTGAACTGGTGAGCCAGGAAAGAGCAGGGAGCTAGCAGTGAGAACCAGGCCATGAGGTTATAATTACTTAAACATCAGGACAAAACTCCATGGAAGTTTTACTCTAAGAAAGATGACAAAAATGATAAGATAGGAGAATGAAACCAAGAGAAAAAGTAAGATTTAAGTGAGCAGAGAGAAATAAAAGAGTCAATAGAAAAGAATTGCATAAATCCCAATACTCTCTACAGTAAAGACCCCCGAGCTCCTGCCTAGAGAGCCCGAGTGGATAACTTCACGCCAGGTCCAGTCTCCACCACTTGGCCCAAGATCCCATCTTGGATTTCTCCAGCTAACTTTAATTTCTTCGTGCATGAAAATAAATCAGTATTTTGAAACAAATTAAAGTAAAAACTGAATAAAGCGAAATAAACACACCCAAAGAATGTTTTTCTTGGATCATTTTGTGGAAATATTATTGTTCCGTTTTCTACCACCAGTGAGAAAAAGCTGTTTTTCTTTTATAACTAAATCTCTTGCAAACCCAAATTAACTCCTCCAAGCCAGTTCATGGTGCCATCTTTCTGACAAAGGTTGAGTATACCTTATCTAAAAGAGGAATTTCTGATTTCAGATTTGGGAATATTTTCATATAATAAACTGTTCTGGGCATGAGACCTAAGTCTAAAGATGAAATTCATATTTTACATATGCCTTCTACATATTGCCTAAAGGTATTTATTTATTTATTTATTTTTTGCGGTCCCGGGGATGGAACCCAGGGGCATTCTATCTCCGAGCTACACCCCCAGCTCTATCTTTTATTCTTTATTTTGAAACAGGGGCTTACTGAACTGCAAAGGGCCTCGCTAAGTAGCCGAGGCTGGCTGTGAACTACGATCCTCCTTGTCTCAGCCTCCTGAATGCTGGGATTACAAGTGTGCACCACACGCCCAGCTATACAACATTTTTAGTGAGCATTGAGGTCAAGGTGTAGAATTTTCTCCTTGAGGTATCTGGACATTCTAAGACAGTTTCAAATTTTGGCTTTGGGCTTTTGAATTGGGGATGTTCCACCCACACTAGCAGATCCCACCAAGCTCTCAGTGAGTATGGTTGCAATCAGTTGCCACACCCAGACCACATCCCCACGGGGCTGCCCATCCACTCTCTCCTTTCAGCCCCATGGTTTCTTTCTTAAGTCCTGGGCCATTCCAGGCCCTTGGGAGCCCATGAGCTCTTCTCAGCCTCACCAGAGTGAGCTACTTTTTAACATGGAAATGTTCATGGGATCCCCTCATGTAAAAGAGCTCTGGTCAGCCACTCTCAGCAGGGCTACCAGGGCTCTTGACACTTGGCTTATAACTCTAGGGCTGGCAGTGTAATGGTCCCCAAAGTATGAGGTCCTAATTTCTGAAACCTTATTGGGAAAAAGGAAAAATTGTAGATGTGATTAAGTTAAGGGCTTTGCAAAGACATTGTCCTGGATTATCCTGATGGGCCTTAAACCTCAATTAGCCTTACAAGAGTCTAAGGGAGAACACACACACACACACAAACACACACATATACACACTCATGTGATATAGCCACAGTGGTGGAATGCTCCAGCCACCAGAAGCTTCAAGAAGCAAGGATGGCATTTTCTCTCTAAAGGGAGCATGGCCCTGCCAGCCACACTTTGACTTCAGACTTCTGGCCTCCTCAACTGTGAGAGAATATGTTTCTGATATTTTATGTCACCCAATCTGTGGTTCTTTGCTGCAGTAGTCACAGGAAACTAAAATACTTTTTTCTTTCCACTCTTACTCCCCCCATCGTTTGCTGGCTCCTCCCACTCCTATCCCTGCTCCTCTAGGGAGTGATCTCACAGCCTGAGGCAGCCCACGCTCTCTACTACCCTTCCATATATATATGTGGCTCTTTCCCTTTACATATATGTGTGTGTATATATGCAAATACATACATAGATACATAGATACATACATATATATTTGGCAGTGCTGGAAATGGATCCCAGGGCCTCATACACACTAGGCAAATGCTTACCTCTGAGATACATCCCTAGCCCTGTTGTTTTACTTTAGAATATTTTTAAATCTCACCTTCAAGGACTCCTTTATGATACATGATACCCTTACCCCCACCTAAGCAGGAGCTCTCCCCTCTAATCCTTCACTTGCCTCTCTGTTAATTTCTATGCTTTTTCTTGGATTTGGGCAAGGGGAGCTTTGCCCTTCCTCTACCACCTTTCCACTATACTCTAAAGTGCTAGAAGGCAAACGTTTTCTTACACATCTTTGTTTCCTTCTTATATGTCTTATCCACAGGAAGTGCCCCAAATGATAACTGGGAGGTTCAGAGGGCGTTACTGAGTGTTCGGGATGCTGGGTGACCTGAGAACTGTGCTTCACATCCTTTCCCTCAGAAGAGTCACATAGGCTCACCAGAGAGAGGCGAAACTGCCCACCCATGCCGGCACCGGCTTCCCCTCATCCTAGAGAGGGTCAGCCCGTGTGTTTCTGAGCCCAGGGCCCTCTTGATCTGCCTGAGAAGGCTTAACAGGACTTAACTGATTCTGTTGGAGCCACTAAGTGACAATATGAAGAAAGAGCTGGCTCAATGGCTTTATAATTCAGAACTGAAAGAAGAAAGCTGTCCAGTACAGGAGAGCTCTAAAGGATTGTGAGTTCCTGGAATGGTGGGACCTGCACACCTGGACACAGCACCACTCACGAGGGAGGCATGAGAGGAGACTGAGCTGAGGGGGATGGTGGGACCACTAGGAAAGCCCCTGTGCCCGTGCCTGGGGCAGAGCGGCAGGCGGGTGGGAAGGATCAACACTGGGCACTGGCATTGCTAAGCAACAAGAGATGCCACCATGATGGCAGCCACAGAGATGCACGCTCTGCCCCAGGGAAAGGGGAGCCCGCCCTTGGCCTCCCCTTTCAAGAGGGAAGGGAGCCCCCCCACCCCGATGACTGCCACTGTGCTGCCTGCCAATTCCAACAGGTGGTTAGGCTAGGAATCGTTTGACTCATACAATATTAGAAAGGTGAAAGCCGGGTGTGGTGGCACACACTTGTAATCCCAGCGTTCGGAAGGCTGAGACTGGAGGATTGTGGTTCACGGACAGCTTCAGCTACTTAGTGAGGCCCTCTGCAACTCAGTGAGACCCTGTTTCAAAATAAAGAATAAAAAATAGGGGCAGGGGGTGAAGCTCAGAGGTCGAATGCCCCTGGGTTTCATCCCCACACCCACAAATATATATATATATATATATATATACACACACACATGCATGCACGCGCGCGCACACACACACACACACACACACACACACACACACACACATTAGGAAGGTGAGTTCCAAGAGTCATGGAGCAATTTATAGCTATTGTGATTTTTAAACCTGGAGTCGTCCTCTGGCTTCACTTCTAATACAGCTCATCATTGGAAACTGTTTCTGATAACACCACCCTTGGAATCCTCCACACTCACACAATGTAACAAGGAGCGTCAAGTACAAGGATGTATCATCAGCAGGGCTAAGGGGTTGTAAGGGTGGAACTCAACCCCGGCCCTTGGCAAGCCAGGAACCCAGGTTAGGGGCCGCCTCTTCTCAGAGGAAGGATCCCTTTGTCATGCTCCAGGTCCTGTGCATTCCTGCCGAGGACACCTTTCCATAATTTGCACAAAGGTGCCGCTGGGCGAGATGCAGTCTATTTACAGTATCCCACAGCCTAAGTAACAGAGATCACCAGGATTTTAAGATGCATTCAGAAGAAAAACTGTCACTTAAAAAAAAAAAAAAAAGTCGGGTGTGGTCGTGCACACTTGTAATCCCAGCATTTGGGAGGGTGAGACAGGAGGATTGCAGTTCACAATAGCCTCAGCTACTTAGTAAGGCTCTTTGCAACTCAGTGAGACACTTTTAAAATAAAGAATTAAAAAAAATAGGGCTGGGTGTATAGCTCAGAGGTAGAATGCCCCTGGGTTCCATCCCCAGTATTGCAAAAAAAAAAAAAAAAAAAAAAAAAAAGCTAAATAAAATCAAAACAAAAATCAAAATACAAAATAAAAATCAAATGCATATTGTATATGCCTGTAAAACAAAATTAAATATATATAGTTCATAAAAATTATATGAAAATGCTAAACACTGCTGATGTCTATATTTCAATATATATCATATTAACTTATATACTATAATCTTATATTTATATGTAATAAATATATACATTCAAAGTCTTACATTTTTGTTTGTATCTTTTTGTTTTTTTCCTACTAGGAATTGAACCCAGGAACATTCTATCTAAGCTGTACCACTAACCCAGTTTTATTTTTTATTTTGAAACAGGGTATCACCAAGTTGCTCAGCATCCTAAGTACTAGGATTATAAACATGAGCCACCACACCCAGGCTAAGTCTCAGTTCAATCCACTTTTTATGACGTAAGTCAATTTTGATCCGAAATGGACCTAAAATTAATGAAAAAATATAATATGCAAAGACCAAATCAGAATTCAGAACCTAACAGAAAGAATCAATCGAGCTTGTAATATATATTTTTTAAAATAGGCCTCCACTAAAACTTTCTTCCAAGGGGAAAGAAAAACATTCAAATGCAAGTAGGTGAGAGTAAATGAAATCTTCGCAAAGGGGCCCATTGACGTGAAAACGAGCCAGCACTTGGGGCTGCAGTGGCCCACCTAGCACAGCCCACGCTGGCGGGCAGGCAGTGGCCTCCCGCACCCCCTCCTCACTTTTGCAGCTGAGCTGGGTCTTTAGGAGGTGAAGAGGGGCACTTGATGGCAAATCCAAAATCAAACTGAAGAATCAGTCATTCAAATGTGAGCTTCAGTGGCTGCACCTAGGGAAGCCTCATTAGGGGATGGAGGGGGAGCCAGCCAAGGCGTTAGCCAGCTCAGTGGACCTGGCTGGAAGGTGGCAGGAAGGAGTTCCGTGCCCTTTAGGGTCCTGAATAAATACAAACAAATATGCAAAGAGTCCCCAGCTTAATTTTCACTGGGATGCTTCCCTGGTCATGGTTTATCCTTCTCTTTCTTTACTCTGTGCCCCTACTCACTCCTTTTGCCACAAAGAGCACTGCAAAAGACGAGGAATAACTACCTGGTTACCCCCATGCCACCCACGGTCCCTGTCGCATCTTTCATTGCTCTTCATTGGGCATGCCCAGGAGAGACTTCAAAGGTTTTCTTTACGTGGCAGACACTTGCCAGTTTAATGTTAAATGACACCCCCCCACACACATAATTGTTAGCAGAAACAGAACTGCAATATTGAAAACAAGTTTAAAAAAAGGACTATTGTCTCTTCAGTTTCTATTGCTCAAAAAGGACTTTTTTCTCTTGCCTCCTCTTTCTCTCTGCTCCCCACAAAGACTTCTAAAGCCAAAATCAGTCCTTACTGTCATTTTGTAATATATGGGTTCCTATAGTTGGAACAACAGTGGAATTCAGCTCAGCTTTCTGCTTATGGATTCCAGGAAGTCTTGCCCCTTAGAGAGGAGGTAAAAGCATCAATGCATCTCTCAAAGATTGTCAACAGGCTGTTACCCAAGGACCAGCCAAGAATCACCTGAGGATACTGGTTGTGGGCTCTAGCCGTGGAGATGAAATATCCCATGAACCTATGAACCCAGCAGGGAACAAGCTTTCAACAAAGGCTCCAAGACACTCCCAAAGTGATTCTGACTCATATCCAGGCCTGGGAAGCACTCTTACACAGAGTTGTGTTTCTTACCCTAGGACAGGCAGTATTAGCACCGTGACTAAGTATGTGGACTCTGAAGTCAAACTGCCTAGGATCAAAGCATGGTTGGATCCTTTATGAGCTGTGCAATCCAGATAAGCGACTTAACCTTTCTGAGCATTAACTTTCCTTATATGAAACAGGGAGCACTTACTTTATAGAACAGTTAAAGAATTCAGTGAGCTAATGAATAGAGAACACAACCGTGCTTGGCACACGCGTCTTGTGTATTTGTTGTTACCATAAAAATCAGTGGTAGAACTCAGCTAAGACTTGAACATCCTCTTTGCAGCCCACAAGGCTAGCTTGGGTCCTGTAAATTGCTAGTTTAATAACTGCTGTTGGGTCCACCCTGTGATCTTTTTATCTGGCTGCTACAAAATCAATATATTTTTTTCAAATGCCTCTAGAAAGCAGTTCAGGTCAAGCCAACAACTTTCTGTTGTCACATGCCCTGCTCACTTTGGTGAGTTATTATCCTGCCCTTTGAATTTCTGACCCCCAGGTGTGCCATGGGGACGGAGCCCTGCAGTCACCCAGCCCCTCACAGGGAAGCTGGGCTCCATATCAATGTGGTGAGTGGGTGTCAGTGGTACTGGGGGTGCACACCTACTGCCTCTGAGTGTGGCTTCATGAGAAGATTTGGCTCAGGAGGTTCCTGACCAGAAAATATCTGAGCTTCCAGGTATCCTCAAGTCAGGTCTTACCCTCCCCTCCTGCAAGAGCAGCCAAGTTCTCTGGCTGCACAGCTCATGATTCAGTTTTATATGGTTTGAGTCTGTTTTCAAGGGTTTCTATGTTGGAATCTTGGTTCCCTAAGGTGGTGATGTTGGGAGACCCTGGGCACTTAAGGGCTGAAGACCAGTGGAAGGTCCTTAGGTCAATCAGGGGTGTCCCACAGAGGAGAACTTGGGAGCCCAGCCTCTCTGGCTTCCTGTCTGCCCATGCGATGCCTTTCTCTCCCACACCCTCCTCTCACAGTTCCATCCTTTATCCAGCTTCTACACAGCCAAGCCAGTGGGGCTGCCTGATCTTGGATGTCAGCCTCCAAAACCGAGCTCAACAAACCTCTTTTTTCATAAGTATTTAGCCTCAGTTATGTCATTATAATAGTGAAAAACTAAGATAGCCTGGAACCCAATATGAAACCTGTACTGGGACGATGGGCATCCCTGAGGATTGGTGATTCTGAGATGTAGGTGGGCATAAATTTATCTCAGGCCACACAGCAGAGACATAACACCAAATCTTTCGTGGAATGTGTCATGTCTGTTGGACATTGTAATTCAGTTTGTGTAACAGGAACTGAACACATTCACATTCACATACTAGTTCATTTTTTCAAACAAACTCTTCCAAAGATAAGCTGCAAATGGTTGTTTCCTAGCCCTCACTGGTCTAGGCTCAGAAAGACTATTTAAAAATAACAAAGGTAAGCTCCCTTTCTTTTGTGGCATTATTTGATTTCTGGCCGGACCCTGTGACTATTTCTAGCAGGTGGGTTAAGAGTGGAGGAGATGTGATCATTCTCAGCCAAAGCTCTCCCCCTTCTGCACAGTGATTGGCTATGTTCCAGTTATTTGTCCATGTCTCTGGACCTGGAGTAAGAATTACATGGAGCAGACCACCTACTCAAGGTGTGATGCATATATGCTATAAACAAGAAATAGACCTCACCTTCAGAAGATCCAAGCTACTGAGATTTTCCTGCTGGGTTCTGGAGATGGAACCCAGGGCTTTATATGCTAAACAAGCACTCTACCACTGGCTCCATCCCCACTCCCTGGCTATGGAGATTTGGGGATTGTTGGTTTCCATGGTCTTGGTCAACATTATTACTGATAAAACACAAAATGACTGGCCATGCAACTTAAAGGAAGGAAGGTTTATTTGCTTACCATTTTTTGGATTTTTTTGTTTGATTGTTTTTTGGAGATTCTGGGTTCAATCCCTGTGAGGCTAGGGTTTTGAAATTTGAAGCTCAGGGGATGGTGGCAGGAAGGAGAGCGGGAGAGTGCATGGATTCTGCTCCTCATAACACAGAGGTCAGAAGCCAGAGGAGGGAAGCAAAAAGGGGATTTAAAGACTCAGAATAATTCCTAAGGCTACACCCCCAGGGACACACCTCCAGCCACAACCCACCAGCTGAGGTTACCACCCAGACAAATCCATTAGGATGGATTTATTTAATAATTAGATTAAAATGCTCCTGACTCAATTATATAAACTCTGAATATTAATACGTGAGGCTTCTCAGGAGACATTCTATATCTAACTATAACACGCGACATTATTTTTCTCATCCTGACAGATAAAAATACTATTCACTAACACAAAATAGGAAATGCCATTTCAAAAATACTTTCCAGATCAGAAGGCATGAAGGAAGAGATGATGTATTGAAGACACTATGCTGCCAGGGCATTTTTTGCTTTTAGACACGGGGCATCTTTATTATACTGGATATTCTAAAGCCAATTGCTATAGGTTAGATGTTTGACATTCCCTAAAGATCCACATGTTAAATAGTGGGTGCCCAAAGTGGCACCATTGGGAGCTGGTGGAGCCTTTAGGGGGTGGGGCCTTGCGGGAGGTTCTTAGGTCATTGAGGACATGCACCTAAAAAGAACTGTGAGCCGGGCGTGGTGGTGCACACCTATGATCCCAGTACTTGGGAGGCTGAGACAGGAGGATCACAGGTTTGCAACCAGCCTCACCAATTTAGTGAGGCCTTCTGAAACTTGGTGAGACCCTGTTTCCAAAATAGATAAATAAATAAATAAATAATAAATAAATAATAGGGCTGGTAGTGTAGCTCAGAGGTAGAACACCTTTGGGGTCAATCCCTAGTACACACACACACACACACACACACACACACACACATACACACACTGTGAACCCCAGCCCTTTCCTTTCTTTTGCTTCCTGACCATGAGGTGCAGTTTGCTCCACCACAAGCTCCTTGCCGTTGCCATGTGACACCCCCAACAGAGGCCTAAAAGCAATGGGTCTGACCCAGTCATAGAGCTTCTAAAACTTGGAACTAAAATAAATCCTTCTCTTTCTAGAACCTTCTCTTTTTATCTTAGGTATTTAATGATAGTGATATAAATTTGAATAGTACATCAGATCAGAGGTTAAGAACAATGGCTGAAGACTCTTCATAATTCCTCCATTTAAGAGTTGGGGTCTAACCAGGCACAGTAGCACATGCCTATAGTCTCAGTATTTGGAAGGCTGAGACAGGAGGACCACAAGTTGGAGGTCAGTATGTACTAACTTGGAGAAACCCCCAAAATAGAAAGGGTTGGGGATGTAGATCAGTAGTAGAACTGTCCTGGATTTAATCCTCAGGACCACACACATACACAAAAGTGTTGGGGTCTCTTATCACTTCCCTTGACACTCAGCAGGCTTCAGAATATTAACCAACAGAGTTCAACAGAGGTGATGTCACGAAACCTCTGAGGCACAAAACTTGCCCCTAGAGCCATGAACAGCTGTGTTACGTGTGACTCTCCTTAGGCCTAAAGGCATTAGGTGTGGGTATAAGAACATCTTCAGAAGATTCCAGCTTTAATTGGGTCAGCCTGCATCTTTCTAGTTTTCTTAGAAGACCTTGGACATCATGGAGCTGGGCGGGGCCATCACACCGAGCCAGGACTAAATCCTGGCCCATGGGATGTACGAGTACACAAGTCTGTCCTTGACGTGCCACTGTGGTTTGAGTTTTTAAGCAATGGTAGCTGATGTCGACAGCAAAAGAAAAGTGTATAAACAGCACTTTAGGCTGACTTACTGCTTGACTGCTCACTAGGTAAGTTTGACGTGCGAGACTCTGAAATATGTTGGCTAAATAAATGCATTTAAGGGTAGGGCCTGTGTTTATTTCCATCTCTAGCACTAATTGGACAAGGTTCCTAAAGTACCTCACTTTTGAAATTAGAATGCTAATAATAGTCCCTAGTTCATAGGGTTGTTGAATGCATGAAGTGAGATAACGCATGTAAAGCATTAGCAAAGTGCCTGTCACATAGTAAACACTCAGCTAATGGTAGGTATTAATAGGACTAGTATTCAATCTTTCAGTCAGTTTTAAATCATGCTGTTTTCATTGCCTGATTGTTTACAGGCATCAAAGCAACTCTGAGATACGGAATTTGTTTGGCTGGTTCTTTTCCTTGTAGACATGCAACTAAAAGTCCAATGCGAAGGCATATCCTGTCTGCCCTTAAATTGCCACCAAGCCACATTTTGGAGCTATTCTTGCATAGCTTCAAACTTAGTAAACATAAGACAGGTTTTTTTCTCATATCATCATGGGGGGGGGGGCTCTTCATCGGCACATTTCACCATTGACACCAGTACTCAGAACAGGCTCACACAGTGGTCACCAGGCACGCAGATGTACAAACAGCCTGGCCCTCAGCAGAGTCCTCAGTCCTGCATTTGTGGCTCTGTCGCTGAAGTCTGCACACTCTCGCAGGGGCCTCACCCTGAGAAATATATACGCCACATGTACACTTGAACATCAAATACATTCTCAGTCATGTCTAAACAGACATGGAATTTAGAATATACCATGTTTCCTCCCTAGGCTTAGTTCACGGGCAATATGATTGGCTCCTCACCAAGGCAGAGAACTGATTTCCTGGCAAACCTCTTAGCAAGAGGGTCTTTCTTTCTTTACGTACAATCACTCCCCTGGTGTTTATGGTTATTGTTTGTATGTTTTAGTTCTCCTAACATTGGCATGGTATATATTTTCAGAACCACAGAGATTAATATTGGTGTTTAATATAGCTAATGTTCATGTGAACCACTTTCTCTTTTTAACATTGTTTTTATTTCTTGCTAAACTTTTTTTTATACATCTTCAGAATTTCTTTTGTGTACATCTGCCAATAGATTATTCACTCAGGTCTTGTCTGTCTGAAAACATCTCTATTTTGCTTCCAATTTACAAGAAGCGTTTGACTAAATTGAAAAGTCTTGGCTGACAGTGGTTTTCTTTAAGTCTTCTAATTTTCAGAGTTGCTGTTGAAAATTTAGTTGTCAATCGGACTATTGCTTCTTTGCCTTTGATTTTTTGCTATTTGAGTTTGATGTATCTGGATGGGGATTTATTTTTGTATCTCCTGCTTGTCCTTCTAGAGCCAGTGAGTTGATTTCCTTTATAAGTTTTGAAAAATCCTCAACTATTATTTTTTCAAGTTTTGCTTGTTACAGAAATGTCTCCTTCCCATTTGAGGTTCAAATTAAATTATGTTAGATCTTCTCATTTTTCATCTTTTCATTTTTCAAGATGCATTTTTCATCTTTTGTTGTTTCAGGTGCATCATATCTACTTTCTTTGGACATATTTTTAGTTCTCTAATACTTTTCAGTCACTGTTAAATTTATTGTTTCTTAATTTCAGACATCTTTTTTCAGTTATTTAATTTCAATATCTTGATGTCTTTTTATAGTTTCTGGTTATTTGCTGATGTCTTTATATACCATGTTTTATTCCTATGAAAATGGAGGAGAAAACTGTTTTATAGTCTGTATTGAATGCATTCTAGTATCGTTGGGGCCTATTTAGGTTGTATATTATTTCCGTTGTTTCTAGTACACGAGACTCTGTCTATTCAAGTGCCTTGTAACCTGTTATCATTTGCTGGCTATTTTGTTTGAAAAACTACTTACAGAAGTAACTTGAGACCCAGGACATTGTTATCTTCCTTCATTTCCTTCTATGAGATTTCTGAAGGAGCTAGTGGTTAAGAGACAGTAGCTTATGGATTTATAACCCCTCAGATTAGAGTCTGCTTCTACCTTTACAAAGGTTTCTTCTGAGTTTAAAGTCTAGAATGGGAATAGCTGTGCCAGGATCTCGGCCTTTGGTGAGCACTTACCTAATGATTCTGTGCTTCAGCCACATAAACCTGCCACACAGGGCTGCCACCTCCCTGCCTCTTTGGTTAATACTTTCAGTAATAAATCCAGGTTGTATAATAGGCCACAGCTCTCCACCTGGACCTACACCCAGTGAAGTTTACTCAAACCCATGTTCTTTTATTTTTGGTCTTTTATTTTATATTGGGGATGGAACCCAGGGTTATTTGACCTCCAAGCTACACCCCCTTCCCTATTTATTTTTTATTTTGAAACAGGGTCTCACTAAGTTGTAGAGGGCCTCACTAAGTAGCTAAGGCTGTCTGAAGCTGTCCGCAAACTGCGATCCTCCAGTCTCAGCCTCCCAAATGCTGGGATTACAAGCGTGCGCCACCATGCCTGGCTCCCATGTTCTTTAGCATGTCTTCTAGATGGGCAAAAATACCCTAGAATAGAAAAAGTTCTGCCCCATCTGAGCTCCATCCTCCTTTTTTAAAAAAAATTATTTTTATACTTTTATTGGTGCATTATAATGATGTTTTTATACATTTCTTTGAGTTTACTTTTTTTCTTTACAAAGAAAGGATTAGTTTTTATCACCTAGTTATTAGAATCTAGAAGTTCTCCCACAGAATTTATTTTACTTTGTAATCATTTTCTGGTTAAGATTGAAAAATAAAATTTTACGTGAGAACTCAAATATTTTTTTCCTTTTAAAACCAGAAAACTTGGCACTAGATTAACAAGGCAATGACTGGAGTGAGCTGCATCCTCAGAGGGTTCCCTCATGCTCTACTGTCTGAAACTCATCCCAGTCTAGAGTTACTGCTTATCCTGGTGGGCATCTGAGTTGGCTAACACTGAACAAGCAATAACGAAGTAAAAGCAGTAAAATGATTTCAGTGTTAATGACTATCGATTCTACCTGGATAATTACATACCCCCCCCCCAAGTCTAGGACATTCCAATTTAATTTTTTTCTTTTCTTGACATACTGATTCTTACCATAAGGAGCTTGAAGCCTGCTGGGGAGGGTTGGCAGATTGTAGAAAGAAACTCAAGAAATCTCTGGAGGAGGAAACACACTCAGATCCTTTAGGGCTCTATTCCCTGTGATGCAAACCCTCAGCACAGTCTGAGCTAATCATGGCAGGCACAGGACTGAAATTCAGGAACCATCAGCATGCAGCCCAGCCCTGCTGGGGGCAACACAGCCCTGTGGGCGAGGCTACAGAGTGGAGATGCTCAGACCCAAGGCCATTTGGACAGGGGGACTCCTGGCTGAGTGGAGCCCTGAGAGTGTGAGGTCTTTTCTCCTCTCCTGCCAAGGAACTTCCCAGGCCTCCATAGAGGCCTCTAGAGGCCAGGTGGGGGAGGCCTGGTACCACCATCTCCATTCAGGCCAGCTCAGGGCCAGGCCCCACCTGAGGACGGGGGTAGGGTGTGGGGGTAGTAATACTATTTCTTGAGGGAAAGAGCTAACAGGCTGTCTCCCCACAGCCCAGTTGTTAGTCACAAGCAGTATTGTGGTGTTATCCATCTTCCAGAAAATACAACCTTCTAAGAGAGGGCTAACTTGCTGGAAGGGATTTGAAGGTATAAAGGGGAGTAAAATGTATGAGAGACCCAACTTTCTGCCGGTCTAGAATTGTGGGGTTTGAGGATTATAAATGAAAACACTTGGATGATGGCTTGTATTGTGCTATTTATATGAGGCTGAAGATGGTCACACTGGGTACTCCAATCCATTGTTCTTAGGTGAATT
Organism: Muscardinus avellanarius; assembly: GCF_963383645.1. Lineage (NCBI taxonomy): Eukaryota > Metazoa > Chordata > Mammalia > Rodentia > Gliridae > Muscardinus > Muscardinus avellanarius. The sequence continues at coordinate 73,137,596 of NC_137799.1, read as the reverse complement.
ACAATTCCCATTTTTTTTTTATGGCACACAGTTCAGCACCCTAGTTAAGACCATGGGTTCTGGGGCCAGATTCAAGATTCAAGTATTAGGTTTACTATTTAAAAATAGTTGGCTATTCAAATTCTCAGAGCCAAAGATTTTTCATTTGTAAAAAGAAAAAAAAAAGTGAATAGTACAAATACTTACAGTCTTGGATTGTGACAAGAATAAGATACAATACATACAAAACTCATAACATTCCTTCCATTCCATATACAGGCAAGCACTCAATATGCGTTGACACTATTACTGTTATTATTGTTGAAGCAGGAAGCCTGGCTTGCTAGAACAGTTGGCTTCAGTTCCTTTGCCCATAAAATGAAATTCATGTTATCTTTTCTGATAGAAGATAGAGAAAAAGAGATTCAGAATGTCAAAGTGCTCTCAGCCTTTTGAGTGAAAGCAGCTCAAAACCACTCAAACCTAGGCAACATCTCTTTGCGTCGAGATGCTCTCAGCCCAGAAGAGGAGGCCTTCCTTTTTGTTTTGTGGGCTGGTCCCTACATTCAGCGAGAATAAATACAATAGGACTGCATTTGGACCAGACAAGGGTGAGAACGAAGCAGGCAGCCTCACAGCATTTGGAACACATTCTTAAGACATTCTTAAGGGCATATCAGTTTCTAAAGCAATGGCAAGGACTGTCATATGGGATAGATGTAGCAAGGGCTGTCATGTTGAGCGGAGACCAATAGCAGAACTGAGGTGCAGAAGGAAACTGGAGAGAGAGAACTTCTGCCCCGACAGCCACCTGGGTCTTATGAGGAGGCAGTTCAGCGTCATTATTGCCAGGTGCTGACATGAGGTGGGAATGAGCCCTCTGCAGGAAATTTCTTCCCTGCAATACATAGACCATTAGTGGAATTCACTGGTGGCTAATATGCACCAGTGGCTAATTTATAAGGCCGGTTTTGCCAAAGAGCATGTTCTTTCATGGTCTTTGCCTTTAAGACCCAGTTGCCATATAACCAACCTATGTTTGAAATAATTGGCCTTTTCCTAGAAATTGAAGTTGTGCTAGACTGTCTAACCACACATTTAGCAAGGCTTCGTGTCTTGGAAAAAAGCAAACGATAACTTTCTTTACTTCATCCAGGGGTTATTTTGAATCTCTCAGCTCAACTAGGATAACTGTGTGAAGAAAACAGTCTCACGCTGCTGAGTAGATCCTGACGTAGGGTTTCTGTGGAGATGCAAAGTGAAACTAATTTTCTTGTTTCCCTTTTTGTTCATTGACCTGCCAGGCAGACATAGAAACAAGGATCCCAAAGTTTATCTGGAGCAAGACTTTTCAAACTTAAACACACACACACAAATCACCTACATCGCTTGTTGAAGTACAGAAGCTGACTCAGCATGTCTCGAATGGGGCCCAAGACCACACATTTCTAAAGAGCAACCAGCTGATGCTGCTGGTTCAAGAACTACCCTTTGTATAGAAGAGTTCACGGTGCTAGAAGCTGTATAAGATGCATCTGCTTTAAAAGCTTTTATCAGCGAGGCATGGTGACTCACATTTGTAATCCCAGTACTTGGGAGGCTGAGGATTGGTGTTTTAAGGACAGACTCAGCCATCTAGTGAGATTTTCAGAAACCTAGTGAGACACTGTTTTCAAATTAAAATAAATAAATAAATCAAGCTGGGGACCTACCCTGGAGGTAGAATGCCTCTGAGTTCAATCCCCAGTACAAAAAAATAAATTTTTATCAAATCATATTCATTAAAAGGAAAGTGAATTCTTAATTACTGCTGATGCTGAACAATGTTAGTAATAAAATATACTATGCTAACATGAGTTGGAGTTATCAGCTTGATTCACAAATATAGAAGTACCCACATAATCAGAGACGGTATAACATGTACAGCTAGAAAATCTTAGTACTATATCATCAAGGTATCTTAGAATTTTTGGAACACCACAATGACCATCTTGATTACAATCCCTGAGAATACAACCAGTAGGGAGAGAGATTGGGAAGGAAGGAAGGAAGGAAGGAAGGAAGGAAGGAAGGAAGGAAGGGGACTTGTTGCTTGTAGGTGACATGGGGCTTCCTTGGAAGGTGAATTTGAGGGTCACTGTTACAAAATCTGAAATGTAATAGTGCCTGTCACCAACTGCTGGAAGCCCCATTCAAACCAGAATATTCTGGCCTGGGGCACCTGCTGAAGTGGCACAAATTTGCTACCTACAAGTTGTAAGTATTTGCCAGGACTGACATTCCTATTTCTCTTATTTGTTTATTTTGTCCCTTTTCTTTTGGCATAGTTATAATGTTGCTCATCTGAAAATCATTTGTAAGCAATTGCTTTACATAGAAAAGAGAAGAATCCACGCACACAAGAAACAAAACACCTAAAAAAATAGAACTTAATTTTATGAATACAATCATACGCTAAGACATTTTCTGTTAATGTTTGGTTGTAATCAAAAGCTAGGGAGTTCAATCTCAGAAGGTAACTAGACCAGGCAATTAGCACAGTCTGTCTGCCCCCAGAGCCTGCTGGAATTATTCAGACTAGACGATCCTAACCCTGCCCACCCTCCTAGCTTAGTTTTCCCTCTGAAAGCATAATAAAGGCATCGCTAAAGTTTTGGTCCTGCGCTCCTGGCTGACCCTGGTTTTCCCCATGTGGCCTGGTGTACACACCAAGCCCCCTCTTCCAGGGAACTGTAAAAACTTGTCTTCACAGTGACAGAGGTCCCCTGTTTTGTTGACCTTACCGCATCTCCGCATCTGAACACTAATGAAACCTCCCCATTTTTAGCCAATCCCCCAACTTCATCTAACTTCATTCCTTATAAGTATGGGGTCTACAGGCCCCAGCCAACCAAGCAGCGCTTCCCGTGCTGACTTCTACCAAAAAAAAAAAAAAAAAAAAAAAAAAAAAAAAACACTCAGGAGTGAGACCCAGAAAAGAAACATAAAACCAGAATTTCATAAACCTTGAATTGCTTCTCTTCTTGCCTAAAGCCGACATGTTCTGGTTCTGGTATAGAAATGCTGTTCTCCTGGGACTTACTGTGCCTCCCAGCATTCCTGGGAGACAAAAGCAGAGAATGGGGCACTCCACCTACACTTGAGAAAAAAGTTCCCAGCCTGGGACCAGGAGGCAAACTTAAAACCAACCAAGAGTAGGCAGGAGAGCTCAATTAGCCCCAGGCCTCCCCTCATGGGCTAGGTTCTACTTTCTGGGAAATGAATCCTGACTGTGATAAGGAGCCCAGGCAAGCCTCCTCCAGATGCAGGCTGATTGCAAGGGCTGGACTGGTCCAGGGCCATCTTCTGAAGGTCACAGCCAGTGTCAGGTTTACAGTCAGTATGCATTTGCTAAGATATGCTCTTGTTATAAGCACAGCAGATGATTTACTATACACTAAAGAAAGTCTGGCTTCAAAGAAAGCCCGAGTCACCACTGGCCCATTCAACTCGAGCAGCTTTCTGCTGAAAGGCACAGAAAAGTCAGCTTGTGCTGTCCACCTGGGATGGGACAAAGAGGATGCTGAAAACGCAGACTGTGCTGGGCACAGTCTGTCAAACCCATTCATCCGGCAAGAGGAGTGATGGCCTGTGACCCTGTGTACTTGTGTGGCCAATGCAAATTCATTCATGTTCCCCTTTGGGGCTGAGTAAACAAGATCCAGCAAGACTTAGTGATTTGTGCACAACATCAGCACTGAGTTAACCAGTAGCTGGTAATGCATATGTTTCAGATACAGAAAAGCAGAGGTAAAAATTAATACTTAATATTTTAGAAAATCAGAATAGACTCACAAAAAGTCAAAGTGTCGCTACATTTTCTTACTTTGATTTTTAAAGCTAATTTTGTTTTTGTTTTGAGTTATATACAAGGAAATAGGGAAGGGAAATATAATTGTTCACAGTTTAGAGTTTCTTCTCTTTCTCTCTTTCTGTACTAGGGATTGAATCCAAGGGCAAGCTACACCCCCGAACTTTAAAAAAACAAAACAAAATAGGGGCTCTGTAAGGTACTGAAGCTGGCCTTGAACCTGTGATCTTCTACCAAGAATGCCTCCCAAGACCTGGGTTTACACTTGTGTGCCACAATGCCTGGCTAAAGTTTAGAGTTTCTAAACCTTTATCTGAACCTTTATCTTAACCCCAAACCAGGATCAAGGTACAACTTTAAGCTCTTTGCTCACTGTTCAGTTATTATTATTATTATTATTATTATTATTATTATTTTTGTGGGTCTGGGGATGGAACCCAAGGGCATTCAACCTCCAAGCTACACCCCCCGCCCATTTTTCATTCCTTATTATGAAATAGGCTCTCACTAAGTTACAGAGGGCCTCACTAAGTAGCCTCAGGATCTGTGAACCATAATCCTCCAGTCTCAGCCTTCCTAATGCTGGGATTACAGGTGTGCGCCACCATGCCTGGCTGTTCTGTTCTTAAGGCCATTAGATTTGCGGGAGGAGTTGGCAAAGCCAAGGTATTGTTGCAAGATTTAAAATAAGAGTTGCTTTTTTATATGTTATGGTAAAGGAGGAGTTGAGATGGGTGCTGTCTGTGGGGTGAGCAGATGACAGTCACAGTGGCAGGCACCTCCTTTTCCTCAGCTGTAGGAGTACATGGTGTGGGTGAACAGGACCCTCACACACACTTTAAAGGGATTTTTGCTTGAAGCTACTGGCCAAGGAAAGCTCACTGTCATCAAAACTTAAACAGCCTGGTCTGCAAGAGACACTAGCCCCTGGGAAGCATCTGCCAACTTTCCAAACCCCAGGGAGTCTCCACATGTCAGCAGATGATTGACCATCCCAGGAAGTGTTCTCAGCTCAGTGGAAAACAGTGGAGTAAAGGCAGAATGAGCTCCGAATTTTAACACCTAAGCAAAAAGGAAGGCTGTCAGCCAACCCCCTGCCCCGAGGTCATTCAGCTAAATGAGTAGGAACTTAGGCAACCTACACATCTTTGCTTCTTCCCAAGTTTAATTGTGCTACAACTGATTTGTTGCAAACAGTTATACTAAGTTCCTTTCCATACCACTAGAGGGAAATCTAATCCACCTGACTAGATCTTGTTTGTTTCTTCTTTCTTTAAAAAAATAAAATAAAATAAATAAATATATATATATATATATATATATATATGTGTGTGTGTGTGTGTGTGTGTGTATGTGTGTGTGTGTATGTGTGTATGTATATATGTACATATACATACACATATACATATGATGTTCTGTATGGTATGTTATATCTAATGCTATATGTATTATATATAATCACAGAGCTAATATTTTAAGACTGAAAAGTACTTTGAGACTATCTTGCTCAGTCCTTTCTACATTTGACCATATTTACTTATTTATTTATTTATTTATTTGTGTGTGGTCTTGAGGATGGGACCCAGGTTACGCCCTTGACCTATTTTATATTTTATTTTCAAACAGCATCTCACTAAGTTGCTGAGAGCCCCACTAAGCTGCTGAGGCTAGTTCGAACCTGTGCGGGCCTCCTGTCTCAGTCTCCCGAGTGCTGGGATTACAAGTGTGCGCCACCACACCTGGTCCTTTGACCATACTTAACAATCATTTGAATCTGTGTAGTCATAGGGACTTCTAGAAAAGCACAAACCAGCTATCCTAACCGGATAGGAGCTTTCACAATGGAGAAATTATTCTAAGAGACAATCTGAATCTTCTCCAGTTCAGCTTGAGTTTATTTCCTCAAATTACATATTCATTAGCTATGGAGAACAGCTGGCCATCATTCTCCACCTCAAATTATTTTTTAAATTTCTGAAGACCTTCGGGTCATGCCTCTCTTCCGAGCAGAGCGAGCCAGAGACTCAACTTGGCCATAGTGTTTACTGCCCGAGGCTTTCACCGCGTGTTTCTTTTCTAGACTCACCCCCACTCCCATAGTTACAGATTGCAGCAATACAGATGACATTCTAGGGAGAAGAATAAAATGAAGTGTTTCCTCATGGTTTCCCTTGCATATGTGGCTATCAAATGTTCCTCTGCAGATTTTTCTTTTAAGTAAAAAAGGGTTTTGATATACATTCACCTGGGATGATTCCAAAATCATGAATGCATGCTCTCGCGCACACATATAAACACATAGTTATACATATTCATCTTGTCATGAAAATGGAATGCCTAAATAAGGGCCATTTACATGTCACTTCTGAACACCACCATGTTTCCAACTCTTTCATATCATATATATTATTTACATTCCTAATTCTATTCCTAATTCTATTCTTCAAGCTTTTGATCAATCACCCCAGATCCATTATTAACTATAATATATAACCAGTATCCAGTATGCATTTAGAATTCCTTTCTTCCTTCCTTTTTTTTTTATGTGATCCTGGGGATTGAATCAGTGTCACTCTACCAGTGAACTACGCACCTAGCCTTGTTTATTTTTTTATTTTGAACAGGGTCTTGCTTTGCTGCAGAGGCTAGCCTTGAACTTGTGATTATCCTGTTTCAGCCTCCTAAGCACTGGGACTACAGGATTGTGCTGCTGTGCTCAGATTCTAAAACATTATTGTTTTAATAATGTTTTAAATATTCATTGATAATTAAAACTAAAGGAAAACTGGTCATCTATCTACTCTTAAAGATGTAGAATGACTTAAAAAGTGCATGTGGTCGTTGCCTCCAGTTCTTGACACAGATCTCCTAAAAACTCTTGACCTCCCTGAGTGATGTACTTTTTTCAATTCTTATTTGAAACATACCTGGTTTATGCTAATGAAGCGATTCTTAGTGGCCATGCAGAGCTTAGGTTGGTGGCCAATTGCCCAAGGATCCACTCAAGTAGTCAGAGAGTTGGAACTTTCAGCTCCATCTTTTGGTCTCATGGGAGGAGAGAATGGCTGGGGACTGAGCTCAACTCCCAAGGTCCAATAATTTCATGGATCATACTTAGGTCATGAAAACTCCATGAACAACCATAAAAAACAAGGCTTAGCACACATGTCAAAGTTCTGGGAGGATGTCTTGCCTGGATGAGGCACATAAGTGCCACACTCCACCAGCCATAGCTCATCCTCTGTGTTTCTTTTCTGAATTATATTTTTTATAATAAACCAGTTATAGTGAGTTACAGATGATCTGGGTACCCCCATTTGCAGCTGGATCTGAAGTGAGACAGTCCTGTAGCACCCAGCACTTAACCTCTGGGGTCGGGCTCACTCCAAACAGTGTTAGATTGAACTGAATTGAATTGATGTGAATTGTTGGATAAATAGTTGACACAAGAGACTCAGAACATCAGTTGGTGTGAGAAGAAAAACCTTTTAATAATAATGCTGAACTAAGGCTGCAGATGTAGTGTGGGGCTCAGGCACAGAGAAGGAGAAATACTCTCGCCTCTGGACCTTAAGCATTAGTATAGACATTACGGATTTGATTATAAGAAAGACCTAGTTTGACACTTCAATTCAGAAACTATTTCATAAATCTGAATCACTCCCTCATTCAATTTCTTTGACTGCCCCAAGGAGCCATTGGAATGGTGAATAAAATAAGTAGATATATGAGAATTATCTAGAATAGAGTCTGGCACATTGCAGGTACCTTAAAAATGGCAACTTATTTAATTCAACCCCTCCATGATAGGAGGAAGCCCAGTGGTAATACCAAAGTATGCCGAATACAGAATATTTCAGTTTCGCATACATCATAATTGCTCTGAGACATTCCAAAGCAATTAATTCTCAACATTTCATAAATTTGGCAAATTTTTTATTGGATATTTACACAAATTAGGCACTATCCTGTGCACTTGGAATATAGTAAAAGACTACAAAATAAACAAGTAAGTGTATATGTTAGATAGGGAAAAGGGGTTACAAAGAAAAGTAAAGCAGGACAAAGGAGACAAGAAGTACCTGGGCATGAGGGCTATTTTATGTATGGTGGCCAGGGAAATCCTCCATGAAAAGTAAGAGGAAAGCTGTGTAGGTATTAGAAGAAAAGGCATTGCAGGCAGAGGGAACAGCCACTATACATGCAGAGTGTTCTTAGCATGTTTACAGAACAATGGCTAGAGTGGAGGAATGAAAAGAGAGGCAGGATATGAGGTCAGAGGGGAAAGGGGAATCCAGTGGGATTCTCATGGCCATGCTAAAGGTTTTGTCCCTTCTCTGAGTGGGATAGAGGGGAAAAAGATTCTAATAGAGTAGTGAGGCATTCTACCATATTTGAAAAGATAACTCTTGCTGCTGTGCTGAGAATAGATTGTGCACACATTGTGAGTTTTATTATAAGAAATACCTAGTCTGGGCTAGGTGTGTGGCACATACCTATAATCCTAATACTTGGGAGGCTGAGGCCAGCCTCAGCAACATACTAAGACTCCCAACAACCTAGAAAGACCTTGTTTCAAAACAAACAATATTTAAAAAGCTAGGGATATAGCTTGGAGGAAGAATCTCCCTGGGTTCAATTTCCAATAACACACACACACACACACACACACACACACACACACACCTAATTTGACCCTCTAATCTAGAAATTACCTGTTCCACAGGCAACTGTGGTGGTGAGTGGACAGTCAAGAGACCACTGTGGTGTCCAGAGAAGAGATCGGGGATGTAAAAATGGTGGAGGTGAGACAGGGTCAGATTCTGGATGTGTTTGGAAAGTCACACTGATAGGAGTTATTGTTGGAAGTCGAGTGCAAGGACAAGCTGTCAAGGACGGATGTGGGCTTGTGCGCTCCCCTTGAAGGGTACACTGCCATTCACTGGGATGGAGAGGACAGTGGCTCTGCTTTCCTTTTGTATTTTGGTTTTGGGGGGAGTTGTGTGAAGGACGCTGACAGGAGTTTACATTTCAAGGTGGTGATGGCTGCAAGATACACAGGTGGAGTCAAAAGGCCAAGGAGATCAAGGTCTAAAGGACACGATCAATGCACTAGAAACAGGTGCCACACATTCTACAGTTTTAAAGAATACAGAACCCTGCTGTTAGGACTTCACAGTTCATATGACTCTTTGCTATTCAGTATCTCCTGGCAGCTTGTTAGAATTGCAGAACCTCTGGCCTTCCTCAAACCTAACTCAGAACGAACTTTGGCAAGATCCCTAGGTAATTAGTGCATCATTAGTGGTTGAGAAGCTCTGTTCTCAGTCACCTGGGAAGCTTTGAAACAGCACAAGTCCCACCTCAGTGCAATGAAAGTAGACTTTCATTCTACTTTGGGAAGTGGGGCCAGTCCTGGGTGTTCTTCCAATCTCTTTAAGTAGTTCTGATGTGTAGTCTGGGTGGAGAACCACTGGTCTCTTTTCACTCCTCGCACTTTCCCTCTTACCCAGAAACCCGTATCTAAAGAGATTTGCAGTTCTACAACAAATCTCATGGTTTACTGGGGAGAGTCTCAACGTAAGTATCAGCAGTGTCTTTCTTCACTCTCAAAAGAGTTGCCATGACAAATCATATGGTTTCCTTACATTCAACAGAATGGCTCTGGGCTCTTGATTTATGTATTATTAAAGTCTAATAAGACCAGGTAGAACAAAATGGCAGATGGTCTTTGGTTTGATGAATGAACAAGTACTTAGGCATTAGTCCTTCAAATCATCTAGGTAAAGCTGATCAGAAATACATTAATTTATCAGTTACAAGGAAGGTTGGAAAGAGTCAGCCTCCTCCCAAGGATAGGGGTGTGGTGTGGTTATATTCTTCAATAAAAGTATTGAAGCCAGTGGTTGATTAGCCTTCGACGATCAGTGGTTATCCTAGTCCTTAACAAAACAGCATCCTTTTTCTTTTGGACCTTCTATTGTTCATTAGCTACTCCACCCATAGGCTTAGGGACAGGAAAAGGAAGTTAATAAAAAATTAATTTCTTTTTGAGATACTGGGGATGAAACCCAGGGGCATTCTACCTGTGAGCTACATCCCCAGCTCTATTTTTTTTTACTCCTTATTTATTTATTTATTTATTTATTTATTTTGGTGGTACTGGGGTTCCTGGAAGCCCTTCTACCTCTGGGCTACACTCCGAGACCTATTGTTTATATATTTTTATTTGGAAACAGGGTCTCTTAAGCCAGCGTGGTTGGCTTCGAACCTGCACCATCCTCCTGTCTCCGCCTCCCAAGCGCAGGGATTACAAGCATGCGCCACCACGCCCGGCTACTCCTTATTTTGAAACAAGGTCTCACAGACTTGCAAAGGGCCTTGCTAAGTAGCTGAGGCTGTCGCAAATCACGATCCTCCAGTGTCCACCTCCAGAATTCTGGGATTACAAGCGTGCGCCACCATGCCCAGTCATAAAAAATTAATTCTGCAGCCCTGCTAATAAGTTGGATAAGGAAAGAAGAGAGAAACAATCATTCTGTTCCTGGTTACCTTTGAATTTAAACACTTCTGGAATACCCCATTTTCCAAATCCTTACCAACTGGCTGGTGAGCTAACTGAAGGCCCACTTGATCTCCATAAAAATCTGTAGTAAAATTAATCTTGAATTTTTAAAACCATGTAACCTTCCAGCAATAGGCCTTTGGACACTTACCATCCTGATTTATCTCTGCCATAGAGAGAGAACAAAGCAAACACCTTATCTTCAGGTCCCTCCTGCCTTTACCATTTATAAGTAAATATGGGTAAAAGACTTTTTATGTAGGTAAAAAGATTTTACATTAACATAAAACAAACAGTATAATCACTTATAAAAATAAACAAATGGAAAATCTACATGGAGGAGACTCATGTAGTTGAATCACTAGCATAGTTATAAATACCTCTGCAGGGTAACAGGAACAAATACTTAAAACATGATCTGTGCACGTATGTTGTCTGGAAAGAAACAACCCATGTTCAAAATCCAACGGCCAGATGCTAATAAGCCAGCTGAAAGGAATTATCTGCCTTCTTATAAAATAACTTGAATGTAGATGGTCATTGGTTTGGGGTGGGTAAAACATTAAACCCTATGGGTTGAGTTGGAGTAAGATTATCAATGAAATCTCTGCAGATTGGAGAATTACTTTAATGGGTGTCTGTGTGTACACAGGCATGGGGGACGGGGGCAGGGTGAGTATTTGTCCTCTGCTTTCTGGGATGCAAATAAGAACAAGCTGAAAAGGTAGAAAGGGTTCTCTCTGCAGCTGAGAAAGCAACACTAACAGGTCTTTTCTGGCTAGGCCCTGGATTAGTAATAACACCAGCAGCTTGAGAATATGTTTTATCTTTAATCTCTGTTAACCAAAAGCTTTTCCCTCCAGAGCTTTGGGAAGGCAGAAGTAGGTGGTCCTATAAAGCTAAATATTTTTTTTTGGTGGTACTGGGGTTCTTGGAAACCCTTCTATCTCTGGGCTACACTCCCAGACCTATTTTATACTTTTTTAATATTTGGAAACAGGGTCTCTTAAGCCAGCGCGGTTGGCTTTGAACCTGCGTGATTCTCCTGTCTCCGCCTCCCAAGCGCAGGGATTACAAGCCTGCGCCACCACGCCCGGCTATAAAGCCACATTTACGAGGAACCCCAAAATTATAAGGGCCAAACTAGAGCTGATCAGTGATTACCATAGGCTGGCCTGCTGGGGGAATCTTCTTCCCTTTCCTTGGGTGTTTAGATTTCTTTTAAAATTTTACTCTATATTCTACTTGGCTAAAATATATTATATAATAGAGCTTAAGTTGGTGAGTCACTGATGTATGCTATTTTAACAAGAAGTCCTATTTTAATGTAATATTTTTAGCTAGATCATGTGCTAAGTACTCTGAAGCCCAACTAGTTAGGTCTGGGAGAAGTCTTAGTTGTGATTAAAAAGCCAGGGACTGTCAGTGATCAGAAGAGTCCATTAGTGAAGAGATTCCTAAACATCCATATTGGAAAACTCTTTAAGTCAACAACATAGAATATATGTAAGCACTGGAGATTAAAACAAGCACTATCTATGTTTTCTTTACTTGTACAACCTTCTAAAAACAGGCCTACAGAGGGTTTGGCTTCAAAGGAAGCCTTATAAAAAGCACCACTTTATTTTTATGGCCCACCTCAGAGAGGCTCCTCTGTATACTGGATTGTTCCACACAGGCATAATGGCCTGGACTCAGGGAGGAAGGTAAATAATAATAAGCAAGTATCATAACCACTTACCCTGTGCAAATAGGGTAAAGAATGTTGAGAAAAAATAGCCCCAAGTCAGAATGAGTCAGAGCAAGGGAGGCCAGGAATATCATTCCTCACCCTGGACGTAGCTCTGGACATCCAGGCCTTGCTTTAATCTCCTTTCCCAACATGGGATGGAGAGGAGAGCTTTATTCGGAAAGAGAGGGTAAGCCTCTATCTAGTTCTTGCATGATTCGGTACTATCTTGGGCGAAATGTACTCACTAACAAATTATTTGGCAAAGCATGGCTGCTCCCCTGCATGGGAAGCCTGTGACCCTGAGAGGAGGAGCCAAGGGCTGAATGCAGGCCACGTGATCTGCCCTCTCGTGCTCCCCACGATCCTGAGAACAGCTCAAGATCTTCCCCATCTGGGATGATCCCTCTATTCCCCATCTGGGATTATTTCTGCTCTAGACAGATCTTTTGGTGATAGGAACAGGTGTAAGGATCCATATAGCACCATTATTATCAAAGTCCTGGAGATTCTCCAAGGAAAAATACCATGAAAAATAAACTAAATGGGAAAGAAGGAAAAGCCTCCCTACTGTCTGAATGTGTCCGTGGCAAATTCTGAACATATCTGCAATGAAAAGTAATATGTCTCTGTTGCAGATGTTCCTACTCAAGGAATCATTTTGTTAAAGACTCTGCAAAACCCAGGTTGAAGTAGAGACCAAGGAGGCATGTTTTCCAGCAGTGTAGCACAGTGTGCCTACCATCTGGTGGTTTTTTTTTCTGGTAGTAATCAGGGTGGTCTGCTTTAGAAACTATGGGAGTGGGAGGCGTGTATGGTTGAGCTATCTATGATTGCTGCAACAGTCTCAGAGAAGAAGCTCAGAGTTGCATCTATTTTGGTATCTCAGGGTTATGGTCCAACCTAGAGTTTTCCAAACCCATGGAAATTCATAACTTACATGAGCAGAGTCTGGCTCTGAGGAGGTCAACTAGTTTGACTCGAACTCAAAATTTTCTTAAGTTTCTATATTAAGTGTCTTTTCTTAATATCACTCATAATAAACTGGATAACAATCAAAGGAGGCAAGTTAGTTGGGAAATTCTGGTCGGAACTCATACATGCTCCAGGGCAGGATTTTTTGTTAGTTGAAGCTGACAATATGCCATTTTGTTGAAGGCCCACGGGAGCTCTCTAAATTTTCTAGGAATGGTGAGACACATAGTGCGGAGAGTGCAGCTCTGCTTTCATACCTGTGGCTCCTGGTCGTGACCGCTGGGATCTCTCTCGTAGCTCTCTGCGTACAGTCTGATGGTGGCCCGCACACCACTGGAGGAACTGAGCCTGAAGATGAGCCGGGACGCATCCGAGAAAATGATCCTCAGGCCCTGAGACCACGGGCATCGAAAACAAATCAGTGAAGAAGATAATTAGCCATTTAATAACTCCTACCTGCTGTGAAAATAAGCATGGGTCCATGATCTAAAAACCATCAGGGTTTTGACAATCTATAATTGGTCTTGGATTCTTGCCCAGGTAGGATAGTATGGTAAGCCTAGAAGCTACTTTGGGCCACCCATTTGTCTCTTTGTTCTATTTCTAGTGCTTTGTGGTTAATGCTGGCAGAGGGTTAGGACCAAATCTGTGAACAGATGTTCAAGTTCCTTTGGTCCAGTGATGTGAGAATTAGAATAAAGCAGAGGTAACAAAGATAGGATGATACTGAACAAATGTTCAAGAGCCAAAGTTTGTCTGTTATTAATCTTCTGGATGCAACGGGGGCAAGTAATTTATCTATTACAGTAAGAAAAATTACCCATGATAAGGTTTTCCCACATGATACTAACCTTGGTTTCAAGTTCATCTCTTTGGTTTGTTCCCCCTTATTCCCATATTCTGTGGTAGCAGTGAGATCCCAAAATGAAATGCTTAGGGCTTAAGCCTCAGCTGGGCTCTGAGGGTAGCCAAGTACATCCTCACCCTCCTGGCTCTCTTCTTCCTTCTCACCTGTAAGTCCTGGCCATCAGGGAAAGGTGGGGACAGAACTGTGGCCACATCTACCACTGCTGCCCAAGATTAATTCATTTTTTTGGCTCAGATGTCCTTACTACATATTTTTTTCTCATTCATGGAAGAGATATTTTAACTGACCACAAGATCATATTTTGACTTCTGCTAAAAGGAATTTGTTTTTCTAAGCCAACTGATAAAGTAATTGCTGTCTGTAATTATGATGGCAAGGGAAAGAGGAAGAAGGAAAAGGTAACAAAATGTTTGGTGACTTGCTACTTCTTAAAAAGTAGATATTACAGGTGACTTTGATGTCAGTCATTTCTCCTTGAGATTTATTTGGCTTCTAATCCTGGTTGTTAAGGATAAGCCATTACTGGGTGCTGGGAAAACTAGCTATCCATATGTAGAAGAATGAAACTGGACCCTAATCTCTCACCTGGCATAAGAGTCAACTCAGGATGGATCAAAGACCTAGAAAGTAGATCAGAAATTTTCAAAATACTAAAGGAAAACATAGGACCAACTCTCCACATATAGGCAATGGTAGAGATTTCTTCAATAAGATCCCCAAAGCTCGGGGGGAAAAAATCTGAGAATCAATAAATAGAAAATCTTCAAACTAAAATCTTCTGCATAGTAAAGGAAATAGTCAAGAGTCTGAAGAAAGAAAATAGGAAAAAAAAATTCCACCTATTCTTCTGCTAGAGGACTAATATCTAGAATATACAAAGAACTTACAAACTGAACACTAAAAATAATCCAAGCAAAATATGGGCAATTGAACTGAGTAGACACTCCTCAAATGAAGAAATACACAATTCATAATTGCCAGACTATGGAACCAGTTGAAGTATCCATCAACACATGAATGGTTTACAAAATTATGGGATATTTACACAATGAAAATTTATTCAGCCATAAGGAAGAACAAAATTATGTTACTTTCAGGGAAATGAATGGAACTGGAAAATATTATGCTAAGTGAGATTAGTTAACCACAGAATGTGAAAAGTTAGATGTTTTCTCTCATATGTGGAAGCTAAGGAGAAATTGGGACATAGGAGAGGCTCCAAACAGAGGAGGTGAAACCTTAGTGGGGTGAGGGAGGGGACCTCACTGAAGGAGGTGGGAGAGTGGAGGTAGACTTGAAGAAAGAAGCGCTTCAATGGACATAATGTATGTACACACATTTATCAATGCCAATCAGTGTCATGCACATGCATGGACAGGAGGGGAGGGGAGGTAGTGGGGTGAGAGCTGGAGGAGGGCTCAATGAGTGCTGTGTGAATATATGCCTCTACTACCCTGAACTTCATCACAATGTATGATTACAATGCATGATTACAATGCACCCATTAAAAGGAAGAAATAAGCTGGGTTGGTACACACTTGTAATCCCAGCATTTGGGAGGCTGAGACAGGAGGATTGCAGTTTGCAGACAGCTACTTAGGCCCTTTGCAACTCAGTGAGACCTTGTTTTAAAATAAAGAATACAAAATAGGACTGAGGGTGTAGCTCAGAGGCAGAATGCCCCTGGGTTCCATCCCCAGTACTGCAAAAAAGGGAAGAGATATATAAAAATATAAACAAATACATGACAAAATAATCAGCATCATTAGCAATCAAAGAAATGCAAATTAAAACGACACTGAGATTCCATCTATCTCCAATTGAAATGGCAATCATCAAGTATACAAACAATAATAAATGCTGGAGAGGATGTAGTAGAAAAGGAACACTTACATATTGTTGGTGGGATTACAAATTAGTAAGCTAAACTGGAGGTCAGAATGGAGGTTCTTCAAAAGACTAGAAGTGGGACCACAGTATAACACAGCTATACCACTCCACAGTATCTTTCCAGAGGAATTAAAGTTCAAATACTATAGTGATACAGACATAGAAGAACTTACAGTAGCCAAGTTATACAACTAACATAGGAGTCTGTCAAGTGAATGAATAAAGAAAACGTATATAAACACAATGGAGTCTCACTCAGCCATAAAGAAGAACAAAGTTATGTCATTTGCAGGAAAATGGACTGACACTGGAGAACATCACCCTAAGTGAGATCAGTCAAATTCAGGAAAAAAAGCCACATGTTTTATCTCATATGTAGAAGCTAGAGAGAAACTAGGAAAGAAAAAAAGATTTCATAAGAAGGGGGAGAGAGGCTAATAGAGAAGAGGAGGGAAACTGGGCTAAGGAGGAGGGGAAGGAAAGGGAGGTTTGGGGAAAAAAGCCAACCAAATAATGTTATATGCATATATGAATGTATCATTATGAGTCTTACTATGATGTGCAATACCAATAAAAATTAATTGAACAAACCATTATTAATTATATCAAACCTGCTGCATAAATCTCACTGTCAATTTCTTGCCCTCAAATAAATCTGGTGATATCTTGATGTTGGGGGGGGGCAAACTATGATTCCATCTGAATGGTTTTCTGCTTTTCTAAGTTTTATAGGCATATTTTGTTCCAATCTCCAAACAAAAAGCTTTTGTTTCTCTTAGAGTAGTTCAACAGAAACAAAACATCTCCTTTTCTGGCAACCAACTGCTCTTCCTGGCTCTGCAAACAAAATGGTATTACCCAGGATTCATTCATTGGGCAAACATTTTAGAGTGGCCTTTATGGATTAAATCCTGGGCTAAGTCCTAGGCATGCGACGATAAAGGCAAAGTGTTAGTTATTCTGTTACAATAATCAGAAATGTTTTTAAACTACTTTTTGCTGCTAGAGAGGTGAATAATCAATGAGATTTCAAATGAAGCTAGTGAACTAATCATCTATGATCCAGAAAGCATCATACACCAAATTATGTTAAATGAGCAATAAAATCCCAAAGGTTCTACAATTGTGTTCATAGTGATGTATCTGTAAAAACATTTTTTGGTGCATTATGATTGCACATAATAGTGAGATTTATAGTGATACATTCATATATGCATATAACATTATTTGGCCTCTGCTCTTATTTATGTTCAAGCTTAAATTCCCATTGTGATTATAATATGGAAGTCATCAGCATGTAACTCATTGCTCAGGACTATGGCTCATCCGTAAACTGGTTAAAGCAATTCGAAAGCTACGGTCTTAAAAACCTGTTGTTGCAGATTCCAAGTAACCTGGAGATGCCTCTTCTGATGATCTCCCATAAACATTTCTTTGAAGGTATTTCCATTATCCAGCTGACCAGGCGGTTAGTTTTGGCCAGTGAGAAGTATTTAAGAATTCAGGTCATAACAAACCATCAGTGTATTATCTGCTCATAACACCCTTTTCACAATGAAATCATGCTGTTTTTTTCCCCTGAAGGTAACCATAATATCTTATGGTTATACTACATGCTATAACCATAGAGGATTGTTAGAATCTACATATAGTAGGCAGGAATAGATTTTGCACTTGAAAAAAAGAAAGGAGTGAATAGCATATATCAGCCTACTAGAAATAATTTACCATCTTCTCTCTTTCCTGGTTAGCCAAATATGAGACCTTAGTTGAGAATGCATGCTGTTTGGGAGACCATGCCAGGTGAGGAACATCACAATCTCCTAGGCATGTAAAACAAGTCTTTTTAGACCAGTGGATTTCTGTGCTGCATCAATCCCAGATCCATGGCTGGTGAGTTCCATTTTGTTATGTGAATATTGGAGTGGTCTGCTTTGAGATTTGCATGTTCCCTAGCTGAGCCTAATCATGGATGTGCAGCCCCAACACGAGCTATGCTCTTTCCAGCAGGAATCACCACTTGCTATCTATTAAACTGTGAGACCAAAGTCACCATTCACCAAGACTTGTCAAGCTTCTGTTTCTTCATTTCAACAAAAGAACACCAATTATAGGTTTTGTTTTTATCTTTTAAGTCATGCCAGGGGTTGAAAATATTTTACCTATAAATGGAATTTGACCTGCCATCCATTTTTATAAGTCAAGTTTTATTGAGATTCAACCCTTCCCATTTATTTGTATGTTGCCTATGGCTGTCTTGCCGCTACAGTGGCAGACATGAATCGCTGTTGCAGAGCAACCATCTGGTCTACAAGGCCTAAATGACCTCTCTATTCCTTTACAGAAATCCTTTGCTGACCCCTGGTGTACACTACTACATAGTCCATAGCATGGAATACTTACCCTTTAACCCTATTCCAGACAATAGAAAATATAACCATCTGCCTTATCAAAATCTCAATAGAGGAAAATTGTGTTTATGAAGCATATCATCAAGGTGCCCATCCCTGTATGTCTCAGATGTTCTATCTCCTAGTCACAGATTCGTCTGGACTATATTTGACCCCAGTCAACTTCTGACCACCAAATCCTGACAGAAATGGTTTAAGTTGCATTTCAGTTTCTTATTTTCATGATTACGCGTATTAAAAGACTCTGTCTTATAAAATCCACTCTTGTAGTCACTAAAGAAACAGTGTTAGAGACTATGTAGCTCCATATAACACATTTTCTCAAGAGCCAAGTGTTAGGAAAGCCTTTCCTTCCCCAAGGAACTGGCCTTCCTTTTCTTTCAGACAATAAGCACTTTGTAACTAACCATATTTCCCTTTTCAATATGGCTGCCAGGACATTTAATGCCAAGTTTGAGGTTCAGTCCAAGTTGTTCCTTATGACTTGCATAACTATGAATTATTTTTCTTCTCCTATTCTTGACTCTCTAATTTATATATTCCCTAGTCTTGATTTCTGTTTCTTATTTATATTCTAACAACATCATTATGGGGTTTTGCTGCCACAAATCCTCTTGAAGAAAACAAGGCCTCCAGCAAATGAATAAAACCAATTCCCAGCACAGCCTTGATACTGAAAAGTTGGAATTGCTGAACTCTGTCTCTGGATCTTTCATTTACTGACAAGATCTGGGTGGGCAGAGCCTTATATATCTTGCTCTCCTCCATTGAACCCACATAGTTAATAATTCCTGGCACACAGTAGGTTCTCCATAAACACTTGTTGAATGAACATCACTGTATGTTCAGCACCTGGAATGAGCAGCACTGGAGGCCCCACAGCTGTCTCCACCTTCATCAAGGACCCATGGGCCAAATAAAAACACACTCATGTTCTTCCTGGTGAATTAGGACTAATGTTGAAGGGTAGGTGTGAAAAACAAAATAATAAATACAAATTGGGTACACACTATGGAAGCTTGTCTACTACAATCTTCTCATCCCTCATTCTTCAAAATGTTCTAAAAGGAGAGCCAAATTGGGCTAGAAAAATAATTTTGAACCAAGATGGTACCCCACTCCTGGTTGCACGATCTTGGATAAATTGCAAACTTTGCTACACACTGGAATTAGCCAGGGGCCTTAAAAAATGGTGGTGGCAGGCCTTCACCCCTGCCATTGAGACTTAATTTGTAGGGAGAATCTATTAGGCAGCAGGATTTTAAAAGCTCTGTAGGTGATTCTAATGTAGTTAAATGGAGGAACCACTCAAGTGGTCTTTTTTCTCTGGATTACCTGCCTCACTTATCAAATGCCTAGGCTGTGTTACAGAGGAGTCTTAAGAAAAGTCCCTTTAGAACTTAAGGTTTCACAAATACATCATCATCCAACTGCAGCCTCAGGATGTAACACAGGAAAGTTAATAAAACAGCATCATGTCACAAAGTCCTGAAAACTTCTTCCTTGGGCCTTGTCAGCTGCAGAACCATGATAAGAACATCCTCTTAAGCCATCCTACAACATATTTTTTTTTGTACTGAGCATTGAACCTAAGGGTATTCTACCTCCAAGCTACATCTCCAGCTTTAAGTTTTTATTTATTCTTTTTTTTTTTTTTGAAACAGGATCTTGCTAGGTTGCTGAGTCCCACTATGTTGTTAAGGACTATTTTAAAACCTGTAATCCTCCTGAATCAGCCTCACAAACTGGGATTATAAGCATGCACCACCACATCCAGCTCCCAAACACATATTTTTAGCACCATATTCTTATGAATTTTCAGAGTGGCTAGGAAGGGATGTATGGTGCCTCTGTGGCCACAGGAGCTGTAATAGCTAGAATAACACAACAGCCACGTGTTCAATAAAGGAGAAAAGATGCTCCCTTTGTTAGAAGATAGTGCTAAATATAGTGTCCCAAGAGGCAAGGAAAGGATTCTGAAGGTCCAGCCCAGAATGTCCCTTCCTCTCAGGTACCTGAGGAGTGTTCCTCCGTGAGGAAATGAACCCAGTGTGGTGTTGTGCACCTGTAATCCCAAGTCAGTACTTGGAAGGCTGACTCAAGATGAGGTTTTGCCCATTCTGTCTTTGTTGCAATGAAAAGCCATTGTTAAGAGAATCCCGTGTCATACACAATAATCTCAACACAAATATCCTTTAGTCTGTTTCCAGTTGTCATATTGAAGCTGTTTTTTTTTTTTTTTTTGTCCTCAGATTTGACCCTCTTTGACTTACTATTTACGGACAGTCAGCATGAAGATGGCCCAGAAATAGCGATTGGATAAGCCAGGCTAGAATTCTGGCTTGGCTACTGATTAGCTGGTGGTCTTGAGTAAGGCACATAAGCTTTCTAAGCCTTAGTTTCCTAAAAAGCAGTAAAAAAAAAAAATAACAGTCTACTTCATAAGGTTGCTGTGAGCATCAGATCAGATCAGAAAAAGTAAAGTGCTTTGAAGAGTATCAATCAATATATGAATGTTATAATTCTTCCAATGATAAACTTGTAATGAAAATGAGGCCAGGCTCTAGGTTTTCACTAGCCAGATTTTGCATGATTACTAACTGAAGCCTTAATACTGATGGCCAACAGCGCCTACTTTCTTTAAATTAGGTAGAATTAAGATGAATTTTATTTTAAGAATGCTGCTGTGTCTGCTCTGAAGCTCCTGCTAACCTCAGGCATCTCTCACAATCCTTCTTCTCCGGATCTGCCACTAAACTGGTTGCTTTGGCAAACAAATACTTCTTCATAATTGGTCAATTTAAACTTGAAGGTACTGAAAGAAGAATATTAGTGTCAATGAGCCAATTCCTCTTTTATTGAAAAGGAAAAGAAAGAGAAAAGAAAGAAAAAAAAAAGAGAAACTCATTCAATGTAACAGTGAGCATGAGCCCTAAGACTTCAGTCTCGGTCTCACTCTAGGCTTCTGATTCGATAATGACCTGATATAACTGACATTGTTTGAAGAGTATCTCATATTTTTTTATGGTCCTCAAAGCTGGCTCAGAGCCTCATGTAGATTGAGTAAGTATCTGATAAATGTTTGATAAATGAATATTGGAGATTTTGTTGTCTTAAAAAAAAAAACTCTCGTGTAAATCAATGCAGGAAAATCTGCAAGTTGCTAAATACATACAACCCTGCCAGATGTTAGTTTGGAGACTTAGGACATGTTGCAGCCAGGCGGGAAGGAGGAACTGTACATTACCAACAGTTACTTGGCAGCGTCTGACCTAGTCAAATACCGATGTAGGATGAATTCCAGGGAAAATGAGCATATGGTCCTGAAATCTGGTGTGATGTCGCATATACGGTCAGTTGGCTGCACCAGGCATGTGAACCTGGAGACAGGACAGCCTTGGAAGAGAGAGACTGGGAGGCTCGTTGGGATATTATCTCTCACAGGAAATCCCAACGATTTATCTGGAAAGCTTCAAGGTGAAAATATTGCTATGTAACATCTGAACCATATTTTGTCGAAGAAAACATGCAGCCCATAAAGCAGGGAATTTGGATTGAACAGACATCTCTCTCCACGCACACACAAATTACATAGAATTGCCCATTTTTCTTTGTTTAAGTCATAGAATTAACTGCAAGCATGAGTTCAAACGAAGTTGAGCAAGGGAGTAGCTAGTCCATGTGATGCCTTCATATGAATTACAAAAAGGTGCCCTGTCTGGGTAGCCATATTACAGAACAGCATCTTTCCTTTTGGCTATCTTAGACTGTGGCTTCTCCTCCCTCATTAGGCCAAGGGCTTTGTCAGTGCACTGACCGCACAGCCATACACAGCTGCCCTGCTCTTAGGAGAAAGCTCACCTAGGCTTTTATAAATTTTTTGTTGTTCATTTGTTCTCAACAAATTAGCCCTCTTGAGGCCAAATTCTTTGTTCTCAACAAAGAATCATTTGACTATCTGAGGTCAAATGATTCTTTAAGTGCTCTTTTTTTTTTTTTTCCAATACTGGGGATGGAAGCCAGGGGCATTCCACCTCTAAGCTACACCTTCAGCCTGACTTTTATTCTTTATTTTGAAACAGGGTCTCACTGAGTTGCAAAGGGCCTCACTAAGTAGCTGAGGATGTCCTCGAACCATGATCCTTCTGTCTCAGCCTCCCAAATGCTGGGATTACAAGTGTGTGCCACCACGCCTGGCTTCTTAAATGCTCCTTTAAAACATCTACTTAGCAAAAACTACCTTAGATGATAAGAGGGCCATTCAAAGAGTAAAGACTTCAAGGCTCTTTCTTAGCCAGGCATGGTGATGCACACTTACAATCCCAGTACTTGGGAGGTTGAGACAGGAGGATTGCAGTTTGTGGACAGCCTCAGCTACTTAGTGAGGCCCTTTGCAACTCGGTGAGACCCTGGTTCAAAATAAAATATACAAAATAGGGCTGAAGATATAGTTCAAAGGTAGAATACTCTTGGGTTCCATCCCCAGTACCATAAAAACTAAATTAAAAAAATAAAGAATAAAATAGGGGTGGGGGTGTAGCAGCTCAGAGGTAGACCCTAGTACCACACACACACACACACACACACACACACACACACATACACACACCCCTATTATTCATTTAGATTCCCACTATCAAATTTGGAACAGTGGAATTAAGTCAAACTATTTCCCCATTTCTTTGGCCCAAATGAATGTTACTCCCTGTTTATACAATAGCTGCCCCCGTTCTTATATAGTTTGGAATCGGACCCATTTGACCCAAACAGCAGCAGAGCTTCCTCTGTCAGTTCCTGTGATAGTTTGCAGCTTTTTCCTTTCATATTTGTGTTTCCTGGTGATGGTTACCCTCCTGACTACACAGAAACATTAGCATTTCAGTAGGAAGCAACCGTGATTACAGAAGGCTTAAAGTCTTATTAAGATAGTCCTAGAGCAATACACTCATGTCAGAAGATGGCAATTCATTACAACAAAACTCCAGTCATATCAAAAGAACTTCTAAATTAACCAAAAACAGTATCTCCATCCTCTATTTTCAAATCATCTGGTGGGTTGTTATAAAAACACCAAATAGGTGTTGGGTCCCTAAAAGATGCATAGGAAGATCTCAGGCATAGTGGCTACTAGAATTTTTAAAATATATAGTTTTCAAGATGTCCAACCAAGAATCATTTTTAGTACAATATATAGTCCAATTGTCTTTATCTACCACTACCACAATGTTATATAATGAGCACTGGTGTAGAGACATAATCATGGCTATCCTAACATCCCATAAGAATGTCTATAGAAAACCCCTGCTGGCTCTTTATCTGGAAAGGTAAACAACCTTATAACCACATTCAAATGAAGAAAAGCATGTAGTCCAGTAAAGTGGTTTCACCTGTACCAGCTTCTGCTTCTTCTTCAAGACACAGCTGAAAGATCACCTCCCCGTAAAGGTAAAGAGTTTCTAGAATCTTAGTCTAGATTAGTTCTTCCTGAAATGCACACCCAAGTAAGTTCTTTCTCTGTAATAGTGTTCAACAAACTGTAGAAATTACAAGTTTAATGTCAGTTTGTCTTCTCTGCTAAACAGGAAGCAGAGGGCAGGAATCTCAACTGCCTTGTGTGCTCTGGAATCCTCAGGGCCAGTGGCACAATGGCTGGTGTTTGTCAAATACCTATTGCACCAGTAAAATGGGTGTGAATATGAATAAATCAAGCGTTAGCTACCTTCACATTGTCCTAAGCTAGGAAAGGAATGTATGCTCAGTACAGAGATTTATTTTTTTCAATATCATGATCTAAAACAAAAAGGGATTTTTTTAAATGGGTAATGGAGATTAAACCCAACGTCATTCGACCTTTGAGCTGCACCTCCAGCCATACTTTTAGTTTATTTTTAAATTTTGAAACAAGGTCTTGATAAGTTGTGAGGGTCTTTCTAAGTTGCTAAGACTGGCCTCAAACCCAAGATCCTCCAGTCTCACTCTCCCAAGTAATGGGATTACAGGCATGTGCCACCATGCCTGGCTGGAAAGGGAATTTTAACCCATATTCAATCACAATATGGATGTAATGATAACACCCCTAAACACTCTCTAGGTGCTCCCTAAACATTTCTGTTACTCAGTGTTGAAAGACTATATTAGACTTTTAACTTTCAGATTTAGCTAAGCTCTATAAAGTGGGCTCACTAAAACAGCTGAAATGATTTCCAAAGTTCAATTTCTAGATGCATAAGCCACACACCAGGAAGTGATATATGATAGAGACGATAATAATTGACTTCTGTTACGGTCTCTCAGGTGGTTCATTGATCAGGATGGGCTCAAAATCAAAGACTGAAGTTGAAGGTTGAACAGTTAGCCCTGGAGAGAGACAGATGCCCTCAGCCTGGACACTCCAGGTTCCCTGCTGCCATACTTGGTGGCTTTTGCGAAGTGATGACGTCTGGTTTGCTTCTCTGCACCTGCTGACCAAAGCCAGGGCACAGAGGTAAATATGAAAGTGTTACCTGCTGAAACTAAAGTGTGAGCTCCACACTGCCTCCCTGCTTTCTTTACTGTTTCCAAATACCAAAATTTAAGTGTGGACATCTCCCTGCATATTTAAACAACTCCAAAAGCAAGCCAGTTACTTCAAAACCAGTCTTCAAAGTATGCTTTTTGTCTGAACTAACATCAAATGTCTTTCTTTCAAAGCTGAGGAGCCCATCAAAATGTTTCCACACAGCCTGAATAACTTGAAGAGGTATTAATACACCCAGAGTTAGCCTGAAATAATCAAATAGGACTTGGCTTTCTGTATCAGCTAACCGGTATGCTTTTATTTACATCAGGTTTTTTTTTTTTTTTTTCAGTACTGGGGATGGGACCCAAGGGCATTCTACCTCCAAGCTACACCCCCAGCCCTATTGTTTAATTCTTTATTTTGAAACAGGGTCTCAATGAGAAACAAAGGGCCTCACTAAGTAGCTGAGGCTGTCCACGAACCCGGATCCTCCTGTCTCAGCCTCTCGAATGCTGGGATTACAAGCATGCGCCACCATGCCTGGCAACATTAGGTTTTTTAATATCAGCCGAACTGTTACTTGAAAGGAACTTTAGAACTGGTAGGATTTCATGATTCTTCAGCTTCTAAGTAGAAATACAAGAGTTGGGCTAGTCATGAAAAAAGACTCAGTCGCTTCAGTTCTGTTCCTGAAGAGTCGAGGTTTCTCATTCCAATACAGATTTTCAAAACATGGGTCATTGCTCTGGCTTGGTACCAGCGCGGTGACAATATGCCATCTCTCAGTGTGGTCTCGTTTCTGTCAGATTACCCTTCCTCCACGACACCAGGGCTAGAGTATTCCTTCCATCAGAGCTGGGAAGGGGGGCTCAGAATTGCAGGCGCCGAGGGGAGGTGCCAGGACTTAGCCCTCAAGGAGGAGATTCTAGGAAGAGACCACCTGGGAATTGATAATGTTCCTTGGCATATTCATGGTAAGAAGAGAGAACATCGGACATGAAGGAGACCCTGGATATTTGCACACTGAGGAAAGACTGGGCCGCCCTCCAGGCCACGGGGAGTTGTCTAACCTCCCTTTGCTTTTCATGTTGGGAGCTTTTTAGACGAGTCAGCAATTTGATCAAGCTGTTTTCCTCCTCTCAAAGC
Source organism: Muscardinus avellanarius (assembly GCF_963383645.1). Taxonomy (NCBI): domain Eukaryota; kingdom Metazoa; phylum Chordata; class Mammalia; order Rodentia; family Gliridae; genus Muscardinus; species Muscardinus avellanarius. The sequence continues at coordinate 73,111,684 of NC_137799.1, read as the reverse complement.
AGGTACCCTACTCATATTTGAAGAAACCAGCATCATTCATGTGATCAGATTTTGCTTGAGAATCGAGTGATATATCCTCACGGGAGCCCAGAATTGCAATGGAATCAGGCCTTCATTCCTATTTCTAAATCAGTCTTTCTTGGTCGCTACTGAATGGACAACACACATCACCTCTTCTCTTGGTACCCAAGGTCACAAAAACATCAGACACTTGAAGGCATCTATAGGAAGTGCCCTAAAACCTGACCAGACACAGTAGGGCCACAGAGGTTCCTGGGAATCCACTTCCCCTGAAGCAAGCACTTCCAGGCTTCCTTCCTGCTTCCTGAATGACCCTCACAGGGTGTCTCCAGCAGGCAGGATGGACTTTGCTGAACACTGCCTGGGCAGTGGGACTTGCTGGGGCTTATCACCAGAACAGGACTCCATTTGGGTTGGAGAAGCATTTCTGCTCTATCTCTAGAGATGTATGTGAAACCGATTGTTTTCCATGATCTGTTTCCTGACTTTGACCTTAAAGTTAGGACAGAAAAAGAGACTAAACTGCCTTAGAAAACCTTTCCATTTATGAATCAGAGTGTGTGTTGGAGGGAGTGACGTGGGGAGACAGAGAAATGTGAGTTTGAATCAATTCACAGATGACTCAGAAACTCAAGTGGTCTTCTCATAGCTTCACACAACAACCCGCAAAGTCGCACATTTCTCTTCTGCTTTTATTTTTGTTGTTATCATGCATGGCCTCCTAAATGAGAAACTCTTTTACTCCCAAGAATGCTCTTTTTTTGTGTGTGTTTGGTACTGGGGGTGGAATCTAGGGGCATTGAACCTCTGAGCTACACACCCAGCCCTATTTATTTTCTTTCTTTTCTTTCTTTCTTTCTTTCTTTCTTTCTTTCTTTCTTTCTTTCTTTCATTCATTTTGTGGGTCTGGGGATGGAACCTAGGGGCATTCTACCTCTGAGCTATACCCCTAGCCCTATTTTTTATTCTTTCTTTCTTTATTTTAATACGATTTTTATTGAACATAAATGGTATACATTTAAACTATATTTGGTGCCCTCTCTCCCCGCCCCCGCTTTCCCTTCACTCCTCCCACCAATGATTGTCCATGGTAACCATGCCATATTCATAGTTTTACAAATATTCAGATGTAGACCCTCATTAATCAAGTTCAGCCTTCCTCCTTTCGTATCTTTCCATTCAAACTTTGCTGGTATTTCTGCTCCATTATCTGGAGTCCCACTGGTATCCTCTATGTTCCCTAGTTTGGGCATATTAGAGGAAACATATGTACCTTCTCCTTCTGTGCTTGGCTGATCTCACTTGACATAATGCTTTCCAGGACTTTCAATCTTCTTGCAAATGATATGATTTTGTTCTTCTTTATGGCTGAATAGAATTCCATTGTGTGTATTTCCCAAAGTTTTACAATCCATTCATCAGTTGATGGAGACCTGGGTTGGTTCCATATTTTGGCTATTACTAATTGTGCTGCTATGAACATAGGTATGCATATGTTGCTGTATTTCTCTGAATTCAACCCCTTTGGAAAAATACCCAGGAGTGGTAGAGCTGGATCATATGGTGGATCTGTTCCCAGCTTTCTTAGGAATCTCCACACAGCTCTCCATAGTGGCTGAACTAGTTTGCACTCCCAGCAACAGTGTAAAAGAGTTCCTCTTTCCCCACATCCTCGCCAGAATTTGTTGTTATTTGATTTCTTTATGCTTGCCACTCTGACTGGGGTTAGATGGAATTTCAGTGTAGTTTTGATTTGCATTTCCCTGATGGCTAATGATGAAGAACATCTTTTCATGTATCTATTGGCCCTTTGTATCTCTTCTTTTGTGAAGTGTCTATTTAGTTCATTTGCCCATTTCTTGATTGGGTTGTTTGTTTTGCTAGTGTAAAGTCTTTTGAGCTTTTTGTATATTCTGGATATTAGCCCCCTATCAGAGTGGTGGCTGGTAAAGATCTTTTCCCATTCTGTAGGCTTCCTCTTTAGGTTATTGATGGTTTCCTTTGATGAGAAGAAACTTTTTAGTTTGATGCTATCCCACTTGTTAATTCTTGCTTTAATTTCCTGAGCTTTGGAGGTTTTGTTGAGAAAGTTACTGCCTGTGCCAATATGTTGTAGTGTTGAGCCTATGCTCTCCTCTAATAACTTCACAGTCTCCGGTCTAATTTCTAAGTCTTTGATCCATCTCGAGTTGATTCCTATTCTTTATTTTAAAACCGGGTCTCACTGAGTTGCAAAGGACCTCATAAGTAGCTAAGGCTGTCCAAGAACTGTGATCTTCCTGTCTTAGCCTCCCGAATGCTGGGATTACAAGCGTGTGTTACCATGCCCAGTACTTTATCTATTTATTATTTATTTATTTTTAATTCCTAACATGTTGAGATTTTATTTGTTTGAAATACTGTTTGTTCTTTTTTATTTTTATTTTTTTGGGGGTGTTATTGAGTTTCGAAGGGCCTCGCTAAGTAGTTGAGGCTGTCCACAAACTGCGATCCTTCAGTCTCAACTCCCTAATGCCCAAGGATGCTCTTTTAACAAACTAATTTTGGTTAACAATATACTAGTGTTTGTTATGTGCCAACAACGTGCATTCATTGTCTCATTTTACCTTCACAGTGGCTCAGTGAGGTAGCCCCAGGTAGGATTGGATTTTCTCAGATAAAGAAAAGATGTTACAGGAAGGTTGGATATGACTTGCCTAGGATAAGCCAGTGAAGAGGTGGCAGGGCAGGGATACAAGTCCAAAGACTCCTGACCTCCAGCCCCTGCACTCACATCTTGCCCCCACCCTGCCATGCGCCCTGGGACATGGCGGCTCTGGGGAAGAACCTCCTGCTTAGAGATAATTTCTGGACAAAACAGGAACACCCAAAATATCTGTTTAATAAACTTTGTTGAATTAGGTCTGTTGTTTATACTTTTTCTGTAGTAAGTAGAATTTAAACCAAACAAGACCTAACTGGGAGTCTCCCACCACCTTGAGATCATAATCTGAAATTCAAATTTCACTGTCAAGCATTTTAAGGGTAGAATAAACAAAACATTTGGGGGAATGTTTTCTAGCACTTGGGCATACCAAATATTGTTTTTTAGCGCGCGCGCACACACACACACACACACACATATATGTATATATAATCTCCTCAAACCTCCATTGCCCCACTTGTAAGTATCATCACCACCACCATCCTCAAGTTGAGGTTCAGAGAAGTATCATGCTTAAGTCACAAATCTAGAGAGTGACCAAGTCAGCCCTCACATCTCTGCCTGTCTGATTCCAACACAAGAGAATACTGAAGAGGACCAGAGCCATCAGCCTCCCAAAATAAGAGCAGATTTTATGACATTAAGAGTCCACTGGAGCTAAGTGTGGTGGTGTACACTTGTAATCCTAGCATTTGGGAGGCTGGGACAGGAAAATCGCAGTTCACCGCCAGCCTCAGCTACTTAGTGAGGCACTCTGCAACTCAGTGAGACCCTGTTTCAAAAATAAAGAATGCTCCACTATTTTTGTATGGCTAATATTTGTCATGGAAGTTTTTTAATTATTTTGTTGTTTCTCTATCCTGTTTTATTAAGTGGATCTCATACTATGTAATGTATCTCTTCCGAAAAACCCTTAAAGTTTCTGGTCACATATAGTATTTCCATGCTTTTCACTATATAATAAAACATAATAGCTTTAAAACAAACTAAGAATGAAAAAATAGGGGTGGGGGTGTAGCTCAGAGGTAGGATGCCCCTGGGTTCCATCCCCAGTACGAAGGAGGAGGAGGAGGAGGAGGAGGAGGAGGAGGAGGAGGAGGAGGAGGAGAAGAAGAAGAAGAAGAAGAAGAAGAAGAAGAAGAAGAAGAAGAAGAAGAAGAAGAAGAAGAAGAAGAAGACGACGACGACGACAACATATCATGACAAGGGCCAGCAAAGGTGTGGGACAAATGGAGCCCACATGGTGGGAACATGAAGTGATATGACCACTTTCTTTTCTCTTTCTTCCTGTTTTTCCTTCCTTCCCTACACTCTTTTCTTTCTTCCTGTTTTCTTTCATTCTTTCTTCTCTCTTTTGTTTGTGTGTGCGTGCGCGTGTGCACTGAGGATCAAATAATCCAGGTTCGTGTACAGCCTACGCAAGTGCTTTATCACTGAGCTACACCCCCAGCCCAGTAGTGTAAATGCTTTTGAAGGTGATGGCAGGTTCTGTAAGGTCTAAAACAGGTAACTTTAGTCAGGCATGGTGGTACTTGGGAAGCTGAGACAGGAGAATCACAGGTTCAAGACCAGTCTCAAAAACTTAGTAAAACTCTGTTTCAAAATAAAAATATTAAAGGACTGGGTTGTAGTTAAGAGGTAGAATGCCTTTGGTTCAATTACTACTACTACTACTACTACTACTAATAATAATAATAATAATAAAATAATAAATAATAAAATAATAAATAAAATAAGCAACTCTGTTTGACCCAGGTGGATTGAAAACCTGTCTGCACAACAACATGTGTATAAACATCCCTATCAGCAACCAGCATTAGTAAAAAAAAAATGGAGAAAAACCCAAATTTCAATCAAGTGATGAATAAAAAGAAAGTATATCCATACAACAGAGCACTATTTGGCAATAAAAGGAATGAGGTGCTGACATATGGTAAAACAACGATGACCCCTGAAAACAGTACATTAACTGAAGGAAACCAGTCACAACGAATCACATATGATTCCAATTATGGGAAATATCCAGAACAGGTAAATCTATAGAGATCAGTGGTTGCCAGGGACTAGGAATTAGAGAAGTGTTAGAATGGGGTGACAGCTGAACAGTACCAGGATTCTTTCAGAGGTAAGGAAATCTCCTAAAACTGATTAAGGTGATGACGTACAACAGCTAAGTAGAAAAACCAGTGAAGTATAGGCTGTAAATGGGAAAATAGCATAGTATGTGAATTACATGTCAATAAAACTATGATATTTAAATTAAAAAACTGCACCAGGAAAAAAAAACAAAATTATGTATTTAGTAAGCTCTCAGTAACTAGCTATTCTATTGGTGCACTAAGGTAACTTATAGTTATTTTAAAATAATTACAATAAATTTAAATATGTCTTTTTGGTGTCTTTAGCTTAAAAAGTATGTTTATTTTGCACATCACCTATAGTGTGCCCCAGACTTAACTATCCCAGAAACTGAAAGTTGATGTCTATTAATATCCCAAGAGTTCTGTGTAGCCCGGCTCTGCAGGGCTTCCACTTCTGCCCAATAGGACCAATCGTGGCCAAAAAAAAGCATCTGTGGCTGGAGATATTTCTGAGAGTTAACTAGGCCCTCATCACCTCACCAAGTCAAATCCAGACCTGCAGAGAAATTCCAGTGTGACTCAGGGCCCCCAATCAATCAAGGTGTCACCAGGGTCCTGAAATCTGGGGAAATTAATAACAATTGAAAAATCCCCAGGAGCAGGTCCTGGTAACATTTATCTATAGCCACATTTGAGTTCAGATGGAGTGATATGGACAGAAACAACTCAGTGAATCCCAAGGTGAAAATGGAAGTCCCTCTATGGCTATGTAAGGGCAAGGGAGATGAAATAAACGGATACAAGAACTTGAGATGCAATCAACCTGGTGTGAGTGGTTGAAGGACATCCCAGAAAAAAATGTATCTAAATGCTAAGTGTACTGAGCAAGAAATAAAGTAGAGAAATATTCTATTAAACAGTCAAACAAATTGGCTCAACAGACAAACTTCTCATGAGTAGATGAAGTCCAGAACTTATGTCGACTGGACCAATCACTCCAAGGAAAGGCTTCCAAGCCTTCCTCGCCAGTGAACAAAAACCTTGCAGGGTTACTTTAGAAAGAACATATTTTATGTCTCTTGAATCATACAGTAACAAAACCAAAGTGAGCCTTGTATCAGGGGAAAAGTTTTCCAGGAGGTCCTGAATAAAATGGAAATGAGACTGTGGTACAAAACTGGAAAACACATTTAAATAGGGGCTCACAGATGCCAGATGAGCTCCGGGTTTCCTACCTGCAAAGACCGATTCACTGGTGTCATCTCAGAGCAAATGGAGTCCAGTCTATATACAATTATCCTTAACAAAACACAACTATAAAAATGTATTATGTACTCCCTATATAAAGAATAGCTAGGAGCTTGTGTGTGTTTTATTTAATTCTCTTTCAAAAACAGTTTTTCAGGATAAGTATTTTATGGAGGAGAAGGAAAATATGGCCCAAAGAAATTAAGCAACCTTCCCAAAGTCAAAACTAGTAAGTGGCAGGATTAATTCAGAGTCTTCTAACCTCTTACCTATCATTTTCTCTACTATCCTCACCTTTCCAAAGGGAGGCTGTAATCAGTTCATTGAGCCACAGATGAGCTTCTAGAATGAGAGACTGATATTGTGAGGAGATGAAGGGGTACTACAGAACCAAGCAGACCAGAGAGTATCAAGAGAAAAACAAGAAGGAATCGGGATTTGCTGCAAGTTGAAGGATCCCATGATCGAAAGATACAGGAAATACTAGCCAATTAAAATAGCAGTAACTACATTATATCTAGTCCCCAAAGACCTTCAGCTTCTGACTTATTTTCTCTACTTATAAAAATGTATAAAAAGATAAGAATTTAGGAACTTTGGGGGACTGAACTTCTCTTCACATTACCCAAGATAGATTATTTAGACTGTAAATGCTAATACCTTTAATGTGTTCCCAGAGGGGCTAATATTTCCCATGGCCAATAAATAAAATTGAGAAGAAAAATAATTATAGTTGCTAGGCGTGGTGGTGCACGCTTGTAATCCCCGCGCTTGGGAGGCGGAGACAGGAGGATTGCGCAGGTTCGAAGCCAGCCATGCTGGCTTAAGAGACCCTGTTTCCAAATAAAAAAGTATAAAAATAGGTCTGGGAGTGTAGCCCGGAGGTAGAAGGGCTTCCAGGAACCCCAGTACCACCAAAAAAAATAATAGTAATTATAGTGGTTATAAGCTTTTCTTACACAATCCACAAAGGTGAGACCATAACAGAAGTTGTGGCTGGTTTGTCCACTTGTCTCTGACAATCACTCACAATTATAAATGTTCCTTTTGGGTTTTCTGGGCACACTTCCCAACTGTTTTTCTCCACAAGAAGTGACCAACTCCAACAATTCCTCAATCATATATAAAGTATTAGAAGGTGAAATAGCCCTGTACTTGGGGGTCCTAAGGACAGTGATTTTTTACTCTTGGAAACTTCTCTAAATCTGTCTCCAATCATGGCCACTACTTATAAAGGCTTACAGGCTACAAACATTTGAGAAAGAATTGTTGGGTCTGTACCTATATGAGGCATTGGCCCATCAGTTAACAAGCAGAGATAGAGAGGACCTGTGTTCTAATCCACCCTCGGTTACTAACCAGTGAGGTGACCTTCATCACATGTATCCTTACCCTGCCTACAGAGTCCTTAAGTATAAAATGAAGTGCTCAGAACAGATCGTTCCAAGAGACTTCTCCAGTTTTAGGTTACTTTGGCTACCAGCTTAGGTGGCCTGTCTGGTGATTCCCTGGCAAGTACCTGTTTCTTGGTTACAGTGCCATCCACCGGGTCCACGTACTCGAAGCTATCTGTCTTCGCCACGCTGTAGATGTGGCTCCCCACAGCAAACTGCTGGCCAATGAAGGACTTGTCCGTGATCAGGGCCTCCAGGTCTCTCATGATATAATATGTTGCCTTGGGCTCCAGCCCCTCGTAGTCAAACCTGTTAAGGGAGGGCAGGACACAGGATAAACAAACACACAATCCAAAAACCAACAATGGGGTGGACCCTCCAGCTCATCTGATTCATTGGATCTGACTTTAAAAAATGAGAGCCTGGAAAACCACCCTCAACTGGACTTCTCTCTTCCTACTGGCCTTTAAAATCTATTCCTTACACAGTGCTTCTGTAGAAGTCAAATCACGTCACCCCCCTCTTTTTAAAAATCCCTCCTCAACATCTATCATCTTGAGGACAAAACTCAGAAACCCAACCACACTTCATCAGGCGTCACGGGATTGGCCCCACCCTCTTGACTTTTCTACTTTTTGCCCCTGTCCAATTTCTGCAGATACTGTGGCCTCCTCTCCAGATCTCAAGGCCCCTTCACTCCTTCCTACCCCTGGGACTTTGTCCTTGTTGTCTGTTCCTTCTCCCTCATGTATTCTTAAAATCCTCTATACCCAGTATATGAAAATATCTCTCATCCTCTTCCTCTTTCTTTCTTTCTTTCTTTCTTTCTTTCTTTCTTTCTTCCCTTCTTTCTTCCAAAGGATTTAGCTCAGAGACATTCTACATCTGAGCTACAGACCTACTTTTCTTTTTAAACTTTGAAACAGGGTCTCACTAAGTTGCAGAGGACCTCATGAGGTTGTTGAGGCAGGACACAAACCTGTAATCCTGTCTCAGCCTCCCAAGTACTGGGATTGCAGGCATGTGCCACTGCTCCTAGCCTTCCTTCAAACTTTAAACCTACTGTCACCTCCAGAAGGTGGCCTTCCTTGCCAGCCAGCCATCCATCCATCCATCCATCCATCCATCCATCCATCCATCCAGCCAGCCAGCCAGCCATCCATCCATCCATCCATCCATCCATCCAGATAACTCCTTCTCTCCTTCTTTCATGACACCTGTATTGGTCTGGTTTATGTATTTGTTTACTTATTGAGTAACTGTCTTTTTACAACAGAATGTAAGGTCCAGAAGGAGAAATTCTAGCTCTCCTGGTCTCTGTTTTTCCTGGAACATAGGAAGTACTATATGAGGAGTCTGGAATGGAAATAGGGAGAGAAAAGACAGAATGAAGGGAAGAAAGAAAAGAGGCAGGACTCAAGAGAGTAAGAGAGTGAGGTGAAGCACTCTAAAACACTCTTGAAAAGTTTCAAGAAATAGCACAATTGTTCCATTCATAAATTCTTTCTATGTCGGGTATAGAGGCACACATCTTTAATCCCAATACTGGAGAGGCTGAGATAGAAGGGATCATAGGTTCAAGGCCAGCCTTAGTAACTTAGTGAGACTTTTAGCAAGTTAGCGAGACCCTGTTTCAAAACAAAAAAATAGGCATGCATGCATGCGTGTGCATGCGCACGCGCGCGCGCACACACACACACACACACACACACACACACTTCTCTTCTCAAAGGGCATGGTAGTGCATGCTTGTAATCCCAAAATTTGGGAGGCTGAGACAGGAGGATTGTGGTTTGTGGGCAGCCTCAGCTATTACTTAGTGAGGCCCTTTGCAACTCATTGAGACCCTGTTTCAAAATAAGAATAAAGCCTGGCGTGGTGGTGCATGCTTGTAATCCCTGCGCTTGGGAGGTGGAGACAGGAGGATCACGCAGGTTCGAAGCCAGCTGCGCTGGTTTATGAGACCCTGTTTCCAAATAAAAATATAAAATAATAGGTCTGAGAGTGTAGCCCGGAGGTAGAAGGGCTTCCAGGAACCCCAGTACCACCAAAAAAAAAAAAAAAGAAAGAAAAGAAAAGAAAAGAAAAGAAAAAAGAATAAAAAATAGGGCTGGGGGTGTAGCTCAGAGGTAGAATGCCCCTCGGTTTCATTCACAGGCGCGCGCGCTCTCTCTCTCTCTCTCTCTCTCTCTCTCTCTCTCTCTCTCTCACACACACACACACACACACACACACACACACACACACACCCCAAATCCTCCTAGTCAAGAGCATCAAATATAAAATATAACAATGGGGCTGGGGTGTTACTAGAAGGAAAAAAAGACCAAAAATAATATGTCTCATTCATTGTTGTGTGCTTTAAAATATACTAATGTATGGCAAGCAGTTGTCACAGGGCCAGGCACAAGAGCCTAAAACTGCCATTACTTTTATTCTCAGTCAGTACCATGAAGAGACTGTATGGTCTCTTCCAGCATCAGATAGTCTTGACTGAACCCTACTGGGTGCACCCAGAGGGTCTGTTTAGATAGGAAGCCGCAGGACGGGCAGCTGTGCCCAAGTGGCTGTGGAAGGATCTCAATTTGGGCTTCCTGGAGCACAGAGAAAAGACTTGAGTTCTCAGAGCAGACTGAAATAAGGAAGCTCTGAATAGCTGTTGGTACATTTTTTTCCAGCCAAGACCTTTTACGACACTCATTAGACATCAGGGTAGCGCAGAAATGGAGGACATGGAATGCTATGCCATGTCTAGCAATGGCTCCCTGTATCTACAGCCTTTTCTTAGATGCTCTTTCTTCTACTCAAAGTATTTCTTCCCCAATCCCAGAAACCAAAAAACAGGGATTCCTTAGAACATTCTCATTACTTAAGTTCTAATACTAGATTCTCTTTAAAGACAGAAATTTGGGGAAGGAAAGATCCAACCCAGCAGAAAGGGGCAGGAGGATGAGATGGGAGAGTCTAGAAGGAGATACGGAGGCCCGGAAGATCCAAGAGTGGGGAACTCCACTGACAGTCATGTTCAGTGTGCGGCTGACGCCACATTCAGCTCATTCCTCTCTTTTCCCCAAATGTTCCCTCCAGCTGCCGCCGCCACCACTGATACATGTTCAAGGGACAAAACCTTTAAATAGAGAATCCTTCAGGGATCTACTCAAACAAACAATAAATAAGAATAGGTGATTTTTCTCAGATACAGCTTCAGGCTCAGTATTAGATAAACTAAAATTGTTTTATTATTTCTTTCCTGCCAAGAAAATTGTCAAGCTAGAAATCATTTTATTTCACAAACAACTTTCAACTTGTCATTTGTTGGGGTTGAGAGAAATGTTTCTTTTTCATTCTACCTACTCCCTCCCTATTTTCTTAGCTCTGCGATCTCTTAGGACAGAAATCTGGAACATAATTCAACGTCCTACAAGAAATTCATTCCCCATTGCATATTATTCTCTAATATGGTATTTGTTATGAAAAAAAGTCATTAGCATGTAAGCTCTTGGCCACAAAAAATTAACTATATTATATTAACCATATTAACACTTATAATAACACCACTTCTTTAAAACTGGCAGAAACCTGGATAATTATTCCACAAACTATGAAGAGCACGTCTCTGACTCAAAGCAATCTTGTTAGGACAGAGGCTGGCAATCATAATCTATTTTGTCAGGTTGGACTTTTGGGAAGAGCTTCATGCAATAGAAATATTTCATGTTTTGTTTAGCCCTTGGAATGCCTTCCCCAAAATTCTACAAGAATCAGTGGGTGTGTATTGGAGGGGGGACTTCTTAGGACTACTGATGAGGAAATCAAGTTCCGACCTGCCTCAAGAATTCTGATTTGGAGATGCAATGGATATTTTGAGCTGTTTTGAAGATGGTCACATCCCCAGCTTTGTTGACTAAATAGGAACCAAGAATGTTATGGCATTGTCATATTACCTAGGACATTGCAATGTATTATTTATTTATTTATTTATTTATTTATTTATTTATTTATTTTGGGTACTGAGGATTGAACCCAGGGAAATTCTATCTCTGAGCTATAACCCCAGTCCTATTTTATTTTTTATTAAACAAGGTATCACTAAGTTGCAGAGGGCTTTCCTAAATTGCTGAGACTGGTAGTGAATCTGTAATCCCTCTGTCTCAGCCTCCCAAGTATTGGGATTACAAATGTGTGTCACCACTCCCACCTTCATTTTAACTTTAATAAATACAACCACTGTCTTTCTTATTCCATGATATTTATCTAACTAAACAGCTTCTTGAGAGAAGAAACAATCACCTTATAAGGATAGAGATTCAAGCTCTTTTTGCCCTTCAAGCTCTTGAAACACAACTAAGCATCCAAAGTAGTTAATGATTCATAAGTAAAGAAAAACAAGCAATAATTCTTTTGTTTTAAAACACAGTCTCTTCTCTAAGACTACCCTGAGATTTTCTCACCCCTCCCTGATTCTCCCAAACAGATAGCATCCCTTCCTATTATTCGTCCTCCCAAATTATGGCTTAGTGTTAGGTACACATACCTAGGCTCACTTACCTAGCAAGCAACCATGCCCAGAATACTCTTAATCTCACTCACTTCAGTGACTAGAATGCAACAGAGACCACCTGCCCCAGCTCCTACCTACTGTCCTTTTATCCTCCTCCTTCTCAGGTAGTATTTTCCTTTTCTACGTCTCTTTCCATGAGAGCAAACCTCTGGCAAAATCTGGGGCTCCTGAACCATGTGACCCCTTCAAAGGGCACCAGCTTGGACATCACAGATGTTGTTTGAGTCACTGGTGAGGAGGTAGGCAAATGTAGAGAGGAGATTCAGAAGCAGCCAAGCTGTCACAACATCTGCGTCTGCTCCCCTTCTTGGAAAGTGAGGGTGGACTTTCCAATGCCTGTTTGAGTGTGCCACCATAGGCTCATGGTTTAGTAGTTCATATAGCCTCTTGGCATTGCTGCCCACCTGATAGGCACTGATGAAATATGAGAGAGGGATGCCACCAGGGGAAGTGAAACTTGTGCCTTCTTTGATAGCCCTTTATACCAATCCTGACCAACCATCAGGGTGATAAAGCTCCAGCCTCTGTATCACTCAGATCTTCCTAAAAGGGGACTCCTCAGGAACAGTTCCCTGCACACAGGCAGGGAGCCTTCCCCTTCCCCTTACCTGCAAAAGTAGTGGCGTCCATATCTGGCCCAGTGATCCCGGACAATTTCCTCCACACTTTGTTTCCGGGCAGCAATGATGGACAGCCAGACCAAGACAGCCCAGAGGCCATCTTTCTCCCGGAGGTGATCAGAGCCTAATAGAGAAAGGGGGATTCTGTTAAGAATTCATTCCTGGGAGAAAGCAAAAACAAAAAGAACTAACAAGGTGCATCAGTTATTGAGTATTAGGTTGGAATAGTTAGCTATGTTTACCCACTGTGTCAAATAGATGTCCCATAATATATTTGCTATTCCAAAAATATTCAACTAAAATTTTAAGTAACATAAATCTTTCAAAATGGTTGGAGGACTCAAAAAGCAAAGTTGATATGGCTTTAGCTCAATGGTGTCATCAATTCATCTAATTGTTTTGTAACTATTCAGTGATCCCTTCAATATATCAAGCATCATTCTACATCCTGGGGTTAGAGCCATGAACATGGGAGCTCTTTACTGTAATCCTTGAATTCAAGAAGACTAAGACAGAGCTGGGCATGGTGGTGCACACTTGTAATCCTAGAATTTGAGAGGCTAAGACAGGAGGATTGCAGTTCAAGGACAGCCTCAGCTACTAGTGAGGTCTTTTGCAACTCACTGAGACCTTGTTTCCAAATAAAGAATAAAAAATAGGGCTGGGAATGTAGCTCAGAGGTAGAATGCCCCTGGATTTCATTCCCAGTACTGTGAGGAAAAAGAAGAAGAAGAAGAAGAAGAAGAAGAAGAAGAAGAAGAAGAAGAAGAAGAAGAAGAAGAAGGAGGAGGAGGAGGAGGAGGAGGAGGAGGAGGAGGAGGAGGAGGAGGAGGAGGCGGTGGCGGCGGAGGAGGAGGAGGAAGAGGAGGAGGAGGAGGAGGAGGAGGAGGAGGAGGAGGAGGAGGAGGAGGAGGAGGGAGACAACGACAACAGAGACAGACAAAAGAAAAGCACATAGATAAAGAACAAGAGGCATCAAATAAGGACAAGTACTTGGAAGATACAAAAGGATACAGATGTCTCAGAACATACAGAAAGAGAAGTTGCTTTACTTAAGGCTGAAAGGTGGCTCCCAAAGTTGCAGCTTTGTGGAGCATGTGGATGTGACCTTATTGGGGGGAACAGCCTTTGAAAGTGTATTTAGGTTAGAGATCTTAAAATGAGATCATCTCAGATTATTCAGGTGAGCCCTAAAATTCAATGACACATGTTCTGATGAAAATAAGACACAGAAGAGGAGAAATGTGGAGGCACAAGCCATACAAGACAGAGGTGGAGGGTGGAATTACACAGCCACAAGTTGAGTAACCCATGGAGCTACCATAACTAGAGAGGGGAGGGAGGATCCACCCTGAGAGCCTTCAGAGGGAGCACAGCCCTACCAGCTCCTGGGGTTTTGACTTCTGATCTCCAGAACTATGAGAGAATACATATCTGTTCTTTTAAGCCACCTGATTTGTGATGCTTTGTTATGGCAGCTTCAGGAGACTAATACAGGTCTTCAGTGTCAGGCCCACTGAGATGACAACAACTGTCTGAGCTGACACCTGAGAAAGGGCCAGCCATGCTGGGTTTGAAGACAGTGTTCCAAGCTGGGAGACAGCAAATGCAAAGTCCCCTGGGTAGGAACAAACTGGAAATCCAAATTATATAGTGATAGAACGTTCTCATCATGTCATTTACACAAATAAGGAGTGCAGTCGAGACGAGCAGCTTCCTGTATAACAAGAACTTGGCAGAAGGCGAGGCAGCCCGTTGACCATCTACCTTCCTGCCAGTCATAAGCCTTCTCTGAGGTGGTGAAAGCCCCAAATTCTAGGGAATGCTAAGTCTGAGAAAAGCACAGGGAAGGTTTTGGAATTAGGGTTTCAACCAATCTCTGCTTCTTCCCATATAGTCTTTCAGCCTCCACTTTTTCTCTGTATAATGGAGACACCATTACCAGTATTATGGCCTCGTTGTATCAATTTAATGGAGTTAAAAGGTAGGCTCCGGATGAAGAGGAAGCTCAGGGGTAGAGCACCTGCCTAGCATGCTTGAGGCTGTGGGTTGGACCCGTAGCACTGCTATAAATAAATAAATAAATAAATAAATAAATAAATAAAATATAAATGAATAAATAGGCAGGCTCCAGGATATTTTTCGTGTTCAAATTCTGGCTTAGCCACTTGCCTTTGTTTGCTGTACTCACCTGTAATATGGGGACAATGACAACCCCTACCCCACGGGGTTACTTCCAGGATTAAGCAAGTAAATATGCCTAGGAATTTAGCACAGTGACTGGGCTAATCACAGGATGCTGTTGCTGGTGATCTTATGGATAATTCACCTAAAACACCTGACAGTGCTCATTAATCAGTACATGCTTTGAGACAAATTATTGCTAGTTACAGTTACATATTTTTTGGTCTGACCTAAGCAAAAGTGAGATCTGAAGAAACAGGATTGGAACGAGAAGTGGACCGTTTCTTCTCGAAATAGGGTAATAAGAATGGACAACGACACTCTTGGTTTCAGGACATGAAACATACAAGAAGTCAACAAAGAAAACCCATGTCACAGAGCTGTTAAAACCTCTAAAATGCAATGAAACAAGACCTTAGTTCAGTTCTACCCTTTTGACAACTTCTCCCTGAAACTGGAGACCACTTGCCATTCTTGATATATTTTTTCAGTGTCAAATGTTAAATGTTTTTCCTGAGGGCAATAAAGGTACTTCTATCAAAAGGAAAAATGTTCATATCTTTAGTTCTTAATATGCACTGATTGATGGCCTACTGAAGACACTATTAGATGTCCTATGGTGGCCTCTAGGTCAAGAGGATCCTGGAGATTGTTACAAGATAGAGTGATTCTGGCCTCGACCAGTGAATTCTTCATACTACTATAAAAATGGAAGAAGTCTGGAAGACTCAGGCTTAGCTCTGTGGCCCGCTGCCAAACAAACAAGTTTAGGAAACCCTGCCCGGCAGGATTATTTCAAAACCTTTTGTCCTTTTATAGTTGAAAGAATCACTTTTGCTTATTGGCTACAGAAAAACACTCTTTTGTTCTAAAACACGGGCTCTGCATACCTTGGGTCTCCAGCTGGATCACATTACTTAGAGATAGAACCATTAGATGCTGTTAAATCTGTGAGATAAGATGTCATAACTCAGTGGTACAGAGACATAGAGTTCCTTTAGATTAATTAAAAAAAAAACACCTCAATCGTTTCTAGCCAATCTCAGAGTAAATTTTGAGTTGGCTTGGATTCCCTTGCCTATAAGCTAAACCTTTGCCAAGGTTCATAAAAGGCTGATGATCAAGTAAAATTAATTGTGCTCTTTATAGTTCTTGGAGGTGGCCACGGAGACATTAATGGTGTTAAAATTATACAGGTGTTTCCACTTATGACCCTAGTGTGTGCTGGAGGAGCTTGGGGATACCATTCTCTTTTAAAAATTCTTTAATGCAAATGAATTCTAACACCTTATCAGCTCCAGGTAAATTAAATAAGAAATGCAGAAAACACAAAGGCATCAAATACTTTTATAAAACCCTACTATAAGCAGAGTCAAAAATAGAAGACAGAAATGTTCACACTGCATACATGAAAGGACTAATAGATTTTGTGGCAGAAAAAGCCTTTATAAGTTAACAAGAAAAAGAGGAACACCCAATAAACAGCTGTGTTAAAAGAGCACAAACAAGCAAATTCTCAAGAGAAAAATACTAATCTTCAATAAACATTTGAACAAATGCTCAATCTCACTATACACAAAGAAAAGTCCTTAAAGTGAGAAAGCATTTGGGGTCCGTGAAAATAGCCAAGGTTGGGTGGAGAAAGGAGAATATCTAGTAACAGCAAAATACCAGTGTAAATAAATATAGTTTGTAGAGTAATTTGGCAATAATGATCAATAGTTTCTAGAAATTTCTTAGCTATCCTATTTCTCAACTTTTAGTCATAAAGACGTTCACTGAAGCAGCTAAGAGGAAACAAATGGAAAAGCAAATATAATTGTTCAACAATAGGGTAATGATGAAAAAATGCATACAGAAGCTTATTGTGGAGATAAAAGTATTGAGTAAGAATCTTTAGTTAGCACAGAAAATGTTCACTTAATTTTAATAAATGGGAAAATCAATTTATAAACAAAGAATACCAAACATAGTTTTATAGAAAAATATATGCATATGTGGGCAGAAGGAGCGACACCAAACTGTCAACAGTGGCTCTTTATCATCTCTGAAGTGACAGAATTGCAGGTGTTTCTTTTTTCTTTGCAATATTTCTAATAGATAATATGAACACATTATTTCGTAAAAAATTAAATTTTAAACTTGTCAATAATGTCTATAAATTCATATTTGAAAATATGTCTTTTCCAGAATGTCATGCAGTGTGTAGCCTTTTAAACTGGCTTCATTTACTTAATAATATACATTTAAGTTTCGTGTGTGTGTGTGTGTGCTATTCAGGATCTAAATCAGGAATCTTTAAACTACATCCTTGGTCCTATTTTATTTTTTATTTTGAAACAGAGTCTCACTAAGTTGCCGAGGGTCTTGCTAAGTTGCTGGAGCTGGCCTTGAACCTGCATCCTCCTTTTCTCAGCCTCCCAAGTACTAGGATTGCAGGTACACCACTATGCCCCGCTCCTCCTGTCTTTTCACAACTTGATAGCTCATGTCTTCTTGGTGCTGAATAACAGCAGCACAATTTCTTATTTTCCTCTGACTTCCTGACTGTAGGTGCAGCCAGAGTTTGTCAGGACACTGCAAGGAAAATTTATTCCTAGTACCACTCATTTTGCTTTCCTCCACTCAGTTCTGCCCAATCCCAAGCCTATTCTCCCTTACTCTGAGCAACCAGCTTCTTGGTGCCCTGACTCCAGCAAAAATCAGCACAAATATGGGAATCTATTTTTTTCTCATCAGAAATATCACCTCTCCCTCTCCAATCAAATTAAACTCTGAATTTTCTCAAGCTTTAAAGCCATGCTCCTTGAGGTTGACAGTGCACCAATCAGTATATTGCCCTCAGTGACCAATAAAAAGAAAAATAAAAGAGGGTAATAAATGAGAAAAATAAAAAGAACATTCAATCATCTCAAAGGAATTTTCTTCAAATGGGAATCCCAGTATGGACAAATCAGTAAAACATCACACAAGTTATTAACAGGTCACGACATCACAGCTGAGATTCAGTACAAAGAATTCTAAATGCGTCTATTAGGAAAATAGAAGTCACTTTGCACCTGTTGGTGGCCCCCAGCTGCAACATAGGTTAGCAATTTTTAAAACCAAGATGGGCACACATTAGAACTGCCTAAAGAACACAGAGAGAGAGAGAGAGAGAGAGAGAGAGAGAGAGAGAGAGAGAGAGAGAGAGAGAGAGAGAGAAGTGAGAGAGAGGATTGGGGGAAGGAGGAGGGAAGGGAGAAGGAGGCTTGATAAAAGAAGCAGCTCAAGTAATGCTATATCCATACACGAAGGCATCACTTCCAGTATCACCAGCATGTACCATGTACCGGGGTAGTGGAGAGAGTAGGATTCAGAGGGAATCATACTAGGTATTGTGTTTATGTATGTTTTTATCACATTGAACCTCACAATGATACATAAGTGCAATGCACAATAAAATTATATTTAGAAATATTAATGTCAGGCTCCTCTCTGGGCCAATAAAATTCAGCATTAATATTAATATGTCTTCACACACACACACACACACACACACACACACACAATATTAGGGCTTGAATCCAGGGTATTGCATGAGTAAGGTAAGAATTTTGCCTCTTAACTACATCCTCAGCATTTTTTTTTTTTTTTTTTTTTTAGATACCGGGGATAGAACTCAAGGGCAGTCTATGTCTGAGTTACACCCCAGCCCTATTTTTTATTCTTTATTTTGAAACAGGTCTCATTGAGTTGCAAGGGGCCTCACTAAGTAGCTGGGACTGGCTGCGAGCCACAATCCTCCTGTCTCAGTCTCCCAAATGCTGGGATTACAAGCGTGCGCCACCACGCCAGGCTCTCACCCCTTTTATAAATGTTATTTTGAGACAGGGTCTTACTAAGTTGCCCAAGCTGGCCTAAAACTTGTGATCCTCCTGCCGCGACTTCCCAAGTCACTGGGATTCCAGTTATGCATCACCATGCCTACTGGTATTTTTTCTTTCTTTTTTTTTAATTTGGTGCCTTGTAATTATACATCATTTTAAGGTATGGAGTGATTGACAGAAACACAGATGCACCTAACTCTTGGAGCACTTCCCTTTGAGTCCCAGCTTCTCTTTCCCTCCCTCTGTATGTCTTTAAGATTGGGATTGGTAATTTTGTATACATAGGTATTTCTTTTGTCACAAAAAGCTCCATAGGTGATTCTCATGGCATTGAGGGCTGAAAACCACTACTTGTGAAGGGTGTTTCACATAGTCTTATATTACAGCTAGTGAGTTAGGCTTCCTCCTCTTTTTGTTCTAATTTAGCACTGAAGAATAGTGGCCATTGGTTTCTAATTCAATGGGGGCGGCTAGCCTTGCGCACCTGGGTGGTCCTCCACGGAGTTTACTATCTTTCTCTCTGCATTTTAAAATGTGCAGACTTTGCCAACTCTGAAGTGACCAAAGATCTGGTCTGCCTAGGACTTTCCCCGGTTTGGGCACAAAAATCCTAAGTATTGTCTTGGGACTGCACAGAGCAGGATGGCTGGTCACCCAAGGCGACTCATTCAAAAAGTTCCCTGGTGACATTTAGGCAATGTGCATCTTTAGCACTTGGCTGAGCACACACATTCCCTGGAAGCAGAAATGATGGATGTCATGTACATATATACATTGATGTGCATGTATGTGTGCGTGTGTGTGTGTGTGTGTGTGTGTGTGTGTGTGGTACTGGGGATTGAATCCAGGAGCATTTTACGTCCAAGTCATACTCCCAGCCCTATATTATTGTTTCTTTTGAAACAGAGTCTCACTAAGTTGCTGAGGGCCTTGTTAAGTTGCTGAGACTGACCTTAAACCTGCAATCCTCCTGTTTCAGCCTCCTACGTACTGGGCTCACAGGAATGCACCACCACACTCGGGTATACAACTTACTGTCAAATCAGAATTATAAGCGGGATAAATTCCCATCTAAAAATTATAACAACGAGGCACCAGGCATGGTGCTATTATTTTATACATTGGTTATCTGGTGTTCACAATTTGATACACCCTTTTTACAGATAAGAAATGGAGGTTTGGTCATTTGTATGAGGTCACACGATTGCTATGTGGTAAAAAAAGAGGTCGGGGAACCTTTGAGGTTTGGCTCTAAACCCTGTGGACCTCATGGCTACTGGAACAGCTCGGTGGTGATGGCGCCTCCAGGAGTGAAGCAGGACAAGTGTCCCAGGTGGTCAGAGTGCAGACTGTTCCTCTGAAGATCAGGCTAATGAATTTGTATTATTTTCTCCTGGCACACACCATCTCAAAAGGAGCTGCAAATTTTCCTCCCACTTTTCCTCTCAGGTCAGTTACTCTTTTTCTTTACAGATGATTTTCATTAGTATGCAGTGAAATTCTTTCACCCTCTTTTCATCTACTCAAAACAGGAATTTATTCTTTAAAAAAAATAGTAATGAGCTGTCCCGGGCATGGTGGTGCATGCTTGTAATCCCCGCGCTTGGGAGGTGGAGACAGGAGGATCGCGCAGGTTTAAGAGACCCTGTTTCCAAATAAAAATATAAAATAGGTATGGGAGTGTAGCCTGGAGGTAGAAGGGCTTCTAGGAACCCCAGTACCACAAAAAAATAGTAATGAGGTTTTTTTTGGGGGGACATCCCGTTCAGGTGAATCAGAGACATAAGAACATGTTTTAAAATCATAATAGGCATATTCTCCTATTTCTGGAGCCACTTGTTTTCAGTTCTTTAGCATCTGGTAACAAAGCAAGGCTCATTGAAAAACTATCACCTTTTTGTGCTTAAAAACAAAGCTATTAAATATGGCACATGGGCCAAGCATGGTGGCACATACCTGTAATCCCAGTACTTGGGAGGCTGAGACAGGAGGATCACAGGTTTGAGGTCAGCATCAGCAATTTGGCAAGGCCCTCAGCAACTTAGACCCCATTTCAAAACTAAAGAATAGAAGAGATCTGGTGTGGCTCAGAGGTAGAATACCCCTAGGTTCAAACTTCAGTACCACATATACACAGAAAAAAATAATATTAATAATAATATTAATAATAATATAGCAGATGATCATTGGTGGGACAACAATCTTTCCCGTGTATAAGTGAGATGGAGACCTTGCAACTCAGAAGACCAGACAGCAGCAACCAATGCATGGTTCATCCTGTGCTGTCGGACAAGTGACACTCCATGAATAATAATGTGTAACAACACATTTATAATAAAATTATTTAGCACAAAAAATCCTCTAATAGAACTCTCTAGGAAGTATTCTTTGACAGGTCGTATGCTGAACCAAAGATCTCTCCAGTGGGCTTCAGGAGGAGGACCTGTCACTACATTGCGATTGTACTCTGCCCTCCATGGGGCCACTTAGGGACTAGTCATCTCCCAGATTGTAAATTAGAAGCCTCTAAGCACAACTTCAGGGGTTACATCCAAATCCCAAAGATGGGACTCCTTATTAAAAGTCTGTTAGTAGACACTGCGGAGAAATGGGTAGTCTGTGTGAAAGTCTTGACTCTGTGATCACTGGCCATGACTTCCCAGGGCTCTCGGTCCCAGAATGTGTTGGTTGGAGAGAACACAGCCTCAGAAGCCACATCCTTTGCTTCTGCATTCACAGTGTGCCTTGTCGCCACTTTTCATTGACTTGGAGGATTCACTGAAAGGTCAGTGGAGTCATGAAGACCACAAGAAAAGGATTATGTGTGATGAAGATATTCTTCCCACTCCAGGTAGAGCTCTGTTTGCCAACACAGAGGAAGATAGTTTGCAGAGGGTCTAGAAAGTAGTGTCAGTTTTCCAGCTTTACAAGGAGGCTTTTGGGGATGTCATTAACTCAGCCTAGGGTAAACTGTACACATGCGCGCAGGCTGGTTCCAACAGCCCTGCAGAAAAACTGCTCCTCCATCGCTGATAATGCTGTCATCGCAGCCTCCTCACCCCTCTTCTGCAACCCAGCCAAATCTACACACACCGGCCACAAGAGTCATAGGACCTCAATAGCCTGAAATTCATAGATACACAAGCCTCCTACAAATGGGGCAAAAGTGAATGGAGACTGACCAGCCAGAGAGGAAGCAGACTAAAGCTTTCCTTCATTTGATTTTGAGAAATATGTAATAGCAGACAAGATAGTTGTATAAATAAGAAACGTTCCAACCTATCCAATATGTGTGACATAGCACGACAGGGAACCCAGTTCTGAGTTAGGAGGTATGCGGTTCACAAGTGAAATACAAATAAAGAGGCATGGCCCTGGGAGTGTCAGAAACTGTACATCTACTGGGGAAAACAAAATGTTCTTTTGCAATGTAAGTGGAGAATAAGTCACTAATATAAACTATAAGACAATAGCGCACAGAATGGCTATGATAAGCACAGTCAGAATTTAGTAGATTCCAAAAAATTTTTTTTGCTGGAGTTGGAACCTAGCCCACTCAAACACAGCTGTTTCCAAGTTAATGTCAGCAGCTGCAGACATAGGCAATGAGCACGTTGATGCCACAACTTAGAAATACTTTAGCATCTGTTAATGAACACTGGTTTTGTGAGGGGAAATCTTCTTAGAAGCACTTTGTTAGGTACTAACTTGTGTTGATAATAATTAATAGGATGAGCGAAAATATCAAAACTTGTTTTTTTTAATTTTATATAATTCTGAGTTTATCATAATTTATAACATTTCTTCCCAGTCCCTTGCAACTGGTCTATATTTGTGTGATTTTGTTCTTATGAATTCCCTTGAATCTTGGGCTACTCAAATGCCCGGATTTTCAGGAACATATCCATTTGAGAATGATAAAAATACAACTTCTAATAATACAAGAAATACAAAAAATGGAAACCCTTCTTTCTTCTGTTCATATTTCTGTCGTTCCACATATCTTAGAAATATTAACTCAGGACCTCCTGTATACCAAAGAAATAGATCTAAAAAAAAATAGACATGGCCCCAGTTCTCAGGGAATTTATATTATCTGCATAGCAAGCAGAGGAATCCAGTAGATCTCAAAATGTTAGAGAGTTGCTGAAGACTTCCTACGAAAGGGAATAGACACATACTCTGGGCCTCCTCCTGCTGTGCTAAAAACAGATGTGAAATCAGCCAAGTTAAGAGCACCATATTATACATAAGAGTTCACAGGGAAAAAATTGATGTGACAATTATACATGTGTTGTGTTAGTGTCAGGAGACCTGGATGCAATTAGAAATTCTCAGGAAAAGATAAATATATGCAATATATATATATATACACAAGATGCTCATTTAAACAAAAACTTTATGCTCTTAGAGAAACTTTCTTGGAAACCATAAATATTGTCGCACTGCCTGATTTTCTTAGTAGCTTTGTAGGGCTATCGACATTAATTAAAAAATATATGCATTAAATGTAAGAGTATTACAGAGGATGGTGGTCAAGCTTGGAAATCTTCCAATCGTTCACAAAAAGAACAATTCTTAAAATTACCTATAAAAGAACAAGCTCTAGGCTGTGACAATTCAAACTCTCCCAAAACGGTAAAACTCATATAAAACTGATTTCAGTGATAAAACCCAGAACATCTTTTAAAATGCTAATAGAAAAAGGAGAATAAAAAAGAAAAGAAAATGGAAGCTTTTGGTTTTTTGGCTCTTAATTTTAGCACATACTCTTCGTGTATGGGAAGAAGCCCAGATTCCTTTAAAATTGGAACTTTGGAAAAGGAGCCATAATGCCACTTAGATGAACAGTCTTCAATTTAAATCTGAGGATTTACAAAACCTTCTCCTTTCCTGCTGTAAAGCAGTTTTCCAAGGCTCTTCCCAGGGCCTGGGTGAATACCTGATCCTAACACAAAAACTGGCATGGCTTCTTAAATGGTCTTGGTTCCCTAATGGCACAATAAGCATAAAGTTCTCACTGTCCAGCACCTGGAGCTTTCCATAGGAGAAAAGCCTGATCTAACACCAGCTTGTTACTTTGGCACATTCCTGGACCTCAAAATGCTGCCAGGAGCAATTGCCACAGAGGAGAAACCATGCTCCTCCTGGTGCTGGCTCTGGGCAAAGGCCTGGCATTCTTGAGTCCAAGGCAGATCCACGTCTTAAACTTACTTGGCACTAAACTGTACATTCCTGGTTGGTACACAGCTCCATGCCCCAGGGATATTGGAAAAAAACCTCCACTTGGGAAAGTTTAGATCCATTTTAGAAGCTTTTTCTAGTCTCAGCGCTAGATCTTTTCCATCTCTCCATTTTTCTTCCTGCAATTAGCAAACTGCATTCTTTTTTTTTTTTTTTTTGGTGGTACTGGGGGTGGAACCCAGGGGCTTTTCTACCTCTGGGCTATACTCCCAGACCTATTTTATACTTTATTTGGAAACAGGGTCTAGAGAGCCTAAGTAGCTGAGGCTGGCTTTGAACTTGTGCGATTCTCCTGTCTCCTTCTCCTAAGTGCAGGGATTACAAGCATGTGCCAACATGCCCAGCGCAAATTGCATTCTAAAACATATTCTACTACAGATGAAGAGATCCTAAAATCAGCCCACTTCTGTAAGTTAGAAATGAGGTCAGACAGGGCATCTAGCTGGTACATGGGTAGCAGGCAAAAGTCTTGAATATGGATATCAGCCTTCCTCTCCTGTAGCTCTATACTACCTGAATAACCCGCTGGAAACTTTGGACACACTCCTGCTACCAAACCCAATGAAAAGCAAAATCCTGGTTTTCACTTGAGGATATTTCCTATCTTTAGCCGCATATAAGAATTATTTGAACATACTTATTTAAAATTCAAATTCTGAGTCCCCGCCCTGCCAGGGATTCAAAATTAAGGCAGGAGAGAAAATCAATATTTCTAACAAGCTTCCTTGTGATTCTGACACAGCCATCTCAGAGCCCAGGAACTGGCACTCAGGAAGCCCAGCACTGGGGCAGACTGAAGCCACTTCCCTTCTGAGACCGTGTGGTCCAGTTCCTCAGGCTTCCGGCAGTCATTCACTGCCAAGCGCTCCAGAGATGGAAGTGGTCCTTGTGTGCATGGGAAAGGCTGACCAGCACAGTGGAAAGCGGCATGCACTGTGGGGCAGGAGACCTGCCTTTTACTTTTGTCATTTGATGCACGTAGAGACCTTTTCCAGGGTCTGGCGCCATGGGACGGTCACTTACCTATTTCTTGTACTCAGAGGCTTCACCTATCAAATGAGGCTAGAGTTACTTTAACTTGCCAAATGGCAGAGGAGGTGATACTTTAAAAACTGTACACATTGAAAAATCTCTTGTGCTTCTTGAAAGGAAAATGAGGGACCATTTTAAAAGCAAAAGGGTCAAAATCCAGTCCAGTCCAGCCTATATGTTGACATCGGTAGTAATTGTCCAAATGCAAAGCTTGTTGAGAAGTATCTGCAATCCGCCCTCCCTCTGTGCTGAATGTGGCTTCCTGCTTCTAGATAAAGTCTTAATGTCTAAGCTGCGCAGGCAAATGGTTTTGAAAATTGATCCCTCCTAGCCAGGTGTGGTAGTACATGCCTGTAATTCTAATACTTAGGAGACTGGGACAGGAGGACTGCAAGTTCAAGACCAGCCTTAGCAACTTAGTGAGACTCAGAATGTAAAAAAATAAAAAGGGTTTGGGGGTATAGCTCAGAGGTAGAATGCCCCTGGGTTCAATCTCTCGTAACCGTCAAACCTCCAAAAAGGTCCCTCCTCATCATATTTCAGCACTGCTTCCTGATACTCCCTCACTACCCTACTCTATACATCAGAAGTCAGCAATCAACAGCCCTTGGGCCCAGTCTGGACTTATGCCTATTTTTTACAAATTAATGTTTTATTGGAACACAGCCATGGTCATTTGTTTACATATTGTCTATGGCTGGTTTTATGCTACAGTGATAGAGTTGAATAATTATGTCGGGGACCATATGTGGAATCTGGGTCCATAAAAATATTTACTATTTTTCCCCTCGATGGAAGAAGTTTGCTGACTCTTGTTATAGACTAATCTTTTCAAACTTTTTGACCATAACCTATGAAAAATACATATTGCCATGAGACTATTATATCATACATGTGTACACATATGTATGCATATATATATATATTTATGAAATTTCCCAAACAATATGTTTACTAATGCAATGACCTCTGATATTTTCTATTCTATTTCTTAAAACACTTAAGGATGCCATAACAATCTCATGACCCCAGATGAGTCTCAATTCATATTTGGAAGCCACTACTCTAGAACCATCATGCAGGTGGCTCCTGACAACCCAAGTCCCTACTCTCTTTTCCTTTCTTGATACGACTCCAACTGTCAGGGCCTTGTACTTTCGTCTCCTTGCACACCATGTTAGCCCTTAGCGAAAAATATTTGCTTACTTCAACTTAATAAAGTGTAGATATGCTGTGAGCACTCAATAAATGCTTGTAAAGATGGAGGGATGAACTGAACTTAGCAATTTCCATTCCAGTGGTGAGATTTGTGTTATTTTACCTGTAGTAGTGATCAGAATTATTGTATACAATATGTAATTTCTGATTCTTTAGGTCATGGCCTCTGGTGTAAGCAATATAGAACACCAACAATGAAGGAAATTGTTCTGTTTCTTTGACCTTAGCAGAGAAAGTGTTTAACAACTTTGGCTGTCCCGAGCAGCAGGGCCGTCTACACATTATGAATTCAGACAGCAGTACTTGAGGAAACTTGCTATGGTCTCTGTTTGTCTGAGGAAACAAAGATGCAGAGATCCCTCCTGGACTATGCATGGAAATGTTGCTAAGGTCTAACTGATTAAATGTTGCTAAGGTCTAACTGATTTTGGTAAGAGGAAAAAATATATCCCCAAAAGAAATTCCTTCATGAACTTCAGTACGGCCTGAAACACTGTTTTTATGACTATTTAAAGTGGTTTTACTGCAGTCTTGTTTAAGCGTCACAAGAGAGGACTTACTCTCGGGAATTCAAGTATGGTTTGATATTAGGAAATCATTTGCATTTTATTATATTCACATAATAAAAGAAACATACACTAATATATCACTAAAATCGAATAGAGCACCTAATAAATCCAACATGCATTTTTAATAAGATACTAAGTAAAAAGGGAATGTTTAGGAAACCCCTATAGTGCTCCCTCCTCAGTTTCAGTACATTATAAAAGTATACTACTGCTAGAATTTTAAACTGGGGTACTCTAAAGTTTATAATAGAAACAATAAAACCCAAACCCAAACCCAAACCTAGCTGAAATTCTGACTAGATGAGTTCAACCTTTCACACTAATGCCCTGAAACAGGTATACCCATATGCTGGCCTAAATACTATCTACCTGCATATCTACTGTTCTTATCCAAGTACTGTCCAGTGTTCAATAAAAATATTGCAAAGAGCCACAAAAATCAAGAAAAAACAAATGATTGTCAAGATATTTTTAAAAATCAACAGAGTCAGAGATGAATTATCTATTGGAACTATCAAAGAGGGAGTTAAAAATAACCATGTTTAATTTTTGTGTGTGTTTGTAAGGTACTGGGGATTGAACCAGAGTCATTCAGCCTCTGAGCTATGCTTCCCAGCCCTTTAGAATTTTTTTGTTTTGAAACAGAATCTCACTAGGTTGTTGAGAGTCTTACTAAATTGCTAAGGTTGATCTCCAACCTGTGATTCTCATGTCTCAGCCTCCCAAATACTGGGATATATACATAAACAAAGGAATATTTTCAGTGGAGAGATAAGAACTATTTTTTAAAAATAGTAAAGAGAGCTGGGCGTGGTGGCGCACGCTTGTAATCCCCGCGCTTGGGAGGCGGAGACAGGAGGATCGCGCAGGTTCGAAGCCAGCCGCGCGCGCTGGCTTAGGAGACCCTGTTTCCAAAAATGAAAATGTAAAAATAGGTCTGGGAGTGTAGCCCAGAGGTAGAAGGGCTTCCAGGAACCCCAGTACCACCAAAACAAAACAAAACAAAACAAAACAAAACAAAAATAGTAAAGAGAAATTCTAGGACTGAAACACATCAGAAATAAAGAATTGCTTCAACAGATGCTTCAGCAGATTGGATGCAGCTAAGGAAAGAATCAGTAAACTTAAGTATACCAATGGAGAACATCTAAACTGAAACCCCAAAAGAAAAAATAACAAGACAAATCAGATCAATGCAGGTAAGAGCCCCAAGGCAACACCTCTGGTTGCAAATTATCTAACATATTGTGTAATTGGACTTTCAGAAAGAAAAGTGACAGAAAATGGGGAAGGAGAAATATTTAAAAAGGTAATATGTAAATTTTTTTTATAATTAATGAGGGACAACAGATGACAGGCCCAAGAATCCAAGAGAACCCCAAGCAGGATTAAACACACCTACACACAACCCTAGACATATTAAAATTATGCTGGTGAAAATTCAAAACAACAAACAAACACTGAAGGCAAGTGGTACTTGATACAGAGAAATAAAGAGAAGGATTATATCAGTTAACTATGCAAGCCTGAAGACAATAGAGTGACATATTTAAAGTACTTTTTAAGAAAAAATTTGTATGTATATTTTTAAGTATGATAACAGTGCTGTGATTATATTTATTTTTTCTGAAGAGCCCCTACAAATATCCACAGTGAAATATGCATAGAAATATTCATTGAAATATTCAACTATATGGGTTGCTTCACAATGGCTAGGGGGAGTGCACCCCTCTGGGTGAGGACAAAAATGAAGTAAGGCTGGCCATGATTAGATGGCAATTGACATTGGGTGCTAGGCACATGTTAATTCAATGTGTTTTCTCTTCTGCAGTTTTAAAAATTTCCATAATAGAAAACTTTATAAATATTTAAAAAGAACAAAATGGCCAGAAGAGATGTGCGTTTTATAGCGCATATATTACTAGGTGTGTCTGTATTTCCCTCTAATGAACTCTTCCTCCAGCCTTTGATTCACAGAAGGTTGACAGGCCTCCAAATCGGGGTCACAGAGCTGCAGCTACCCACCCTTCCAATAACAGCAACCCAACGAAGCCTACCAGTGCCGAAGCTCTCTTCTCCACACAGAGAGCACCGTCCCGAGTCCATCAGGTTTGAGAAGAATCTCCATCCAGCTGGGGTCTCATATACAGGGATCTTCATTGATTTGGCCACTCTGAAAAGTGAAATTTGAGGCATGTCAATTTATATACCTCATTTCCTTTCTTTTCTCAGTGTAATAGGTAGTCTTTAGGAGCTGGGGTGTGTGTGTGTGTGTGTGTGTGTGTGTGTGTGTGTGTGTGTATGTGTGTATGTGTGTATGTTACTGGGGATTCACAGTAGGGGTATTCTATCTCCAGGCTGCACACCCAGCCATATTTCATTTTATTTTTGTTTGGAAAAAAAAAGATCTTGCTAAGTTGCTAAAAGCCTCACTAAGTTGTTGAGGCTGGCTTTGAACCTGTGGTCCTACAGTTTCAGCCTCCCAAGTATCGGGATTGCAGGTGTGCACTACCATGTACATATTATGACCAGGATCTCTTATTTCTACAAGTAGATTTCAGAATAACTTGGATAGTGTTGAGTTTTCAGGATGTCAAGTAATAAGTCAGAGAATGACAAATGGCTTGTTCTCAGTTTTGTTCTCTCCATGATACTGAAAGCACTAGTGTAATAAATATTCCTACGTTTATTTCCCTCCATTAAAATTTCTGTTTGTAAGAGTCACTTGGGAGCCAGGTGTGGTGGCACACACTTGTAATCCCAGTACTTGGGAGGCTGAGAAGGGAGTATTGCAGGTTCACAGCCAGCCTCAGCTGCTTAGTAAGGCTCTCTGCAACCTAGTAAGACCCTATTTAAAAATAAAAAATAGGAGTTGGGGTGTATCTCAGGGGTAGAATGCCTCTGGGTTCAATACCCAATACTGTGAAAAAATTCCCTTAGGAAAATCAGAATCTAAATTAAGATATAGCATTTAGAAACAAATTGGAATGTTGTTTGACACTCTATACTAAAGATGAATGTACCCATATCCCTACAATTTAACTATTAAAAATTATGAATGTCAATTAGGGGACACTGTGGCACACTGCTCAGATTTACCCCAAGACAGACAGACACACAGACACATACACACACACACACTAGACATTCTAGGGCTGGAATAGTCACTATACTAGCATCTAGATATGTTGGTGGCTGGCAGCTCACAGATGTGGCCCAAGTGTTTTACCCAGAGCCATGCTCCCATCCCTAGGTCATTCCACAGTCACAGTCTAGCCAGTGAGAAAAGTTCCAAAGTCTGTCCTCCCTGCCCAGTTTGATAGAAGCCTGTAGGGCCACTTCAACCCTGGGGCCTGGCAGTGACGTGAGTGCAGTACAACTTTTTTTCTTTCTGATTCTTCTTTCCCACTCTAGCATCAGTGTTTGCTATAGCTTGGATCTGAGATGTCCCCTAAGGGCCTAGGTGTTAAAGGCTGGGTCCTCAGGGTGGCACTATTGGTAGGTGGTGATAACCTTTACAAAGGTAGGGCCTAGTGGGAGATTTTAGGTCACTGGGATGCCCTCAAAGAAGACTGTGGAATGCTTTCTCTTTCTTTTTTGCTTCGTGGCCCCTATGAAGCGGGAAGCTACCTCTAGTGCACGCTCCCACCATGATGTACTGACTAACCACAGAGCCAAAGGCAAGGGGAGCAACTTACCATGGGCTGAAACCTAAACAGCCAAAATAAACCTTTCCTGTTATTCAACTGATTACCTCAGGTAATGTGTTCCCATAATGGAAAATTAATTGACAGGGTTGAACTTAAAGGATAGTTTGATTTTAAAGGTAAAAACTCCAAGCAAATTTTTAGAGGGGCTTCTTGGGGATCCAGTCTATGATGTTACTTAACAGAGTATGACATGAGATTTTGTAATAATGACAATAGAATCATGATTTGTGCTAACTAAAATAAAATAAATGTTCTATAAACAGACAAAATGACCAAAAGAGATGAGCATATCAAATAAATGTTTAAAGTAGAAAGTGATATATAAGGTAATCCCATAAATTCAACTGGAGAAGCTTCATGCAACACCTTGAATCTCACAAATATATTTGAGTAAAAGAAGTCAATAACAAGGGAATATATACTATATTGTCCCATTTAGACAAAATTCATAAATAGCCAAGACCAATCAATGTTGTCAACATCCAGTCTCAGAAGCTCAGAGAAGACTAGTATTTTGATCAAGGTTTCACAGAGGTGAGAGGCAAATGCAAGAATTTGGACCCAAGTCTGCCTAACTTCTGTTGATGCTCCATTGACCACACTGTCTCCCCAAATGTCTTGGTGCTCTAAGAGGAAGGTGGCTCTCAAAGCATGCTAGGAAATGAGCTGGCACCACAGACACTGGCCTGAAGAATCTTTACCTCCCCAATGTGTGAGCCAACGAAAGAGAAAACCACCAAATGCCTACCAGCTGCATGGTTTAATTCATTGAAGGCTGTGAGGACAGAGGTGGTAGGGGAAAAGAACCGGTGAGGGTCTTGCTGCGGTAGAGAAATAAAGATGCTTAAAGGATAAAGGACACTGCATGGTAAATAATTCCTTTAGATTTGGTGTGTGTCCATATAAAGTAAAAATCTCTAGAAATCCAAGCCCCAGGAAACTGGACGCCTCTCTTTGCACAAACACCAAACACCATTTGCCCAGGATTCAAAAATTGTGTTCTGTGTATCTTTTAAGTTTT
>NC_137799.1:72972711-73080008 GCF_963383645.1 Muscardinus avellanarius | reverse complement strand
GGCTGAGGGCTGGGGCTGGATTTTCGAAGGCATACTATTATAACTATGAGCCACAGTTGCAGCTATGCCAGCTAAGATAACAATATGGGTAATTAAATTCCAGGGTCCTGAGCATGCGTTGACAGTATCCAAGAGTCAGAAAGGAATTCCCCTCCCTTCTGCCTCTCCAGAACTGGGGATTCATCCCAAGCACAGCGCTCGGCAGATACCATGCATTAGGCTGGTTTCTGGCAGGAGGCCCTTGCAGTCCCTCAGAACCTCTAACATACAAGCTCAAAATGAAGCTTCTCATGCTGAGGGTCTGAAACTCTATTCCTTAATGCTGCCTCCCTATGCTGGAAGAAGACAAGAAGACTCACTTCTTAGGACAGGACCGAGTATGAAGAAAACTAATCTGGCCCATGATTCTCCTGCAGGAGAGAATAAGCCCTGGTAACCAAGAGAACATCTTGCATGTAAGCTCCTCAGCCTGGATTCTAAAGCCTCTTCCAGTGTGACTTTAGGATGGAAACTTCTCAGTCTCACTTTGCAACTTTCTCACACTGCTCCCTAGGTCTTACCCTCCTAACAAATGAAACTATTCCCTATTCTCTGAAGATGGTCTTGCATTTTGTTATTGCATACGGCTTAGTCCCTCTTTATGCTATCCATTTTACTCAGATTAACCTTAAACTTATCTTAAATTCTCTGCCATTATTAGCCTTTCCTATCTCAATTTATGGTACTATAACAAGATACCTGAGACTTGATCATTTATAAATAATAAAAACTTTTTTTGGTTACAGTTCTGCAGGCTGTGAAGTCAAAGATCAAGGCACCAACGCTTAGTCTGATGAGTAATTTCTTCTGTGTTCTCTCAGGACAGAAGATGGAGAGGCAAGCCAGCTAAATGCTGCAAGAATCCTCTTTTATAAATGCTGCTAACAATCCCCATCTCTCAATCCCATCACATTAGCAACACCTGAATTTTGGAAGGGACAAAAACCATTTAAGCCATATGAAGCCTATGGCAAAGACTTCTAGGCAGACAATAATCCCAGCCCAAGCACACAGTTGGACCATTTCCCAGTCTGTTTTGCAGCTGTGGCCATGTGACCAAGTTCTAGCTAATGGTACTTCTCTTTCAAATCTGACTATAAAAACTTTCTGGCCTTCAAGTTCTTTCTCCTGTCTGTTGGATAAGCCCAGCAATCTTAGAAGCCTTGTGTTGAAGATGAACCCATAAGATAGAAGGATCTGGACCTCTGACTTACCACTAAGAGTTATCTACAAGTCAGAAAAGTCTGCTTTTCAACTTGAGAAATAACTTTTGTCTGTGTTTGAGTTATTCGGTCTTTGGGGGCTGGTTTTGTAGTAGCAGCTCCACTAATTTCAAGGAATACCATCTTTTCCTTATCATTACACTCAAACTAATGTGGCCATCCTGCCACCAAGCTTCCTGCCACTTGGTGTAGGTCTTAATGTTCACTTTGCATCGCACCTATTGCACCTACTGTGTATTTTCTTTACACTTTCCTTCCACACAGAGACACCATCACTGTCACCAAATATTTGAAGTTCTTTATATCTCATAATCTTTATGTTATCCTGACAGACCTCTGTGAGTGCTCTGTGGTTTTAATTGACTAGTAACTTACTCATCATTTAAAGGGTGTTGTTGGATAGTAGGATGCTAAGTGTATCTATTTTTTGGTCTTTCCTCAATGTAACTCCCTTTAACATAAAATTTATTCTTGCATGGCTTACTTAGTCATTTTGAGAAGAAAATTTATATAGGTATTAGTGAGGCTGTTTAGGTTGTGACAGAGGCATGCCTTAGAAATGAAGAACTTAGAGAATTAGGGGTGTGACAAATATTTGAAGATCAGAATTACATACTACTTTTATTTTTCTACATTCTTGTGTGACCAAACAAGATAAAAATATAAAAGCATCTTAAAATGCCCTGAGAACACACTAAGTATGGCTTAAGGGCATGCTCATCCTTGTGCCTTCAGCATCCTGCACAGCATAGGCCCATAATAGGTATTCAAATATTCATTAACCCAAAGCATTATATCCTTATGATAGTAATAATATACTACTTATTAATAGCTCTTATTTAACTTGCAAGAGAAAAGCAAATGATCACTGATTTATCACATTCTGGGGTGCAGCCAGCTGCTCTCAGAATCCGACTTCAAGAAAGTTGTGGTAGACTTAAAGAGAAGATTTAGGTCTCTCTTACCTTGCTCTATTTTCAAATGTTCCTGTTTAAGAGCCAAGACGGGTCCATGGTACTCTTGTCTATGAACAGAATTCTCAACCCTTTGTAAAAATCCTTTAACTGTACAGTCTAAGAGAAGATATTTGCATCACATATATCCAACAAAAGTCTTATATACTCCAACTTTTAACATTTTCTATAAATCATTTTAAAGAAAGACAAGTTTTTTTTTTTTAAAAAAAAGCAACTGGCACTTTATACAAGAGAATATCCAAATGACCAATTACCATGTGAAAAGATGCTCAGTACTATTCAAGATCAGAGGGGTGCACATTAAAACCACAGTGATATATCACTAGATATCCACAATCCTAGTTGAAAAAAGTGGTATTGCGAAGTACTGGTGAAGATATAATATTCTTCTGCATGGTCAAAGGGATGCAAGTTAGTACCTATTATGGTAAATTTATTCAATGTAGTTGTGTTATATTCCCACAGTGGTGTACTATAGAACAAAAAAAGAACAAACTTTCACTCAATAGAACTCTATAAACAAATGCCATAAATATAACGTTGAACAAAAGAAACCAGACACAGGAATGTCTACTCTATGATTTCACTTAGCTATAGTTTAGACCAGACAAAACTAAACACTGGTGACAGAGGTCAGGATAGTGAGCATCTCTGGGGAGGCCGAGGGGGGGTAGTGATCAGAATGGAACAAGGAAGTTTGGGGGGATTTGCTCTGCTCTTTGCTCCCAATGATCATTAGGCTGCTGTGTTAATTTCCTGAAAAACTTTGAGCTATCAGCTCGCAAACATTTTTGTATGTACATAATACTTCAATTAAGAGTTTATTTTTTTAAAGTTCTCTGCAGTATTTATGACAAAATGCATTCAATTAAGAGTTTATTTTTTTAAAGTTCTCTGCAGTATTTATGACAAAATGCATGTTCAAATTAGTCATGTTTACATAATCCCAGGAAACAAACTACTGAAGATGGAGTGGAGTAGCATCCCTACATGCTGGTTAATGTCTAGCAGACATTTAACAAAACAGCCCTCAAATTAGTTCTTCAATATTTTCACACTGATGGGATCACTCCCAGATCTCTTCTTTGCTGTCTGGCTAGGGCTGTTCTCTGATAAAACCTTATAGAAACTTGCCCTTTCAAAGCCTTTTAAGATTTCAGCTAAACCTGGTTTTCTTTTTGTGTGTGTGTGTGGTGGTGCTGGGGTTCCTGGAAACCCTTCTGCCTCTGGGCTACACTCCCAGACCTATTTTATACTTTTTATTTGGAAACAGGGTCTCTTAACCCAGTGAGGCTGGCTTCGAATCTTCACGATCCTCCTGTCTCCACCTCCCAAGCGCAGGGATTACAAGCATGCGCCACCATGCCTGACTGAACCTGGTTTTCTAATGGCAAATTTTTTTTTTCACCAGTACTAGGGATTCGGCCCAGGGACTCAAACATGCTAGGCAAGTGTTCTACCACTGAGCTATACCCCTAATCCTTTCATAGCAAACTTAAGGTGAACTCTTCAAGCAAATTTCAGATATAGTAACTCATACCTTTATGTAAAATAAGCATAAAACATAAGGCTACTGTAAGATGACTCCAAAACTCATTCCACTACATAGAAACTTGAGCAGAGTGCAGCTTTTCCTGGGGCCTGTGTTATCTCAGTTTGATCTAAACCTCAAAACTCATGTAATAGCCAGGCTTGGTGGCCAAACTTACAATCCCAGTACTTGCAAGGCTGAGACAGGAAGATCCTGGTTCGTGTCCAGCCTCAGCTACTTAGTGAGGCCCTCCACAATTTAGTGAGCCCCTGTTTCAAAATAAAGAATAAAAAAAAAAAAATAGGGCCGAGTGTGTAGCTCAGAGGTAGAATGTCCCTGGGTCCAATCCCAAGTTCAAAAGTAAAAAACTCACATATTGATGGGAGTTAATTAAATAATGCCTTCCTTGTTTGTTTCATCAAGGTTGTAAAGATTAACTGAAATACTACGAAATGGAAAAAAAAAATACTATGAAAACCACAAGCCATCCTAGAGAGTCACAACATTATCACTGTTCTTAGTGTTAGATCTTTCACTTAAGCCAAAGAGAACTGGCTATATCATCTATGGGATATATACACCTGTCATCCTAGTACTTGGGAGGCTGAGACAGGAGATTGTAGTTTTGATGCCACAGTATGATAACTTAGTGAGATCTTGTTTCAAAGTAAAAGATAAGAAGGACGAGGGGTGCAAATCAGTGATGAACACCCCTAAGTTCAATCCCAACACTAGAAAAAAGAAAAAGAAAAAGAAAAAGATAACTGCATGTATCATGTTCCATCTATACTTCTGGACATCGACCATTTGAAAAGCAGATAAAGGTGCACCAGGGACCTATGTTGCTTTACTTAGCTGCTACTACACTTTCGTTTTAGAGAGGTGTTGTGGAGAAAGTAAAGAACGGTTCTTGTTGATCAATGTTAAATTTTGTCAAGTAACATATGGCAGGCAGATTTCTAAGATTATGACTTTACACAAGAGAAAACTTGGCTTTAGGAAACTGACAAAAGATCTAAGAGAAAAATATGCATAATAAAAACAACCACAGGTTCACTCTCTTAAACTAGTAAATCATCTGGAGGCCTCTATGTGGGGAATTAAGTGTCTGTGTTCACAGTGTCAGTGCTTGAGCAATTTGATGGAAACTGTTCCTGGTTCTGATGATTATTCTGTATGGGGCGGCAGCACTGGGGATCGAACCCAGGGGTGCTCAAGCACTGAGCTGCACCCCCAGCCCTTATTATTTTTGAAACAGAGTCTTCTTAAATTGCCAATACTGGCCTCAAACTTTCTCAGCCTCTCAAGTACTGAGATTATAGGCTTATGCCGCTGGACCCAGCTCTGATTATTTTTTTAAATGGCAAAGGGCTAGAGCTGGGGAATTTTTGGTCCCAAGTCAGCCAGCTAAGCTGAGATATGGACAAGATACATTTTTTTTTACCCTTTAAATTCCCTGGGAGATTATGCTCAGAATGGGGGAAAATGAGTCATTTCTTATCATTTAGGGTTTGTTTTGCTTTGTGTTTTCTGGTTTATGCGAACCTATTACCGAAGCTCTTTTGGAAGCACGTAGTGTAGCTTCAGAAGACATAGAACCAGCTACTTCACTTCTACAGACTCAGAGTGGTCAGAAATGAAATGACAGCTCCAACCTAGGAACTAAAACATTTCAGTACAACAAAGATTCTTGGGTTTCTAGAAGCATTTTTTCTTGTTTTCTCTTCTCAATTCAATCAGCATCTTACCCTGGATAGAATCCTAGGAATCCTTATGGAGTCTGCACACTTGTAATCCCAGCATTTGGGAGGCTGAGACAGGAGGATCACGGTCCCCGGCCAGCCTCAGCCACTTAGGCCCTTTGCAACTCAGTGAGACCCTGTTTCAAAATAAGGAATAAAAAATAGGACTGGGGTGGAGCTCAGAGGTAGAATGCACCTGGGTTCCATCCCCGGTACTGAAAAAAAATCAAGAGGAAAGGGACACCTGGGCGTTGGACAGTAAATGAATGGATATATGGCAACTGTAAATAGGTACTTACTGCAAAGGCCAGAGAGAGCGGTATTTCTGCAGTGCTGTGTCACCATTCTCTGAGCAGCAGGGTGACTGTGAGGCCAAAGTGTGCATGAAATATCAAGGCATGACCAGTTTCCTCAAAGCAAACATCTGTTTCTTGCTCTGCTATTTCATATTGGATCCAGTTTCAGCAGGACCATGGGGACCTCAGTGTCTATCCCCAGTATTCTATGAACCTACTTGTGATCTAAAAAATCATTCATGTAAAACTTTTTCTGTCCAAAACTTGACAGAAGAGTGATAGCAATCTACCCCCATGGGCAGACTAGAGGTAGGAATTTGAAGGGGAAAAAAAAAGGATGAGTAGAATATTCCAGAAGTTGGCTGTAAATATAAGGAAAATTTGATAAATTTAATTACATTAAAAATTACAAAAGTCTCTATTTGTCAAAGACCCTTAAAACAATGGGCCATAAGTTAAGCAGGCTATGCAAGTAATACATAAAATGAAAGAATTCATAGCCACTATAAATGAGAGCCTATAACCTAAGCATTTCATGTAGAAAAAAGACTGGATGACTTGAAAATACACAGTAAACCAAGGGAATAAAAATCAAAGCAATAGCCAGATACAATGTCAAACCCATCATAATAGGAGAAAAGAAAACTGAAAACAAGACAACAAAAAAGCAAGGAAATATCTGATAATCCTAAGTATTAATGGGAGTGCATGAAAAAACAGAAACCCAAACATTGGCAGCAAGATCATAAATTGGTACTTTTTCTTTATAGAACTATTTGACAGTTTTTGACAGAGCTGATCATGCCCTATGACCCAGCAACCCCACCTCTGGGTATCTGTCCTGGAGAACATGAATGCATGTCTGCAGTAAAATGTAATTCAAAGATATATATTATAGCACTATCTGAGAAAGAGAAATAAAGCAAAATCAGAAGCAAACTTATCCAGCAGTAGGGTAATAGATTTGCTATAGTTTATTCATACAGTGGCAAATAAATAGCCATGATTTGATGATCCCAAACTGTAGAATGCAAATGAACCAGGGAGAAGAAATTCAGTACATACTTGTTCTTGCAATATTATCTCAGACCCTTGCCATCCGAATGACTGTTTCTTCCTCAATAGTCCAAACTACAAACCTAATAGAATGGCAGCCTGCTTTCTAATAATAGGCTTCAGATAGTCACAACTTTGGAGAATTAATGGGATTAGAAGAAGAGATACACCACCATCTGGCTCAATATTATCTGACTCAGAGAAGCAGCTAATGTCACCAGAGCCACAGAGGAACTTGGGAAATCTGCCCTGTCTCACAGCTGTGCCTCTCAAGGTGGAAGGCAAGTCCATACACGTGTAGCCAGCTGTGATTA
This sequence comes from Muscardinus avellanarius, assembly GCF_963383645.1. Classification (NCBI taxonomy): domain Eukaryota; kingdom Metazoa; phylum Chordata; class Mammalia; order Rodentia; family Gliridae; genus Muscardinus; species Muscardinus avellanarius. Next base: position 73,072,830 of record NC_137799.1, on the reverse strand, counting down.
GCAAGCCTGGGCATTTCCCAATATGCGTAGCCAGCACTTTCCACCAGCATGGAGAAAACTCAACCCCCCCTTTTTATCTTTCTGTTTTTAAGCTAAGACCCAGTGGTTGTATTCTGTGTAGTAAGGGCATTTCCCCTCCTATTTCTCTTGCCCTTTCTGCTGACATCACAAAGAATCCACCAGCCCTACAGATGGCTCCTGAGATATTTTCAACTCTCTTTTTGGAATTCCCATTTCTTCAACATTAAGACTGAAAGTCTTTCCAGAGTCTAGGAGGAGATGTGCTGGGCAGGGCCATATATAAACCTTCAGGCCCCCATTGAGTTCTCTCTGGGAAGGTGAGTGGCATCTGTCCCTGCTGGACTTGGAATGCCAGGTACTAAACAATACATTCTATCATCCTTTTATTCCATCATGGGATGCTTGTCTATGTCCTAACAGATAACTCAGGCTGTTCTTTCCCATGAAATCAGGTCACCAGACAGCTATGCCTGCATGGGACCTACTAAACCAGTGTACATGAAGGGACATGCAGGCAGTCACCCTGCCTGGAAGGTACCACCTTCAAGACCACACTTAACTGTCCCAGGATTTCTCTTTGCCTCTCAAGGTTGGGTTTACTTTGTTTTTTTTTTTTTTAATTTCATTTTATTGGTGCACTGTATTCATACATCATAGAGGGATACAAACTTTTGTAGACATACATGCACACATCGCCCAGTCAGCCCCCACCCAATCCCCACCCCATTCTCTCCCCATCCCTCCTTCCCATGCTTGGCTTAGTGGTTGACATCTAGTATTATAGCAATTTATCCAAAATTAAAAATGTTAATCTCACATAACAGTTTCATTTGTCTGATACCAAGCTTTTGATGACTTAAAGATAACATTTCAATATTTCTTTTTGCTTTCTTTCCTACCAGAGGATTTTTTTGTTTGTTTGTTTTTTTAGGTGAAACTATCATATATTTATATATTTATTTTTCAGAAAAAAAAATCTATCCTAATATGGAATATGGATTCTAGATACCCAAAACAATCTTGAAAAAGAACAAAGCTAGCAGGTATATATTTTCTGATTTCAAACCATATAAAGCTACAATAATTGAAACAGTGTAGTACTGTTCTAAAGGCAGATATATAAACCATTGGAGTTAAATACAAGCCTAGAGCTAAATTCTTCCCTATATTGCCAAGTTATTTTTGACAAGGTTTCCATGAACATTTGGTGGTGGAAATAATAATCTTTTAATTAAATATTGTTGAAAAATAATAATTACATGGAAAAGAATAAAATTGGACCCTTACCTAATCCCACATACAAGTATTAACTCAAAATAGATAAAAGACCTAAATATATATCTTAAGACTATAAACTTTCAGAAGAAAATCTGGGTCATAAAACCTCGCAACATTGAAATTGGCAGTGATTTCTTGGATATGATTTCAATGGCACAGGCAACAGAAGAATATACAAACTCCCTAAAAAATAATAAAAAAAATATTGTATATCCAAAGACAATGTAAACAGAGTTAAAAGTTACTAATAGAATTGGATAAAATATTTCCAAATGCTATATCTGAAGGTATATTAATATTCCAACTAGAAATCCTAAAAATTAACAACAATAAAGGCAAACAATACAATTTAGAGATAGGTAAAAGACTAACATAAATAATGAATCTCCACAGATAACCAATCTTAGTTGTCTGTTGGATGTAAAGTCTTGTTTCTCTGGTTCTGGTGAGTGTTACCTATTTCTTCTTTGTAGTTAATCTCTTTGAGTATTTTCTCTAGTGCTGGTTTTGAAGACATAAATTCCTTCAGTTTCTGTTTGTCATGGAAGCTTCTTATTTCTCCATCTAATTTGATAGAAAGTTTTGCTGGGTAGGACATTTTTGGCTGGAAGTTGTTTTCTTTCAGAGTTTGGAATATGTTACTCCAAGCCCTTCTGGCTCTCATGACTTGGTTTGGGAAGTCTGGAGTGATTCTAATTGATTTGCCTCTGAATGTCAGTTGGCCCTTTGTTTTTGTTGCCTTTAAGATTCTCTGCTTGGCTTCCACATTGGTCATTTTGACAATTATATGGCGTGGGGATCCTCTTCTCCGATCCTGTCTAAAGGGAGTTCTATAAGTTTCCTGGACCTGTGTATCAACCTCTTGCTCTAAGTTTGGAAAATTTTCTGCTATTACTTCCTTGAAGAGATTGTTGATCCCTTTGGTTTCACTTTCTTTTCCCTCCTCTATTCCAATTATTCTTAGGTTAGCTCTCTTAAGATGGGCCCATATTTCTTCAATGTCAGATTCCTGCTGTTGTATATTTTTTTCTAGATTAGAAACTATGCGTTCATTTTTGGATTGCTCATCTTCTAAGAGCGAGATTCTGTTCTCCATGTGGTCTAATCGGTTGTTTGTGCTTTGAATTGAGGCCGTTACTTCATTAATTGCATCCTTTATCTCTTTTTGGCTCTCTCTGAGTTCTTTTCGAAGCACCTCTATTATTTCTATAGTTATTTTCCTGATTTGATCTTCTAGAAATCTCTGATTTTCTGTTTTATCAGTTTCTGATGTTGTGGGGTTATGGGCATTCATTGCCCCAGTATTATTCCTCTTTCCCATGATTTCGGAGGTTTGTGCCTTCTCTGGGTTCTTCCCTTGGGTCACTATGGCTTCACTTAAGGTGCTCTGGATCTCGAGTCTGTATTATCTCAGACCCCACTACTCCTTTACTGGGTTGTATCACAGAGTCTCCGACCCAGGGAGTCGATAGAGGCTGCTTTAAACTATGGGGGGTGCCAGGTTGCACGTTCTCCTATGGTGTGATATCTCTGCCACCCCCACTCCCTCACTGGGTCAAGTCTCAGGGGGTACAGTACTGGGATTTCTCCTCTGTGGCCCACAATTTGACTCACTGTTCTTGAGTACGCAGATGTAGCTGTACTGGACTCGGTGAATTCACTGCTGCTGCCGCTGGTGGCAATATGGCGCCGCTGCCACGCCCTCGGCCGTGAGGCTGGCGTATTTTTTCTTCTCTGGTTTTGAGTTCCACTTTGAGTTCCTGCAGCGTGTGCTGAGCTCAGCCACTGGGAGCTCTAAATGCTCTCTGCGCCGAAAGATCCCGCCTGGCTGTTCCGCAGCGGCTCACCTTGACTTGCTGTAGCCGTCCGGTGAGTTTGCCGCTGCCGCCGGCAGTATGGCGCTGCTGCCGCGTCCTCGGGCGCGTGTATCTCCTCTGTGGCTCTGAGCTCTCTTCTCAGTCCGCTTTCTCTCTGGAGCCTGGTGGTTTTTTTGTTTTTCTGGTGATGGTGTTTTCTGGCTATGAAAGGCGCTGGTTTTGTGGTAATGGAGATTGGTTGTTAGCGGGGCTCTTAAGCCCTGCTTTTCTCGGTCACCATCTTCCCGGAAGTCTCTGGGTTTACTTTGTAACCAGCAAGCATAAGGTCAGGTCATGCCACATTCACCCTTCTCTAATATTAATTTATATTTTAAAAACCACTTTAGTTTAGTGACTTGGGGCTATGAAAAAAGGGACTATAAAAAATTTGATGTTCATGCCGGGCGTGGTGGTGCACGCTTGTAATCCCCGTGCTTGGGAGGCGGAGGCAGGTGGATCGCGCAGGTTTGAAGCCAGCCATGCTGCTTAAAGAGACCCTGTTTCCAAATTTTAAAAAAGTATAAAAATAGGTCTGGGAGTGTAACCTGGAGGTAGAAGGGTTTCCAGGAACCCCAGTACCACCAAAAAAAAAAAAAAAAAAAAAAAATTGATGTGCTATTTTGGGAAATGAGAGTTTTAGAGAAAAGGTAAAGCCAAGTAAACAGGAAGGGCAGGCAACTGGGTATGTCTGAGGAATCAGGTCCAACTGCCTTGGCAATGGCAAGAGCAGGACTTGAGTCCCCACTGAACTCCACCCCTTCCTTGATGCAGGATATTTGCCAGGTTACTTAAGCCGAGCCCACCTGGCTCTTTCCCTTGAAAATTGGAAGTGAAGTGAAGATCAAGCCGGGTGAGGCCTGGGAAGCCTTGAGCATTCTGTGGGCCCCAACATCTGACCACACAACTTAGGGAGAGGAAGATTTATTTGCTCACAGTTCTGGAGATTTCAGGGGTTCAGTCCATTTTAGGTGAGATGACACCTGTGGAGCTCAGAGCATGGCGGCAGGAAGCAGAGAGAGAGAGAGATGTGAGTGAGTGTGAACAAGCGCTTTGCTCTCACATCACGGAGGCTGGAAGCGAGAAGCAAGAGAGAGCAAGCAAGGGGAGTCAAAGATAGCACAGTTCCCAAAACCACATGCCCAGTGACCCGCCTCCTTCAGTCACGCCCCATCTGCCTCCGTTACTACCCAGTAAATCCATAATGGATTCATCTACTGATGATATTAAAACCTGACCAATATAATTATATCCACTCTGCACAGCAATTCAGGGACAGACATTCTATATCTAACCATAGCCGAGGATCTCGACCCGTCCTTTTGCTGTCTCCTGCCTGCGTTCTCTCCTCTGTCATGACAAAGTGCACTGATGGAGCCTCCTCCACACACCAGCCAGCTTTAGATCCTGCTTGCAGTAGTCACTGCGGGGGAGGGAGTGGGGAGGAAGGGGCAAAAGCAGCTGTTTGCTGTCAGGGTGACAGTGCTGCTGCAGCTGAGACAGACCCTCTCCCCGGGGTACAGGGACCACAGCAGGTTGGCAAGAACACACAGTTCCTGAGGTTAACTGGAGAAGCAGCCACTCCTGAGGGAACTAAAAGCCCCACTCGACTGTCCCGTCCCCATCTCTAGAGACCGAGGCTAGGACAGTGCTGACCCATGTGGCTCCATCCCATTTGTGGTCACCGGGGATTAGACAAACTTCCTGACAGGGGAGGATGAGAGCTTGTACTTGAACATCTGCCAGAAACCAAGCAAGCCTGCTGATGAGAGTGGGGATGGCAGGTGGGGAAGCAAACAGAAGGATGCTCTTGCTACTGGCTTTGATAACCATGGCAGAGGCCCGGCCGGCAGAGCAGGGATGGACAGGACCAATGGAGCAGGCGGGACACCACTCTGCGCAGGCCGGGCCTGAGCCCAGCCAGCCGTCTGCTAAAGCTACCCCTTTGCCATAGTTTGGATCTTGAATGTTCCCCAAAAGCCCATGTGCTAGAGGCCTGCTAACCAGCCTGTGGTACTAATGGGAGGTGTTGGGACCTTGAGAAGGTGGGCACAAGTAGGAGAAAGTGAGGTCACTGGGGGCGTGACCTTGAAGGGCATGTTAGGACCCACCCCTCCTCTCTTTCGCTTCCTGGTCACCATGAGGTAAGCATGCCACGTCTCCTACACACTCCTGCCTTGATGTACTGAGCCACCACAGGCCCAGTGACACGGCCAAAGCGACCATGGACTGAAAACTCTGAAACTGTGAGCCAGAATAAACCCTCCCTCCTTTTAAGTTGATTATCTCGGGTATTTGTTACACTGATAGAAAGCTGACACACCCTTCTTCAAGAGCTAATAACACTTAGCTCTTGCAAAGTGTTGTACCATGTCAAGTGCCTTAGAAAAGAGCACATTAGTGCCATCTGCCCAAACATGATCATAATAAATATTCAAATGTGGGGTGTCCTCAATGTGAATACTGACCCCTCGCTATGCAGGACTTTTATACAGTGCATGTCCTGTGCAACTACACGCAGCAGCTCTCCCTCAGCCTCACCCGAATGCAGGCAGAGTAGAAAAAGTGCTCTCAAGTCCCATCAGGACACACCTGTCCTCCGAGATGGTCACATAACTGGGAGTGAAAACCTATCACTGTCTTTGGGCTGTTGAAGACACAGCTCTAAATAGTACAGTTCATTTTTCTCCAACCACGTGCCCACCCAATAGCACTGAGTTGTGGTAAACTCTGTGTGTGTCTGTTGTTGGCGGTCCCACCCCATATCATACCAAACAGATTAAAATATATGCACACAAAATCTTTATTTTTTGCTCCAAAAGGCATCTTGAAAGGACTTTTTTTTAAAAATTCCACTTTTGAAATGAGGTGCCAAGTCATTCATTTAATTAACTATTGGCAATGATCTCTCATCTCTGGTGCATACTCGAGAATCTTTTCAAAATGACAAAATATATTCTACAGATTATTTTCAAGTGTGATGAGTTCTTGAATACTAAATTTAATAATAAAGAAACAACATGTCAAACTTTATACATATTTAGTTATGCAGTTAATCATGCTGGCCTTGCAGTTTTCTTCACTTTGGAGCTCGGAGTATTTTTGAGGTCTCTTACATGTGTAGGGCCATGAACCTCAAAGGCCCGAGGCCAGGCACTGAAAGTCCCAGGAATTGGTAAGTGGCCCTATGTGTGTGTGGACATGTGTGCAGGTGTGGGGAGGGTAGAGGAGTGGGTATGACCCTAGTCACGACCTTAGGTTATCCCTTGTATAGTATAGTTTCTGGGACAATGCTGCGTCCCATCCTCTAGTATCCTCATAACATTCTGTATATATTCTACTTATTTTCAGAAGGTCCTACAAACTTATTTCTGAATGTTCCATCCCAGAATTCCCTCATTTCCTCTGCCAATGTCCAGCAACATTAGTAATGCTCCTGTGGAAGACCAAGTACAGATACACACAGTCTTGGCACACCAACCAAGTGTTGAGCTGCTGCTGGGTTTTTCCAAAAGCTCAACACCTTTTCTGTGCTGATGATTTTGCACAAGAATGGTGAACATTCTTAAAACCTGCCAAACATGCTGTAAGAAGTAGTCAGCCATCACCCCTGCAGAGTGACACAGTCCAAGAAGGGCAAGGCTTCTCTGGAGGCACAAGGAAAGCAGCGTTATGACAGGAGGCAGAGTGGCTCTGGTGGACAGAATAACCCAGAAAAAGACTAAAGCTACAAAGAATATTGTGTTGAGGCTTAAGTGTGCTGAGCCCAACTGCAGATGTAAGAGAATGCTGCTGTTAAGAGGTGCAAGCATTTTGAACTTGGAGGAGATACAAAGGGAAAGGGCCAAGTGATCCACTTCTAAGCTTCATCTTTTGTTTTGTTATGAAGACAATAAAATTGAGGTTAGAATTTGAAAAAAAAAAAAAAAGCTCAAGACAACATCAGAACATGAAATGATCACTCCACTGCAACAAATTTTCCAGCTGGATGAAATATGACAGTTGGGGCTTTATTTTCCTTCATGAAACCAAATGTGCATATCCAACCCAAATGAAAATGGCAAATTGACTTCATATGATGTCAACTTTTGTTAAACTTCTAGCAAGATTACATGCATGGCATCTCAGATGGTGGCACTCAGGGTCTGACCAACCCAGCACACAAGCTTGGATAAGGTTTTCCTCCCCTTTCATCAAGCTGGAAAACAACCTTAGATGGAATAAAGCTGGTGGGACTTCCTAAAGGGCTTCTCAAAAGAAGCCAATGCTTCACATGCTTTCTAGATAAAAGAATCACCTCGGAAGCTAATTAAAAATGCAAATGCAGCCGGGCGTGGTGGCATACTCTTGTAATCCCAGTTCTTGGGAGGCTGAGACAGGAGGATCACACAGGTTCAAAGCCAGCCTGAACTACTTAGTGAGGCTCTCAGCAACTCAGTGAGACCCTATTTCCAAATAAAGTATACAATAGGTCTGGGAGTATAGCCCAGAGATAGAAAAGCCCCTGGGTTCCATCCTCTGTACCACACACACACACACACACACACACACACACACACAAATGCAAATTCATGGACTTCTGTTGGGACATCCTGAGTTAATAGAACTTGGTGAGAACCCAGATCTATACTAGAACAAGTAGTCTTTCTTTTTTGGGGAGCTTTTTTTCCTAGGAAAGTTAAAGAACACTGAGTTAAGGCAAAGTACAATGGTTTCCCCTTACCAGGCGGATATGTTCCAAGAAGATGCCTAAAACCTTCGGCTAGTACTGATGATACTAGATATACAGAGTATTATATGTTTTCCTATTAACATATATCTGTGAGAAAGTTTAATTTCTAAATTAGGTATAATAAGAGATTACCTACAATGATAACTAATAATGAAAGAGTAATTATAACAATCAAAATTGAACAATTATAACAAACAATTATATGGCCCAATTTTAACAATCAAGCATCACTAATCCTGTGCTTTGAGGTCATTATTAAGTAACATAAGGGTTACTTGAACACAAACACTGTGATACCCCTACCATCTATCTAATAGCTGAGATGCCTACTATGTGACTCCAGACAAGTAGCCTACAGAGCATGGATGCACTAGACAAAGAGACGACTCACACTGCAGGGAGGACAAAGGGAAAGAGAATGAGATTTTGTCGTGCTCCTCAGAACAGTGCACAGTTTCAAGCTTAAGAATTTTTTTATTTCTGGAATTTTCCACCTAATTTCTGACCATGCTTGACCATGGGTAACTGAAACTGCAAATAAAGAAGAATTGCTGTACATGCAAGCGACGGTATGGGATCAGAACTGACCACCACCCTCTCCTCCCCGGCCATGTCACTGGGGCTCAGTGGCTTCTGAGGATGCTGCTGTTTGGAAGCCGAAAGGGCTCTGATCTTGGAGGCCCCAGCACAGGATACCCATTGCTGACCTTGGCATTGAGGAAAAGAGTCTGTCCTCCATTGAGGTCGTACTTCCCTGTTTTACCTTCCAGTGATTCTAAAACTTTGCAATTCCTAGACAAGCCATGCTTTTACCCTCCATGGCAGGACCATACTGCCCCCCTCACTCCAACTATCTAACTCTTCATTGTTCTTTAAGTCTGTTTCTAGGGAGCGCCTTCAGAGCCCCAGCACTACAAACTAGGTTTATGTGCCCCCAAAGTTCATTTGTTAAACCCTAACCCCTAGCATGATAGAGGTGGGAGTTTGGGGAAGGTCCTGCCCTCACGACTGGGATTTGTGGCCTTATAAAAGAGGGCCCAGGCCCAGAGAATGGCCCTCTTCTGCCATGTGAGGGCAGAGAAACGATGGCCTTCTGTGAGTCAGAAAGCAGGCCCTCAGCACACACGGAATTTGCTGGGATCTTGACCTGGAACTTCGCATCCTCTAGAATGGTGAGAAATAAATTTCTGCTATTTTAAGCCATTTAAACTCTTGTACTGACTGGACCAAGACCCAGAACAAGAGAAAGCTCCTCCTGAGATTCCCCCTGGGCCCAGTGATAACTGAACACAGCACCACGAGCATCCCCACCATAACTCCTTTCATCCTTGAAGTTCCTTGTGCACCACTAGCAGCTTCAGGAGGAGAACGGCTGTGTCCTGCCTAAAGACCAACTCAGGCTCAGGGCTCGGCCTTAAAGAGGACCTTGAGGCATATCTGTTGATTAAAAAGATACTGTGGGCTATATTCCAATGGGGTAAGAAGGAAGACCAGAAATCCCAGAGGTGGGGAGGTTCTAATATGCAGAACACATCAGCTTTGAGAACCAAGAGATTGCTGCTGAGGGAAGTGGGCTATGCCTGGAATAGAAACAAGGCTTGGGAACCCCTGATCTCACTGAGAAGAAAAGAAATGTGTCTTCTCACCAATTGTTAATGGGATTAGCACAGGCTCTTGGCTGCAGGATGGAAGCCTCTGGATGGGGACAGGCCTTTGCATGCAGATGTGGGTATCTCAAGGGAAGCCTCATGCACACATTCTTTAGTATCCCCTGTCCCCCCAAAAAAGACCTTGGCCCAGATGATTCAGCTACCTGATTTTCCCGGGAATAGCACTGGGAAAAGCATCATGTGCTGTCTAAGAATGTGGGGGAGGGAGGTCTTGTTTCTATCATTTTGGCCTATCTTGCAGGACTTTGGTTCCCTGGGAAAAATAACTCAAGAAGGTAGATTTCAAAGATGGAAGTGAGTCTAGGATCAAATGCAGCTGGAGGAGACAATCTATCTGCCTACAAGTGGAAGAGCCTCCTCCCTTGAGGCCACTCTTTCTCTTCCATCTTCCCCATTTGTAAAATAAGTGATAGTTTATTTCAGTGGAATGTCCATGGGTTTGCAATAAACCATTCTTTCAACCTTTCACTAATTTGATTTGCTTTGGTCCCTGACAACTAAAATGCCTAGATTCAAACAATTATTCCCACCAGACTACAGACTAGAAAACTCAGGCACCACACGATTAAATTGTTTGCCTAATGCCACAAACTGATAAGTAGCTGCGTGAGGATTCAGTCCCTGTTCTATTTGATCCAATTCTCTTTGAACATGAGACCTTACTCTAGACACCACTAATCTGAAACCTCCAGGAGGCAGTGGTTACCTCGGTGCAGCCATGATAACAATGCGTCACAGAGAGGGGAGCATCCACATAGAGGATGTGAAACTTGTAAAGTTCTCACTAAGTCAGGAAGCCACATTATGAGCTGGGCTCATAGAGAAAGCTAAGATGCTGACTGCTCACCATCTCTGAGCTTGTCCATCCTCCAGGACAGCACCAGCAAACCCTGTGATTTATGTTCCAGAGTCAGCCGGAGCTTGCAGGCACCAGCTTTGCAGTAGCAAAGAAAATGGATGGGCTGCCAGGGGACGACTTCCCTGCACGCACCACGCTTCCTTAAAAGGCCTCCAGGGTATATACAGTTCTGACACAAGGGCAAAGCTAAATCACAGCTGGGCCTCTCTTCCCCCTTATATGGCCAAGTATTACAATGGCATCCTCCCTTCTGACTTACGAGGCAGAGGAATAAGGAATGTCGATCAGGAGACGTGAGGATGCTTCACCAGGGGGAAGACATCAAGCTCATCAAGCTGGCGAATGACTTACAAGGCCAAGGGGAACAGAATGCGTGCTTGCTGAGGGTGGGTTTTTTTTTTTCTTTTAACTCTGAAGAATAAACACTTTTGTCCTTCTCTTAAATACCAACATTTCATGAATCCAAAGGATTTGTGCAGCTTTTTCCCAAGTATTGAAGAAAGTGAAAATAAAGCAAGAATAAAAAAATGTAGGCTTTATCTTAATAAATGTACCCCTCTCCACCCTTGCCTTTATTTCCCATTAAACAGACAGACATAACACACACACACACACACACACACACACACACACACACACACAGAAAACCAAACACATATATGCACACACAGACACACACATAGACACATACTCATATACAGACATACAGAGACTCGCAGGAGTATACACAGGTATACACACACACACACACACACACACACACACACACACACATACACACAGCCAATGTAGCATCTGAAAAGAAGGGACAATTTCATTTTAAACAGAACACCAGAATAAGACAAAGGATCAGTCCACTACAAAGAGTTCTTATCTTGAAAGGGCCTTAGCCACATTCCTAGAGGTTAGACCAAATTTTCCCATCCTCAGGTTAGAACCAACAAAGACAAGAGGGTGTATTAATGGGAATATTCGAAAAGTACTTTATACATTGTAAACTATACGGTTCCCACAGTTGTTTGTAACCCTGTGACAATGTCCTTCTTAGATTGGTATTTTTAAATTACTCTTTATTATACTTTTTAATACATAAATGGGTTTCTTGGATGTAACCACATATAAGTTATGTCATTATTTAAACTCTCTTTACCCTCGTGATAATTCACTTGCATGTGGTCAGGACACTGAATTTATTTAAAGTACACACTGGGTCAAATGACACTCCTCTATGCTGCCTCAAAAAGCCAAGAACCCCGAGGGCAGGCATGCTACGTGTTAACCGCGAGCTGACAAGCCAGGGAGCAGAGGGGGATTCTGGCGTTTTATACACGCATATTTTTCTTTGCCATCCACAAGTTCTATGCATGTGGGAAACAGCTTGATGTGAAACTTAACAATCTGTAAAAGCACCTGCAATCCCCAGATAGTATGGAATAAATAATAATGCTCAAGAAAATGACGTGCCACCCTCCCTTCAGTGAAATTCCCCAGATAAGATGTGTTTAATAAAATGTTTAGCCTGAGAGTTCAACACTTTTAGGGGTGGGGATAATGGGTGTTGAACCTAGAGGCATTCTACCTCTGAGCTACACCCCCAGACCTATTTTCTTTTTTTTTAATTTGAAACAAGGTCTCAGTAAGTTGCTGAGGCTGGCCTAAAGTCTGTGAGCCTCCTGTTTCAGCCTCTCAAGAATTAAGTTCACCACCATGTCTTGCTTCAACTTTTTTTTTTTTTTTTTTTTTTTTGGTGGAACTGGGGATTGAACGCAGGAACATTCTAGCTCCAAGCTTTACCTCCAGCTCTATTTTTTTGCACTTTATTTTGAAACAGAATCTCACTAAGTTGCAGAAGGCCTCGATTAGTAGCTGAGGTTGGCCTCAAATTTGCAATCCTCCTGTCAAACTCCCAAGCACTGGGATTACAAGTGTGCACCACCATGCCTGGCTAGCTTCAACTTCTTAAAAGCCAAAATTTACTACATCAGACACTGCTAAGCCCAGACACAGGTCTTCATCGGAAAACATTCTATTTCAGATCCTTAGGTAATTCGAACAATGAGGAAATCTCTCAAACTACTCAAAACCGACTTTCTACCCACCAACTTTATTAATAGCTGCATTTGAAGCAGAAAGAATGAGCAGGCACAGAGAAAGAATGTGATGTCCGTGTCACTAAGGTCCAACATGCAGGCAGTGGAGCCCCCAGCCTTCAGGTGTCCATGTCGTTTCTAGTGTCTGCACACGCTCTAAAGGACCCAAGAGGACCTCTAGAACATGATACCTAGCTGTTGAACTTCAAGAACTGGGGAGGTTCCTTCCAGGAATTGCGAACCAAGCAGATGGTGTGCAGGTCTTCAGGCATTATACTTTTATAACAATTAACTGTTCGTTTAAAATTTTTAATATACTTTTATTGGTGCATTATAGTCTCAACAATTACGTGTTTAAAATGCAGATTATTAGCCAGGTGTGGTGGCACATGCTTGTAATCCCCGTGCTTGGGAGGCGGAGACAGGAGGATCGCGCAGGTTCAAAACCGGCCTCGCTGGCTTAAGAGACCCTGTTTCCAAATAAAAATATAAAAACAGGTCTGGGAGTGTAGCCAGGAGAAGGGTTTCCAAGAACCCCAGTACCACACACACACACACACACACACACACACACACACACACACAAACACACATACACACAAATGCAGATTATTTGGCTCCAATCAGAATGACTGGATCAGAATCTCTGGGTGGGGCCCTGGAATCTGCATTTTTACAAAGTCACTCCAACTACCTAAACCCCATCAAGATCCTTCTTCTTATGCACTCTAACGTTGAGACCCACTGTTCTGAGCACTTTAAAAATGCATAGGGCTGATTGAGGGTGTAGCTCAAAGGTAGAATGCTCCTGGGTTCAATGACCAGTACCATAAATAAATAAATAAGAAATAAATAAATAAATAAATACTTAAAAATGTAGCAAAAAGCAATCATCTTAGTCTATTTTTTTCTTTTTTTCTTTCTTTCTGGGTTAAATCTCCCCCTTTTGAAAGCAGAGAGGATGATAAGACTTTGCATTTGGATGGGTGGGGGTGAGACAGAACCGGAAACCCCAGTCCCTTTGGTACCACTCTATTCACTTTAAGCAGCCCAGTTTCTCTTCCTTAGTTCCCGAACATACCATCCCCAAGCTGAAAGGCTTAAGATACTATCTGTGCAGCTGCAGATAAAAATACTCACGAACCCACAACTGCAAAGTGATGCAAATGACTCTTCAAAACACGCACACAATCTCCCCAAGACTTAGGGCCAGGCAGCCATCAGGCTCAGCCACATCTGCACGAGTAGAGAGATTATCCTCCTTGTCAGTCTGGGTTTTATCTTCAATTTTGTCTCCCAGGGACAGCACCATGGTCTCTGACATACCGTACATCTGCATGCAATTTCCACATAATGGGAGCAAGGCTCCATTATTCTAAAGCCACAAGTGCCATTACAGGTCTTTCTGCCAAAACCCATATTGCTCTTTTGTTACAAAGCTATACAAATATTTGTGTTTTCTGTTTAACTTGGCAGCATGGAGAACGTTCAGTCTTTCTACTGCTCTTGCTTTGAAATGACTGCGGGTCTAAGTTTTAATTTTGTAAAGGAGAGCTCTGTTATTAAAAAAAAAAAAAAAAGTCCATCACTGGGAGCTGCGAGAGAAATGGTGCACAACCCAGACAGCACATTTGTATTAAAGCAGAAGCTTAAAAATGTATTTTAATTTTTGAAGATCAACCTACAAGGAAGTTGACTTTTTGGTATGATCTACTTTGTGAATTTTGATATGAGTAGATTCATACTTCTAGCACCATAACCAGGACACAGAATAATAGTTCCATCACCCCAGGACTCCCACATGCAGTGATATCCACTCCCCATGCTAAATACTGCTCTGTTTTCATCTCTGTAGATTGGTTAGTTTGAGCACAATATAAATGAAGTCATTTGAGTCAAGTTCTTTACACTCAGCACAATCCCGTCATCCAACTTGTGTGTATCATCAGTTCTGTTGATGGTGGAGTAGTATCTCATTGTATCAGTTTTACTCATTCACCTGATGAATGGCTTTAGGCTTTTTCCAGTTTGGGTGTTATTAGGAAGATGAGTGTTATAAATATCTGTGTACAAGTTTTGCATGAATATAAGGTTTTATTTCAGCCAGGCATGGTGGTGCATGCTTGTCATCCCAGCATCTGGGAGGCTGAGACAGGAGGATCGCGGTTCGCGGACAGCCTCAGCTACTAGGTATTGAGGCCCTTTGCAACTCAGTGAGACCCTGTTTCAAAATGAAGAATAAAAGATAGGGCTGGAGATGTAGCTCGGAGGTAGAATGCCCCTGGGTTCCATTCCCAGTACCACAAAAGCAAACAAAAATAATAAGGTTTTATTTCTCCAAGGTATAGACAGAACAGCAGGGTTGCAGGATCATATGGTAAGCATCTGCTCAAGTGTATAAGCAACTGACAAATTATTCTCAGAAGTGGCCTTACATCCCATTTGCATTCCCGCCAACACTGCATGAGAGCCCCACACAATGTGTGTCCTCACTGACACTTGAGATTTTCTCTGCAGACTAGCATTTATGAATAGGAACTCTTTTATTTCTACCTTTCCACTCAATAATTCCTTTTCTTGCCTTAGTGCATTGGCTAGGACATCCAGTACAACACTGAATAGTAGTGGTGAGAATGGACATCCTTTCCTTGCCCATGATCTTAAAGGAAAAGTGTTCAGTCCTACCATTAAATATAATTTTTATCTGCGGCTGTCCTTTATTAGCTTGAAGAAGTTATTGTCTATTCCCACTTTTGAATAAATGTATTTTTGTCAAAGTATTTTCTCTCAATTGATAAGATTATTTATCTTATTTCTGCTAATAAAGTAGACTATATTAATTTTTAATATTAAATTAGCCTTACCTTCCCAGGATAAACCCCACTGATATTTTTTTCTTATATACTGATAGGTTTATTATGCTAATATTTTGTTTAGGATTTTTATATCTATGAACGTGAGATATACTGGTGTGTGCTTTTCTTTCCTAATACTATCTTTGTCTGGTTTTAATGTTAAGTAATGCTGGCCTCTAGAAAATGTCTTGCTAAGTGTTCTGTCCTCTTCTATTTTTGAAAACTTAGGTATAATTTTGTAATGTTGGGAATAATTTACTAAGGCACCTTTCTACACTTAAAAGTTTCTTTCTTTCTTTCTTTCCTTCTTTGAAGGCTTGAAACTACGTAATCAATTTTTAATAATCTCAGAAATATTCAAATTATCAATTTCATCTTGGGTGAGTGTTGATCATTTGTATATTTAAAGAAATTAGCCTATTTATCCAAGTTGTTGAACTTATTTATGAAGAGTTGTTTGTAGTTCCCCCTTATTATATTTTAATGTCAACAGATTCCAAAAATTACTGCCGAATTATGTGAAAATATAGGCCCAGTAGTGCCAAAACTGTAATTTTTTAATAATATAACAATCTGAATTTTTTAATAAAAATTTCCAGTTTTTAAATGTTCAAAAATATTTTAAAAGTTGCCAGGCGTGGTGGTGCATACTTGTAATCCCAGTATTTGGGAGGCTGAGACAGGAGGATCTGAGTTTGAGGACAGCCTCAGCTACTTAGTGAGGTCCTTTGCAACTCAGTGAGACCCTGTTTCAAAGCTAAAGAATAAAAAAATCGGTCTGGAGGTGTAGCTCGGAGGTAAAATGCCCCTGGGTTCAATCTCCAGTACCGCAAAAAAAAAAAAAAAAAAAAAAAAATTAAAAGTAAAGTGTTAAAGCATTAGTTTGTTGTTGGGGTCTAGAAAACAACTGGTAGTATCTCTATAAAGTAATTTTGTGCGCATATATGTGTGTGTGTGTGTGTGTGTGTGTGTGTATGCGTGTGTGTGTATGTATACAAATTTATGGTGTATATGTGTGTATTGTGTATTCTCCTTTGAAAACAATTAGATCTCTATTCTCGAGATGCCCAGCGATCCCTTACATGTCATTGGTTAGACACTCAGTGGTATAGTAACATATGTTAAATATAACACCACCCAGAAAGATATTCACCAAATTGTAAACTTGTCCCGGTGCTAGACTCCCTGTGCATTGCCATGAATATCTTTCTCTTTAAGGTCTATCTTTCCATGGCAGTTGCCAAGCTTCCCTTTCTCCACTAACAATGCCCTTTATCAGAGTCTCTTCCTGCAATTAGAATCCAGAGGAAACGAATCCCAAAAATTGCCATTAACTTCTGTTGTCAAGTTTTTGTTTTTGCTTTTTAGTTGTACTAGGGATTAACACCCAGGGGCATTCAGCCTCTGAACTACACTCTAGGTCATATTTTATTTTTTATTTTGAAACAGGATCTCACTAAGTTGCTGACCTGTGATACTCTTGTCTCAGCCTCCCAAGAACTGGAGTTATAGGCATACACCACCACACCTGGCTGTGCAGAAGTTTTAATACACAAGTCACTGAAGAGTGTGTCATGTCCCATTTGATTTTAATTTCAAAGTGAAGTGAACTGTGGAGACAATAAAGCTGAATGTATGTCACAAATACTTCCACATACAGATCGGTTCCCAGTCACTGTCAGTGATGGGGAATCAGTCTCAGCAACCTAGCGAAACCCTGTTCCAAAACAAAAAGATAAAATATATAAAGGGCTATGGGTGTAGCTCAGAGGTAGAATCTCCCTGGGTTCAATTCCCAGTACCCCCAAAATAACAATAATAATAGTAATAGCAATAATGATAATAATAATGATAATAATAATAATAATAATAATAGGAAATCAGAAATCAGCAAGAATAAATAGGAAAGTGTTTTTTATTTTAATGTATCTGTTCTTAGTTTCAAGCGGGCTCACTGAGCTATGAGAGCACAGCTAATTCAGGAGCTGAGTATATGCCACAAATACTTCCACATACAAACCAGTTCCCAATAACTATCAATGATGGGAAATCAGTCTCCGAGACCTAGTGAAACCCTGTTCCAAAATCAAATACCTAAATGGGCCAAAAAATACACATGGGAGCACAGTGCAGGGTGAAAAGCTTGGGTCTTGGAGTCAGATAAACCGGGACCTGATCTGAATTCTAGCACCTTCGCTTTCAAGAGCATGACCTAGAGCCTTGGTTTCAACTTCTACAAAACCTGGTGAAGAATGGGAGTGTTTAAATCAGCTCTTCTAGCTGTGAGGAACAAAGCCTCAACTTAAGTTACATCAAATGATAGGGTAGGCTTTTCTGGGATGAAGTAGTTTGTAAGAACACAGTTGAGAAAGACAACACAGAAATTTCAGTCATGAAGCCACACCTTCCAATGACACCCAGGGAATGCTGAACGCCTGACCTCCAGGAGAGAGTCCTTGTTGTTCCACATCAGCAGGTCACATGGCTTGTCAACCTTGACCCTGACATCCCTCCATGGGCTTGCTGGGCTTCCTTTCTATATATGCATGGTTTATCTTCCAGGTTCTACTTTCTTATCACTCTTCCTTCCATCAGCCACCCACCACCTTGAGACCCTTAAATTGCTCTTGCTCCTTCTCACCTGCTACTGATATATTCAAATCACTAAATTCAAGATTCTTTAAAGCAAGAATCCTCGCTGGGCATGCTGGGGCACACCTGTAATCCCAGTGCTTGGGAGACTGAGCTAGGAGGATCAGAGGTTCCAGGCCAACCTCAGAAACTTAGTGTGCCCCTCAGAAACTTAGTGAGACCTTGTCCCAAAATTTAAAAAAATAATAAAATAGGGCTAAAGGTATAGCTCAGAGGTAGAATGACCCTGGGCTCAGTCTTTCATACCAAGGAGGAAAAAAAAAAGAGAGAAAGCAAGAATCCTATAGGCTTGACAATTCCCTGTTCTGGCAGAGCTTTCTGATCTGCCTCAAAGGACACTGATTTGTGTGTAACTAGGCTACATGGAGCTGGCTGCCCACCCTGGGGCAAATCCAGTGCAGCCCGGAGCTTCAGCTTTGCTGCAGGGAAAATGAGTTACACTGTGCAAAGCAGGCAGGACAAGCTCCCTAGAAAGTGTGCAGGTGTTGGCCCCAGTGCTGACATTTGTGGTACAGTATCTCTTTCAGATCATATCTGATACAAACATGTACAAGATGCCTGATGTCCAGCAGTCACAAAGTCATCAAGTACTAAGTACCTATTATGTACAAGGCACTATTTTATAGGTACTAAGTTTATAATATTGACAACTTGGATCCTCCCTTTAATGGAGGAGATAACCAAGATATATAACCAAATCTGCAAGTCAACTCTTAGATATACAATCAAGAAAAAAGAAAACTTACATTCATCTACAAAGTTGTCAACATTATTCATAATAGCCATAAGATAGAAAATATCCAAATGTCCATCAATGGATAAATGGATTGTTTTTAAAAAGTTGTATGCCACATAATGGTATATTATGCAGTCATAAAAATAGATGAAATTTGGGTACATATTACAATATGGATGGACACTGAAAACTACATGAAAGAAGCCAGACATACAAGGCCTCATATTGAGTCCATTCATGTGAAAGCCTAGAAGAGGGAAATCAACAGAGAAGGAAAGTAGATTTGGGGCTAAAAAGATAAGGAGGGCAAGGGGATAACAGCTAAAGGGACAGGGTGGTTTCTTTTAGAGGTGATGGAAACTGCCTAACATTATGGGGATGTTTGTAGATATTTGTGGCTATACTATAAACCACTAAACTGTATACTCGAGATGAGTAAGTTATGTGGTTATGTCAGTTGTATCTCAACGAAGTGACCAAGGTTCTAAAAATTCATCACATATACAGAAAATGAATAAAACAAGTGCCCATGGGTCAGAAAAGAAACAAAGGACTGAGATAAAGAAGAATAGAAAGAGGTTCTCTTGTAGATGAGGCAATCAAGGAAGGCCTCTGAGGGGCTGACACACAGGCAGGGCATAAGAGGAGGGACTCGAGCCAGCTGTGGGAGAGACAGTTCCAGTGGAGGAAGGAGCGTGAGCAGAGACCCCAGAAGGAAAGGACTCAGTGGGAGAATGGACACCCCTTTCTTTGCCACTTGGAATTAAGCGATTAAGAGTGATGCCAAGATAGAGGTCTTTTGCAGCTAATTCCAGTTTATTTTAAAAGCCAGTTTAATAGCACTGTTTGGCACCTTGAAGAGCAATAATTCACTTTGAGGTCCTACTCCCTGATTAAGATCCTATGTCCCAAAGAGATCAAAATTCTAACACCAAATTTTATACCTTTGACTAACTAGGTGCTCAAAATGATTTACAAGTAATATTTTGTACAGTAGGCCTCAAGGTACCTTGTCAATGCAAAATTCGAAGCCCCTAGTCTTATTGGTTTCAACCGAATTCAAGTCTGAACTTTGATATTTGCTGTGTCCAACTAGGATTGCTTCCTTGAGAGTCTCTTAGGAATGGTATATGGTGGTCCCCTCTTATCCTCAGTTTCGCTTTCCACTTTCATTTACCTAAGGTCAACACAGCCCAAAATGTCAAACACAAAAATTCCAGAAATAATTCATAAGTTTTAAATTTCACACAAGTCTGAGTAGCATAATGAAGTTTTGTGCTGTGCCACTACTATGTCCTGCCCAGGATGTGAATTGCGGTCTGCGGTGAGCCTCAGCCACTTAGCGAGGCCCTTCGCAACTCAGTGAGACCCTATTCCAAAAACTAAAACAAGACTAAAAAATAGGGCTCGGGGTATAGCACGGAGGTACAATGCCCCTGGTTCCAACCCCAGTACCGAAAAAAAAGAAAAGAAATGAAATTGAATGCTCTCCCTAATGTACAGAAGCTAGGGAGAAAATGGGTCATAGGTAGAACTCTAGATGAAGGGGATACGACAAATGAGCAAATAAGACGGCCTAACTGAGGGGATGGGAGGGGGGAGAGGAAAATCCTCTAATGCACATGATGTACATTAACAAACATATCAATGTCAATCACTAAGCCAAACATGAGAAGGAGGGAGGGGGAGGGAATGGGGTGGGACTCTGGTAAGGGCTAATTGGGTGGTGTGTGCATATGTGTCTCCACCATCTTGTACTCATTCCATTAAGATGTATGACTACAGTGCACCAATAAAAAAAAGAAAGACAAAAATAATCATTCTGCCGGGCGTGGTGGCGCACGCTTGTAATCCCCGCGCTTGGGAGGCAGAGACAAGAGGATCACGCAGGTTCAAAGCCAGCCACGAGCGCTGGCTTAGGAGACCCTGTTTCCAAATAAAAATGTAAAAATAGGTCTGGGAGTGTAGCCCGGAGGTAGACGGGCTTCCAGGAACCCCAGTACCACCAAAAAAATAAAATAATCATTCTATTTTTATTAATTACTATTTTTAATTTTTATGTGCCTAATTTATCAATTAAAGTTTATCATACATTTATACATATAGGATAAAATAGTATATATAGTCAAATACTTCTGTGATTTTAAGCACCCACTTAGTATCTTGCGCTGTGTTCTCCATGGGTAAAGAGAGACTACCATATTTTATAGAGGACAGTTCCAGCCATCTGCAGAATGGTCTGCTAAGTAAAGAGTAAAATTACTTTGGTTCTACCTTCCCCTCCTTTTGGCCGTGAACCCGCAGTAAGCAAAAGGCTGAAAGAAACCAAACCAACCTCTTTCCCAACCTCTGTTTTATGTATTTCATTTTTACAAGGTTCAGTGAACAAAATGTGGCCTTTAAGCAGAAGATCACTATCATATGAGTGCTATATCTGACTTGGAACTTGATTAAAACCAAATCTGTTCAATGGCCAACAGGTCAAACGTGCCCTGTCCACGCTGGGGAGTACTGAGGAGCTGCATAAACACAGTCTTCCAGCGGATTTGAATTGTCAAAATAAACACAATCTGGTCGAAATGGGAGTGTGCTCAGTAGTGACTCTCTGTTTTTAAAAGCTCTGGAATAAAAATTCACAGCTTGATTGTCTCAAAAGAATCTTTGGGGGGGGGGGCGGGTGGAGCTGGCTAATGGATTTGTTTACAAATCAAAGCTAAATCAGAAGGAACTTAAATTAGCTGCTCTCAGCAATCTTTAAAATAGAAAAAAAAAATTGTACTAGGGCTTGAAACCTGAGGCATTCTATCTCCAAGCTATGCTCCCAGCTCCTTTATTTATTTTTATCAATTCATTATTTGGTACTAGGAGTTGAGCCCAGGGACATCTCAGCCCTTCTACCTCCATCTCAGCCCTTTTACTTTTTGTTTGTTTGTTTGTTTGTTTGTTTTATAACAGGGTCTCTCTGTGTTGCTGAGAATCTCGCTATTTTGCTGAGGTTGTCCTCAAACCTTTAATCTGTCTCGGCTTCCCAAGTACTGGGATTATGGCATGCACCACCATACCTGGCCTATTTTATTTTTGAAACAGTCTTGCTAAATAACTGTGGCTGGCCTGGAACCTGTGGTCCTCCTGTTTCTGCCTCCCAAGAACCAGGATTACAGGCATGCAACATCATGCCTAGCTAAAGAGAATATTTTCACATTGATTTTGGAATAGCCCTAAATAATTCTCTGAAATTAGACACCAGTTTATAAATGTACAGACTCGCGGGCTGTCGGAGCCCAGTGAGCACTTCCTGTTCCACTTTCCTCATTTCATAGAGAAGTGACAAAGCCACTTGACCAAAGTGCACATTTGAACAGCAGTGGGATCAGGGTTAGAACCATGCCTGAAGGGACAAAGGTGTTTTCTTTGGTTTGCAGGAGTATAATAGCAGCAATTAAAATATCAAAACTACACTCTCTTTGATCTAGAGATTATAATTTTAGAAATGACTAGTACAGAAACACTAAGTATAACAAAGTAATATATATCAGAATTGGCATCAAACTATTGTGTGTAGAGTTGAAAATTGGAAGGAATCTACATGTCCAATGATAAAGAAATGGTTGAGTACAAGGTTTCCTCATATCCAGGCATGGTGGTGCACACTTGTAATCTTAGTATTTGCAAGGATGAGATAGGAGGATCACAGGTTCGAGACCAACCTTAGCAACTTAGTGAGGCCCTATTACAAAATTTAAAAAAAAGGGGGGCTAGTGTGCAGCTCAGAGGTAGAACACCCCTAGACTCCCCAGTACCAAAAAAAAAGAATTCTGTTACCATGCAATGGCATAAAACAGCTGTTAGAAGAGTATTCAAGTGTCCTAATAGGGATCTTCATGACAAACTGTAGCGTGGAAAAAGCAAATTCAGATCAAAGACTGGGGATGACCTCATGCCTTTATTTTTTTTAACAACAAATTAAAACTCTGTGTGTGCTGTGTATGTGTACACACATACACACGCACACTCAAATGTGCACAAGCATTGTCTACAAAGCCATTGTGAGGGTTTGGATTTAGAATATCCCCCAGGCCTCATGAGACAGACAAGGCAGCCATGTCGGAGATGGGACCTAGATTCTGGGAAAGGATCCCTGGGGGTGTGGCCAAGGACAGAGTTTCTGGGGCAGGATGCTGTGTCTTTCTCTCTCCTCTCCTCTCCTCTCCTCTCCTCTCCTCTCCTCTCCTCTTCTTTCTCTCTCTCTCTCTCTCTCTCTCTCTCTCTCTCTCTCTCTCTCTCTCTCCTCTCTCTCCTGCCACCACGAGCTGATAACAATCTCTTTCTTTGCTTTCTGCTTCTCACTGTCATGCCTAAGGATCTATATAGCCCCCAACTCCAGCTTGGCAGCTGATGTAAATCGAATAAATACATGGGCTGAAATCTCTGGACCATTAGAAAAATAATCCTTCCTTCCTCTAAGCAGTGCAAGTCAGGTGTTTAGATCTTAGCAGTAGGAGCGCTGGCTGAAACAGCCACATTGCATTCTTAATGGTTGTGATATATAGAATGAGGGATTAAAAAAAGAAGAAGAAACACAACCAAAGAACTCAAGATATTACAATAACCCAAGCTTCTTGAGGCTTCCCACATGCAAAAACAGGTTTGCAGTCTGTAAACATCCCCACAGGAGCAGCGGCAGCCCTCGGAGCACCTTGGATGGAGGAGGTTTGGGCACCGCATTGAACTCTGTCAGCCCAGTCTCTGATGTGGAAAATGATGTTCGCTCCATCTTTCATAAAATGATATTCAAATGCAGGTTTCACTCTCCCCAACAACCTCCTCCCTCCAGCTGTTTCCTTTAGGAGGTAATTATGAAAATCCAGAGCAAAAGAGTCCAGGCAAGTCCATCATCCTTATAAGATGGAATGGACTCAGATTCTCAAGAATCTATTTTTCCCCTTTAGCTGTTATGAGATAATTGGAGAAGATTCAAAATATTAACTGTCTGAGGTTTCTCTGAGTACACGTTCCATGCCAGTGGCTGAGAATCACGGACAGGTTGCCTCTTTCGGAAAGTTTAACCTAAGCTAAGTAAAGCAAGAGCTTTAATAGCTGCATTAAATCCCTGTGTTCTTTGTAAAAATGCTTTTGTGATGGAGACAAAATTTATTATTATAATTTGAGTAGTCCAGGCTGAGTCGGGCCTCCTCTTTCCAATAAAGTTTTTTTTTTTCTTTGCCTGCTCAGCTCTTCCCCCTTTGCCTACACTCTAAAGAAACTTCCTCTTGCTAACTTGACTCTGGGGTTTTTGACAATATCAAGAGATAGGACTGGGAAGACTGAATCCAGGAGGTAAAGAATAAAATGGAGGATAGTGGGGAGTGGTACAAAAGAGAAAATGAAGGACGAGGACCCCATGTTGGCTCCAGTAACAAGGAAAGGGAAGAGGAGGGTGGTAAGGATCTTGGGCAACAGGGCTAGGATCTGCACACCGGGTCCCTTTAGTGTGTTCTAAGAACGGGAGGTGGAATGCAGCAGCCCTTTTTAATCCACTCTTTGTTATTTCTTGACTCGCAGTCCCCAGATAGTCATATTAGTCCCAGGATTCATCTAGGCTATGCAGTATTCTAGGAGAGAAGGTGGGTCTGATGCTCAAAAAGTTGTCCTTGAAAGAAGTCAAGGTGTTAAACGGATTGCTACACACTCCTGAGAAAATTTAAGTAGTCGATACATGTCATGATGATTATTTGAATTTCAAAAGGAAACTTAGATTCAAAGAAAGAATTAAACAGGCGAATAAAGTTCCAACTGGAAAAGCATAATCATCTGAAAGCTTTCTGGTGTTCTCACTTTTGATCATATAAAGCAAGATATGGAGAACTAACTAACATGTATTTAGAGGTATGGAAAGGGAAATCTAATATTTTCTTTAATATGAGAAAGTTGAAGCCATTTTTGTACCTGGGGGCGAAAAAGGCTTCAAGTTTCCATGTCAGAAACAATATCCAGGGAGATTTGATTACAGGAAAGCTGATGAATAAATTTAACATCCTTGAGCCTGGAGACAATCAGTATTAAACTGGAAAATAAAAATTGAAGGTTACTTTGGGAGGTAGAAGGATTTACATAAGTACTCTGCTTTTTGTTTTGTTTTGTTTTTTGCAGTATTGGAGATTGGACCCAGGGGCATTCTACCTCCAAGCTATGACCCCATCCCTATTTTTTATTCTTTATTTGAAACAAGTCTCACTAAGTTGCAGAGGGCCTCACGAAGTAGCCACGGCTGGCTGCAAACCTATGATCCTCTTGTCTCAGCCTTCCCAAGTACTAGGATTACAAGTATGTGCCACCACGCCTGGCTCATAAATACTCTTTTAATTTTTCTCTAGATTATTTCTTTTATGTGATATATTTATATATAGGATATATATGGCATATATCTTTTATTTTATATACTTATATGTATATATTATATATATTTTTTGTGGTACTGGGGATGGAACCCAGGGGAATTCTACCTCCGAGCTACACCTCCAACCCTATTTTTCATTCTTTTTTTTGAAACAGGGTCTCACTGAGTTGCAAAGGGCCTCACTAAGTAGCTGAGGCTGTCTTTAAACCGCGATCTTCTGGTCTCAGCTTCCCAAATGCTGGGATCACAAGCTTGTACCACCACGCCTGGCTCTGTATATGATATTTTATGTTAATACTATAATTATAAATAATGACACCTCTGCAAGTTGAGTTTAACAAGCATTTTGGAAATAGAAGCATGAGATGTATTCATTTAACCTTCCAGAAAACACATGGATTTTTAGGTCCCAAAACCATACCTCATGTATATCCAATGCAGGCATAAGAACTGGGGAATAAAATTAAACTATAGCCAGGCATGGTGGTGCA
Organism: Muscardinus avellanarius; assembly: GCF_963383645.1. NCBI lineage: Eukaryota > Metazoa > Chordata > Mammalia > Rodentia > Gliridae > Muscardinus > Muscardinus avellanarius. The sequence continues at coordinate 73,047,196 of NC_137799.1, read as the reverse complement.
CACTTGTAATCCCAGCATTCAGGAGGCTGAGACAGGAGGCTCACAGTTCGAGGACAGCCTCGGCTACTTAGTGAGGCCCTTTGCAACTCACTGAGACCCCTTTTAAAAATAAAGAATAAAAAATAGAGCTTGGGATGTAGCTCTCAGGTAGAATGCCCCTGGGTTCCATCCCCAGTATATATATAAAAAAAATTAAACTATAATGGCCATTTTTGCTGGGTTAGAAAACTCAACCCTAGAAGAATAACAAATATTCCATGGTTAAATTTCAAACCCATAGAAAGACAAGAGAAAGCTATATATTTCCAAAAGGATTATTTTTGAGAACTTTTCCAATAATACATGCTCATTTTTCACAGCATTTTTATATTTAAATGATATCCCAAGACACAAAGAAGAATTTTTTTTTAATTAGTGCTAAACTGTCAAGAAAATACTGCAAGCTGGATATGGTAGTGCATGCCTGTAACCCCCTTATTTGGACACCTGAGACAGGATGATAGCAAGTTCAAGGCCAGCCTCAGCAACTTAGCAAGTCCCTGTTTAAAAAACAATTAAAAAGGGCCCGAGGTATAGCTCTGAGGTAGAACGTCCCTTGTCCCTAGGTTCAACCTCCAGTTCTCCCCACACACAAAAACAAGAAAAAGAAAACGAAAAAGAAAATACAGCAAACAAGAACCAATCTCGGATACCCAGATACTGTTCTTCCTCCCAACAGCATGAAAACTGAGTCTTACTTGAGGTCACTGGCACCCTTCCCTGTGCAGCAGAGGACTGAGAGGTCCAAGCCCATATATGGCTGTTATTCAAAGGATGAGTGTGGATGACAGGATTAAAAAAAACTGCCTTAGATCTCCGTACCGCAATAGCTGCTAAGCTCAAGATGGGGGCTGAGAAAACCCGTGTCCCGCCCTTCTTCAGATGTCAGGACAAACAGAACAAGCTCCAGACCCAAGACAGGGCAAGGGGCATGGACCAATGGCAAGCTGCGCAGGAGAACGTTGTCATGGCATCATGATACGTTTTTCAGCCCAACATATACTTGTTTCATTTAACTCCTCCAAACCCCGATGGAGACCACTGTTAAGTGGTGGCATTTTGACTTCTGAAAGATGTTAGAGCAAGAAGTACTTCCTGAAGTCAGAGTACCAATTGGGAGTTTGGATTGACTCCAATATAAGCTTGGATCTCCTGATTAGTCTGGGTGCCTGAGGCATGATTCTAACCCTTATCCCCCCTGCTGCAAGGGGAGGGTATGGGGCATAGTGGGCACAGCAGAAGGAGCCCATCCCACTGACACAGGACAGAGGCTCTGAGTGCTGAGTCTACAGCTGGATGGGTGGATGTCAGAGCCCTGGCTGTCTGGAGCTGGGACCCTGCCCACCACTGCTTTCTTTGGGGCCCAAGAAAACTGGGCCCTGTGAGTCTTGGGTGACCATCTGTTCCCCCAAGCTCACCTGCTCCCTCCCAGTGAGCTGTGGCTGCTGGGCTTTGTGAGCTGGCTGGGGAACAGGGCGTGGGTGCCTGAGGAGGCTGGTGGGTTCTGTGAGTACAGTGCCTGGCCTCCCATGCTGCCAGATGCGATGTGCATCTATCCAGGAGGGTCTGAGACAATGCTCTGCTCTGTCCATGGCTGCAGTAGTCTAGGCCTGCCCAGGCTTTAGCTGTGACCAAATGTGGTTACCTCTATTTGTTTTTATCTATTCACTCTTTGTACTTAATAAACTCACTTTAAAATGTAAAAAAAAAATATATAAGTTTTTGTTTCATGAACTTGGTGTTAGTCATAAACAAAGTTAATTGTCACTCTACTGTCTTAGGATCTGGAATGAGTTTTAGTTGGTGGTTGGTTGGTTATTTTTAACTTTTGATAGTATTTACTGCTCCAGAAACGCAGAAGAAAAGTAAATTTCCATAGTAGGCATGCATTAAATTTAATTAGAGCTCTGTCTCATATCAGAGACTTAAAACAGTGTTTGAGCTGTCAATGGTAAGAGTGGCAGATTGTGTGCTAAAAGCTTATTACCCAGCTTGGCGTTGTGGCACATGCCTGTAATCTTAGTACTCAGAGACGGAGATGGGAAGATCCCAGGTTCAAGCCCAGTCTCAGAAACTTAGTAAAACCCTGTTCCAAAATAAAAAATAAAACAGGGTTGAGGCTATAACTCAAAGGTAGAATGTTCCTTAGTTAAATTTTCAGTACCACAAATAAAATAAAGCTTATTATATGACAGGGACTATTCCAAAAACTTTGGGATATTACTTCACATAATATTTAACAATAGTACTGGTAAAATGCTTATAACATGGCACTATTATTGGAGCAGACAAAGAATTTCACCTTAAACCACTGGAAGAATCTAAACCAAAAAGGGAAATTCTATTTCCCTTTTGCAAATGAGGAATGTAAAGGACAGAAAGATTGAAATATTTGTCCAAGCTCAACCACATGGTAAGTCATAGAAGAACTGAACCCAGCATTGTAGCATCTATACCCTCTCCCAAGTACAAATCCACATGTGGCTCCTGTCCAAAAGATGAGTGTAGAAGATAAGATGAAAAGAAACCATCTGCAGCTGTGCAATAGTAAGTCTGTGCATGGAATCCCCATGAGTTATGGGGAGCATTTTCCAAAACACAAGTACTCATAGAAATTACATAACTTTCCCTGAGTGTAAGTGTATATGAAACTCCAGAATGTGAAAGATAGAGATAGCAACTTCCAGGACAACTGGAGCTCGGGCAGCTGCTCTGCATTAACATTCAGCACCAACATTAAGACAGGAGAGGCAGGGAGCAGAGTTTCCTCCAAGAGATACTCTGTTAGAATCAGAAATTCTGATTCCATGCAGAATCGCAAACCTCAGATATTCATTACATATTCCTGACAGGCTATTAGCTTGCAGCTGAAATACAATATGTGATCTTGACTCTGGGGAAACCCGCATTAGCATGTCTGCCTGCAAGCCAGTCAATGGAGGCAAAGAAAAAAAATATACACCGATGCTTTTGAAATAAGAGCTGAAATGAAAAGATTTGAAACCATTTGCTCATCAATACAAATTTAGGATAAGAAAACCATTGATAGATGGCTGAAAATAAATGGGATACCTCTCAAAAGCTACCTATATACACACATACAAATTGTAATCAATATCCCAGGCAACACAACTGTGCTATATCAATCTCCCCCATTGAGTTTTAAAACTTACAGATAATAAGAACTAATACTCCATTTGAAATACAGAAAACATTCTCATTCCCAAAGATGATCATTGATTAAATCGTAGTCTTGGGCAGATAGTATCTGGTCGAATTAAAATGGATACTGTAATAAATATTACCAATTTGAGTTTTGTCTGTTTGTAAATTCAAGTGCATTATTTTTACTAAGCTGGACAAATGATTGTACCACAATGCATATCCAAGAAGTGTATAATTTTTTTTATCCAGATTTGAAGAGCTCTCCAACCTCCAATGGAGTGTTGTAAAAGGAAAGCCATGGCGAACTCTGTGCCAGTGCTCAGTGGTGCCATCTTCAACCCAGAATGATGTGGAGAAAACTGTCAGAGTTCTCTGAGGGATTCCCCAGAAAACAGTCATCCGAATCCTAGAGCCGAGCTGCCCTCTTCAACAACCTCTGCCTTCACAGTTCTAGCTAAGCTGGCACTACAAGAAGCTTCATGGTAGACCCCAGATTGGTTCTCAGCCAACCTTCAATAAATCACAGAGACTCCCCAAAGAACTGCTTGCAAAACCCAGGGTCTGAGGCCAAGAAAAACTTTCTACACCCCTTTTCAAAACTATCTGCCCAATTTCTGCTCCTTTTATCAAATTTTCCAGCAATAGACAAGTGGGAAACAGCGTTTAGACACGTTTCTTCATACCCATATAAAAGTCGAAAGCCCAGGACTCTGATATTTCCTGAATTGGCTAGAAATAACCCCCCTCTCCCAGGCATCCCTGCCCACAGCAGGTGGCCTTATGATGCATGAGAGCATCAAACAGGGATTTTCTGCTCCAGATAGGATTTGGAAACCCTCCCCAGTCCTGCTGTGTCAAGGAACTCTGTTCTCACATCCTGGCCCTTACAACAGAGCTTGGAGTTCTTTGACACAGGATATGGTTATTAAACAACACAGCAGAGGTTCCTTCTGCCATCTCCATCTCTGTAACCACATCTGTGTTGCAGAATGACAGATGTTAGTGGGTAGGAGACGGAAGGAGTGAGCACAGCAAGGGCCTTTGCTGCAGGCACATTACACAGTCAGGTCAGCTCTACCTTAAAGCCCCTTCCTTCCCAAGGAATCCAGAGATCCAGGACTAAGGTTCTGATCTCTGATAGATTAACTTACTAGGAGACGAGGCCGACTGCGTCACATCTGCCTCTGTCTTGAGTTTCTAGCTTCAGTTTCTAGTTATCTTCAATAACTCTTTGATGAGTGAATGCCTTGGCAAGTCAGGTGGCAGCGAGGAGCCTATCACCTATCAGCTGTCTGCTCAGCTTAACTTCATTGAATAATCAGTCATTGAGCTCTCCTGACAGCCAGGCCATGCTAGGGGGCAAAGACAATTAAACCTGGCCCTGAGAAATCTGCAATCTAGAAAGAGGCCTCACAGTCACATGATTCTCATGGAGCCTGAAGATGGAAATATGGCCACCAAATGTAGATTTCGAGTCTTGCTGGCGGCCTTCAAGAGGGCATTTAAGCATTCTGTGACATTCTAGGAAAGTTACCAAAGGGAGGGGATTTGGATGAAGTGAAAAGCTCAGAAGACAAGACAGATAAAAAATGTTCATTCACTTTGACTCCGTAATCTGTTTCCTGGAACTAGTCCCAGAAAAATAAATAGGTCCAAAAACAAATATATAAATAAAAAGAGAGAAAGGCCTGAGTTTACAAAGATGATTATAACTGCATTATTATAATAGGGAACAACTGTAAACCATTTAACTGTCCATCAGTAGGGGAAGAGCTAATAAATTATGGTACAACACTGATTCATATAGGTATATACATACATACACACAGGTGCACACACTATGCATAGGCACTATATGTATACATTAAACATTAAGTTTGTTTATACATAAACATATATTTTTTTTTTTTTACTGGCTACTACTTATCACACCCCTGAGAAATAGGTAGATGATTAAGGATGATTATGTCTTTTTTTTTTATATACTGGATATTGAACCCAGGGGCATTTTATCTCTGAGCTACATCCCCAGCCCTTTTTATTTTATTTTACTTTATTTTAATTTTTAGTTTTGAAACAGAATCTTACAAGGTTGTTAAGGCTAGTCTTAGACCTGCAATCACTGTCTCAACTTCCCAAATACTAGGATTACAGGTGTGCTGCACCATGCCCAGCATGCCTTTTTTTTTTTTTTTTTTTTTTTAATGTATGAGGTACTGAGGTTCGGGACAACGAGTGACTTGTCCAGGATCATAGTAGAAAAGTTAAATACAAGAAAAAAAAATCTGTTCTCAAATTCCTTCTTTCCATTGTACTCTGCCTTAGGAGAATGAAAACAGTTTCTGGGTACCTTTTTAAAGTTTTTATTCATGAATATATTCTTTTGAATTTAAAATACTTTTAATGATAAGTTCAATTTAAAGATATATAGCTAGAGTTTATAGAGAGGTTCCACACAAATAAGAACCACCACTACAACAGTAACAATAAACTTAGCCAAGAAGCCAGAGGATGTCTTTTTTTTTTTTTTTCTTGTTAACAGGGCTTGAACACAGGGCATTCTACCTCTGACCTATACCCTAACCATTTTTAGGTTTTTGTTTTGTCTTGTTTTATTTTTAATATTGAAACAGAGTCTCGCTAAGTTGTTGAGACTGGCCTCACATCTCCAGTCTTCCTGTCTCAGCCTCTTAAGTATTGGGATTACAGGCATACGCCACCATGCCCAGATGTCTCTTGTTTTTAATCTAAAACTCAAAATAAGAAAAATCTGGTCTGCTTTCAATACTCATTCACTTTTACCCAAGTTATAAAAAACCACTTCAGCATCCCTCATCACTTTTTGGGTCCTGGATTCACTTATCGTGAATGTTAAATCCTTGCATTAATTTATTAATCAATAAATATTAATTAGGTGTTAACATACTGTTTGGCCAAGAACATAATTGCTTCAAGATGGTTTCCTTTCCACATGCCAACCCCCCTCCCCACCACCACCAAAACAAAAATCATTTGCCGAGAATACCTAACTCCTGACCTGTTTTAGACTATTTTTCTGGAATTTTTCTGTTTTAGACTATATTTCTGGAATTTAGATGTCTTATCTCCAAAATAGGACAGTACTTAGTATAGGATTTGATCCAAACTCAGTATCCTCTGAGATTACTCTTTTGCTCTTTTTCTCCATTATGAACATTAAAGAACATAACATATACATTTGTGAAACTCCACATCAGCCTCCTACACAATACATGAATAATTGAGAGCCTCCATAACGCTCCATTCCAAACCCTAGAATCTCCACAAGCTCACCCTCACCAATCCCACTTTGATGGTGGCACTGCTGACATTGCCAACCAGAGGGGACACTTTCCCCAGTAGCCTTGCCGTCACCTTTTGCAAACAATGCAGCTGTTTAGATGTTTCTACCTTGTCACCAAGGGAGTCGCCTCCCCTGCCTTCTTCTTATGCTTTCTTTTCTCACTATTGCGGAAAGTATGACATCTTTGACTTCTTCTCAGATTTGCCCTTTGCTTGTTGAGGGGAAGGAGATATGAAAGATATGACCTAGACTAGAAAGGACATACAGAAAAAAAACTTTAAAAATCTCCTATTATAATTCTCCATTTAATTATGTATTTGAAATAAGAAGTTTCTTTTTCTAATGAATAACAAATAAATAGAGTATAACACCAAATTTGCCTTAATAGAAATTTGCTTAATCATCTGGTCATATTAAATTCAGAGGAATTAGAGAGGAGGTCAGTTTTGGAAATCAAAAGATAATCCAAGTAGAGTGAAATTACATTAAATGGAAGAGCTTCTGTATAGCAAAGGAAACTATCATGAACCTCAACAGAGAGCTGACAGAATGGGAGAAAATTTTTACCAACTATTCCTCTGATAGATGACCAATGTCTAGAATATACAGAGAACTCAAGACACTCATAGCCAAGAAAAAAAACTCACAGATGGACTAAATAGACACATCACAAAAGAAGAAATTCAAATGTCCAATAAGTGTGTGAAAAAATGTTCAACAGCATTAACAATCAGAGAGATACAAATCAAAACTACTCTGAGATTTCACCTAACTCCAACTAGAATGGCAATCATTCAAAACACAAACAACAACAAATGCTGGCAAGGATGTGGAGAAGTAAGAACTCTAGTACATTGTTAGTGGAATTGCAAATTAGTGCAACCACTTTGGAAAACAGTATGGAAGGTCCTCAGAATAATAGGAGCAAACCTATCATATGATCCAGCAATACCATTTTCTGGGTATCTACTAAAAGAAAAAATGGAAACCAAAATACCAAACTAATGCATGTTCATACCCACACAATTCACAATTGCCAAACAATGGAACCAGCCAAGATGTCCATCAACAGATGGATTACAAAACTATGGGATATGTACATAATAGAATTTTACTCAGCCATTAAGAACAACAAAATTTCATCATTTGCAGGGAAATGGATGGAACTGGAGAACATTATGCTAAGTGAGATTGGTCAGTCACAAAAGTAAAAAATAGGATGCTCTTCCTAATATGGGGAAGCTAGGGAGAAAAAAGTTCAGGGGAGGAACTCTAGATAAAAATGGAGAAACCAGATGAGCAAATAAGGCGACCTAACTGAGGGGATGGGAGAGGGGAAAAGGAAAGTTCCCTAATGTACATGATGTACATTCACAAACATATCAAAGTCAATCAGTAAGCCAAACATGAAAAGGAGGAGGAGAGAGAGAATGGGGTGAAAATTGGGGAAGGGCTAAATGAGTGATGTGTGCATGTATGCCTCTACCATCTTGTACCCCATTAAGATGTATGACTACACTGCATCTTTGTAAAAAAAAAAAGGAAAGATAAGAAAAGGTTAAATAAAAACACCTGGTATTGAAAAAGGAATAAAAAGATAAATCCAAGTAGAAAGGGCAACTTTAAGTCATAGATTTATAAGTCTTTAAAATCAAATAGTTCAACCTCTCTCCTAATATAAAATCCCTCCCATAAAATCTGTGATGCATAGAATCAAAGCACACAATGGAAGTCACATCTAAATGGGTTTGAAGGTCAAACACAGCTTCCACAAATCCAACCCTTTCTTCCTTGTCTAGGGAAGTCCTGTTTCTCTGATGCTGTCTTGTTTTTCTGACCACCCCCTTCTCCTCCCATGTCAAGGAGAAAAGTTAGTGAATACATGAAATTATACATATGCATGTCACAGTATTTTTACTCAGAATAATGTGGTACATATTTGAGGGATTTCTCTTAGTCATTGAATCGCCATGGGTCTTCATGATCCTCAGCCCACAAATGAGAGAAAAGATAAAGGACATTTTACAGAGAGATGCAGAAACAAGACAGAAACACACACACACACACACACACACACACACACACACACACACAGTTCTCTGAGTGATTTCACAAAGGCGGCTTCCATGGAAAAAGAAATGACCACCGTGAACCTACTATCATCTCCCATGTTGACCTTGACACAAATTGTGACTGAACAAAACCCTCCCAGCCTGCTCCTTACAGCATTCTCCGTAGGCACTCTGGCACCATTCACTCTCAAATCCAGATTATTGCATGGGCCTTTACATTTGCCCTTGACGAATGCTATTTTTATATTACCTAATATCCTATTGGCATGCTATTTCTCTATTCCTTTCAACATGTTTTCCTTTTTACTCCTTGAAAAAAATGAGACAAGCAAGTGCCACGAGGGGGGAATCCTGAGGATTAGTTCTGCTACCAAGACGTCTGGGTGGGGGACATTGGCCACACTCCAAAATCTCCTGCAGGCCCACCCAATGACATAACTAATATGAATAAAGACAGCACTACTTGCATGACTTGAGTTTTCAAATTGACTAAACCCCCTTCCAAACATATTGTAATGCCTAATAGCTCCCTATATGAATATTTTTGAAACAATCAATGCTATTAAACATTTTGTTCAGGCCAAAAAAATCATCATTTTATTGTTGTTGCATTATTTCACTCAGTTTGTCAAAAGCTAGAATTGGCTAGATGTGATGGTGCATGCCTGTAATTCTAGTACTTGGGAAGCTGAGAAAGGAAGATTGCAGGTTTGAAGTCAGCTTCAGCAACTTAGCAAGATTCTTAACAACCTCGAGAAACCCTGTTTCAAAACAAGAAAAAATTAAAAAGGGGCGGGGGGCTTATCGCTATGAGAGATAGGATGCCCCTGGGTTCAATCCTCAGCACAAAAAAAAAAAAAAAAAAAAAAAAAAAAAAAAAAAAAAAAAAAAAGTTAGAACTGCAGTGAGGTCTCTTACTACTATAGTTTCTTAAAAGCTTTTTACATTTAAGAATTATTTCTTGGGAGGAAAGCGGCACTTACAAGTCCCGCTAACAATCCAACTCTACTACCTCAAAACCAGCGCCTTTCAGAGCCAGAAAACACCACAGCAAAGAAATAAAAACGGTAAATATAAGGGACAGAGAAAAAGGGCTGGAAAAACAAGTCACCGGAAAAAAACCAGCCCGAAGTGCCGCGCCCGCGCGGCGCGGAGCAGCCAGAGCAGCCGGAGCGGCCAGAGCCGCAGCGCGGATTGGGGGGAGCCGCTGAGCGGAGCGGCCTGAGCAGCCGGAGCAGCCAGAGCCGTGGTGCGGAACAGCCGGAGCGGCCAGAGTGGCCAGACCCGCGGTACAGAGCAGCTGGAGTCGCGGTTCCGAGCAGCTGAGCAGAGCGGCCAGAGCAGCCGAGCGGAGCGGCCAGAACAGCCGGAGCAGTCAGAGCTGCAGCGCGGATTGGCTGGAGCGGCGGCGCGAAGTGGCCGGAGCCGCGGAGTGGAGCGGCCGGAGCAGCCGGAGCAGAGTGCCCAGAACAGCTGAGCGGAGCTGCCAGAGCAGCCGGAGCAGAGCGGCCAGAACAGCCGGAGCAGCCAGAGCCGCGTCGCGGAACGGCCGGAGCGGCCGGAGTGGCCAGACCCACGGTGCAGAGCAGCCAGAGCCACGGTTCAGAGCGGCCGGAGCAGCCGGAGCGGCCAGAACCGTGGTGCGGAGCAGCCAGAGCCGCGGCGCAGAGCGGCCGGAGCGGCGTGGCCTACATCTCCCCTAGCAACACCAGGCTCCAGAGAGGAGGGAGACTCAAAACAGAGCTCAAATCCAGAGAGGAGGTACTCTGGCCTCGCGGCCTAGGATGCAGAAGCAGCGTCTTACTGCTGGCGGCAGCGGCGAGTTCACCGGACAGCCCTAGACCAACCCACTCAACCAGCCACCAGTCGCCTGAGAGGAGGGGTGGACAGCGAGCCGAGGTGAGCAGGTGCTGAACAGCCGGGCGGCAGTCAGCAGTTTTGTTGGTGCAGGGAACATCTAAAGCTCCCAAGGGCTGGGCGCAGCACAACTGGCAAGGACTCAGAGCAGAGATCAAAACCAGAGAAGAAATACGCCGCATCACGGCCGAGGGTGTGGCAGTGGTGCCATATTGCCAGTGGCGGCAGCAGCAAATCCACCGAGTTCACTACAGCTCCATCAGCGCACTCAACAACCGTGAGTCAAATTGCGGCCCGTAGGGGAGAAATCCCAGTACTGCACTCCCAGGGACTTGCGCAGATAGTCTCCCTGGGTCGGAGATTTTAGCAGTGCAGCCCAGTGGGGGAGTGGCAGTGGCAGAGATATCATACCATAGTCACAACTCCCCACTGGAGAACGCCCAACTTGGCACCCCCCACGGTCTAAGCAGCCTTGATTGACTCCTTGGGTCTGAGACTTTGTGATACAACACAGTAAAGGAGTAGTGGTGACTGAGATACCATAGACTAGAGATCCAGAGCATCTTAAGTGAACTTGTAGTGACTTAGGGAAGAACCCAGAGAAGGCACAAACTTCCAAAATCATGGGAAAGAGAAATAACAATGGAGCAGTGAATGCCAACAACACCACAACATCAGAATCTGATAACACAGAAACCCAAAGATCTCTAGAAGATCAAATTAGGAAAATAACTTTAGAAATAATAGAGGACTTTCGAAAAGAATTTAGAGAGAGTCAAAAAGAGATAAAGGATGCAATTAATGAAGTAAAGGCCTCAATTCAAAGCATAAACAACAGATTAGACCACATGGAGAATAGAATCTCGCTTCTTGAAGATGATCATTCTAAAAATGAACGCATAGTTTCTAATTTAGAAAAAAAAACCCGACAGCAGGAATCTGACATTGAAGAAATATGGGCCCATTTCAAGAGAGCTAACCTAAGAATAATTGGAATAGAGGAGGGAAAAGAAGGTGAAACCAAAGGGATCAACAATCTCTTCAGGGAAGTAATAGCAGAAAATTTTCCAAACATAGAGCAAGAGGTCGATACACAGGTCCAGGAAACTTATAGAACTCCCTTTAGACAGGATCAGAGAAGAGGATCCCCACGCCACATAATTGTCAAAATGACTAATGTGGAAGCCAAGGAGAGAATCTTAAAGGCAACAAAAACAAAAGGCCATGTGACATACAGAGGCAAACCAATTAGAATCACTCCAGACTTCCCAAACCAAGTTATGAAAGCCAGAAGGGCTTGGAGTAACATATTCCAAACTCTGAAAGAAAACAACTTCCAGCCAAAAATTTCCTACCCAGCAAAACTATCCATCAAATTAGATGGGGAAATAAGAAGCTTCCATGACAAACAGCAACTGAAGGAATTTATGTCTTCAAAACCAGCGCTAGAGAAAATACTCAAGGAGATTAACTGCAAAGAGGAAATGGGTAATTCACGCCAGAACCAAAGAAACAAGAATTCCCATCCAGCAGACAACTAAGCAAAGAAGAATAAACAGTATCTCAAACAGAAATAAGATCTTAACATGTTGGGAATTAAAAATTATCTCTCTATAATCACACTGAATGTAAACGGCCTCAACTCCCCAATAAAAAGACATAAAGTGGCAAAATGGATTAAAATCCAGAATCCATCCATCTGCTGCTTACAAGAAACACACCTCACAAGTAAAGATAGGAACAAACTCAAGGTAAAGGGCTGGAGCAAGGTAATCCATGCTAATGGTACTCGAAGACAAGCAGGAGTAGCAACTATGATATCAGACAAGTTAGACTTCAAACCCAAACTTATTAGAAGAGACAAAGAAGGTCACATTTTACTGGTAAAAGGAATAGTCCAGCAAGAGGAAATAACAATAATCAACATCTATGCCCCAAACATAGGGGCAGCTACTTTCATAAATCAAACTCTTTGTGACATGAAGCCACACATAAATCCCAACACAATAATACTGGGAGACTTCAACACACCACTCACAATACTAGACCGATCTTCCAGACAAAGGGTCAGTAAAGATGTCTCAGAACTAAAGAACACCATTAACCAAATGGACCTCTTGGACACATATAGAATATTTCACCCAACTACAGCAGAGTTTACATTTTTCTCAGCTGCTCATGGAACCTTCTCCAAAATAGATCACATCCTGGGACACAAAATGAGCACTAGCAAATTTAAAAAATGTTACATACTTCCCTGTGTCATTTCAGACCATAATGGAATGAAACTAGAAATCAACTATAAGAAGACCCAGAGAAACAACATAAACATGTGGAGACTGAACACCACACTTCTGAATGAAGAATGGGTCATAGAAGATGTAAGAGGTGAAATCAAGAAATTTCTAGAAACAAATGAAAATAAAGAAACAACATATCAAAACCTCTGGGACACTTTGAAGGCAGTATTAAGAGGAAAATTTATAGCACTGAGTGCTCACATAAGAAAAACAGAAAATCTTCAAATAAATAGCCTTATGACACACCTCAAAGCCCTTGAAAAGCAGGAACAATTGAACCCCAAAGCCAGCAGAAGACGGGAAATTATTAAAATTAGAGCAGAAATTAATGAAATAGAGAATAAAAAAACAATACAGAGAATCAACAAAACCAAAAGCTGGTTTCTTGAAAAAATTAACAAGATTGATAAACCACTAGCCAACCTAACTAAAAAAAAGAGAGAATCAACCCAAATTATGAAGATAAGGGATGAAAAAGGAGACATTACTACTGACAGCGTAGAAATCCAGAGGATTATCAGAAACTACTTTGAAAAACTATACTCCAACAAAATGGAAAATCTGGAGGAAATCGACAACTTCCTAGATAAATACAACCTTCCTAAACTGAGTCAAGAAGATATAGAACACTTAAACCAACCAATAACAATCAAAGAGATTGAAATAGCAATAAAGAGCTTACCATCAAAGAAAAGCCCAGGACCAGATGGTTTCCCAAGTGAATTCTATAAAACCTTTATAGGAGAACTAATCCCAATACTACTCAAACTATTTCGGGAAATAGAAAAAACCGGGACTCTCCCAAATACATTCTATGAAGCCAACATCACACTAATACCCAAACCGAATAAAGACAGTTCAAGGAAGGAAAACTACAGGCCTATATCTCTGATGAACTTGGATGCAAAACTATTAAACAACATACTAGCAACACGCATTCAAAACCACATCAAGAAAATCATTCACCATGACCAGGTAGGGTTCATCCCAGGGATGCAAGGCTGGTTCAATATACGAAAAACAATCCATGTAATTCATCATATAAACAGAATCAAAGACAAAAACCACATGATCATCTCAATAGATGCTGAAAAAGCATTTGATAAAATTCAACATCCATTTATGATAAAAACACTGCAGAGAATTGGAATAGAAGGAACATATCTCAACATTATTAAGGCAATCTACAATAAGCCCACTGCCAACATCATATTAAATGGGGAAAAACTTCAAGAATTTCCCCTAAAAACTGGAACGAGACAAGGATGTCCACTATCACCACTTCTCTTCAATATAGTACTAGAGACTCTAGCCAGAGCAATAAGGCAAGAAAAGGAAATCAAAGGAGTACAAATAGGAAAAGAAGAACTTAAGCTTTCACTTTTTGCAGATGACATGATACTATATTTAGAAAACCCAACAAACTCAACCAAAAGGCTTATAGAACTGATCAACAAATTCAGCAAGGTATCTGGATACAAAATCAATCTTAAAAAGTCAGAAGCTTTCCTGTACACCAACCATAAATCCAATGAAAAAGAAATTCAGAAAACACTTCCACTCAGGATCTCCCACAAAAAAATAAAATACCTAGGAATAAACCTGACCAAGGAAGTAAAAGATCTCTACAAAGAAAATTATAAAACACTGAAAAAAGAAATCGAAGAAGATCTTAGAAGATGGAAAGACCTTCCATGTTCATGGATTGGCAGAATTAATATCATTAAAATGGCCATCCTCCCAAAAGTGATCTACAGATTTAATGCAATGCCCATTAAACTACCAAGATCATTCCTCACAGACATAGAAAAATCAGTCCTTAAATTTATCTGGAATAACAAAAAGCCCAGAATAGCCAAGGTAGTTCTCAGCAACAAAAACCACGCAGGAGGAATCACAATACCTGACTTTAAACTATACTACAAAGCCATTGTAATAAAAACAGCATGGTACTGGCAAAAGAACAGATATATAGACCAATGGAGCAGAATAGAAGACCCAGAAACAAGTCCACACACTTTCAGCCAATTGATTTTTGACAAAGGGGCCAAAAACATACACTGGAAAAAAGATAGCCTCTTCAACAAATGGTGTTGGCAAAACTGGTTAACCATATGCAGAAAATTGGATGTTAATCCCACTTTTTCACCCTGTACAAAAGTCAACTCACGATGGATCAAAGACTTGGAAATTAAACCAGAGACCTTGAAGCTCCTTGAAGAGGGCATAGGTCCAACACTACAACACATAGGCACAGACAAACATTTCCTCAACAAGACCCCAAAGGCACAACAAATTAAAAGGAGAATCAATACATGGGATTGCATGAAACTGAAGAGCTTCTGTTCAGCAAAGGAAACTATCAAGAACCTCAATCGAGAGCCAACAGAATGGGAGAAGATTTTTGCCACCTACACCACTGATAGAGGACTAATATCTAGAATATACAGAGAACTCAAGAAACTCAACACTAAGAAAACAAAGCATCCAATAACAAAATGGGCAAATGAACTAAATAGACACTTCACAAAAGAAGAAATTCAAATGGCCAATAAATGCATGAAAAAATGCTCAACATCACTGGCAATCAGAGAGATGCAAATCAAAACCACCCTGAGATATCACCTAACTCCAACTAGAATGGCCATCATTCAAAACACAAACAACAACAGATGCTGGCGAGCATGTGGAGAAGTGGGAACTCTAAGACATTGTTGGTGGGATTGCAAATTAGTGCAACCACTTTGGAAAACAGTATGGAGAATCCTCAGAAGAATGGGAACAAATCTTCCATTTGATCCAGCAATACCACTGTTGGGTATCTACCCAAAAGAAAAGAAACCAAACTACCAAACTAATGCATGTGTATCTATGTTCATAGCTGCACAATTCACCATAGCCAAACTATGGAACCAGCCAAGATGTCCATCAACAGATGAATGGATTACAAAACTGTGGGATATGTACACAATGGAATTTTACTCAGCCATCAAAAAAAACTCAATTACATCATTTTCAGGGAAATGGATGGAACTGGAGGACATTATGCTAAGTGAGATTAGTCAGGCACAAAAAATAAGAAATCAGATGCTTTCCCTAATATGTGAGAGTTAGGGAGAAATGGGTCATAGGAGGAACTCTTGGAAGAGGATCAGTAACTTTTAACTCTGTTTACATTGTCTTTGGATATACAATATTTTTTTTTTTTTAGGGAGTTTATTTACTCTTTTGTTGCCTGTGCCATTGAAATCATATCCAAGAAATCACTTCCAATTTCAATGTTGTGAGGTTTTATGACCCAGATTTTCTTCTAAAAGCTTATAGTATTAAGATTTATATTTAGGTCTTTTATCTATTTTGAGTTAATATTTGTATATGTGTTAGGTAAGGGTCCAATTTTATTCTTTTTCATTTATTATTATTTTTCAACAATATTTAGTTAAAAGACTAGTATTTCCTCCACCAAAAGTTCATGGAAACCTTGTCAAAAATAACTTGACAATGTATGGAAGAATTTATCTCTAGGCTTTTATTTAGCTCCAATGGTTTATATATCTGCCTTTAGAACAGTACTACACTGTTTCAATTATTGTAGCTTTATATGGTTTGAAATCAGAAAACATACATCTTCTAGCTTTGTTCTCCTTTGAGACTGTTTTGGGTATCTAGAGTCCATATTCCATATCAGGATAGATTTTTTCTGAAAAATAAATAAATAAATGTATGATAGTTTCACCTAAAAAAAAAAAAAGAAAAAATATTCTCTGGTAAGAAAGAAAGCAAAAAGAAATATTGAAATGTTATCTTTAAGTCATCAAAAGTTTGGTACCAGACAAATGAAACTGTTATGTGAGATTATCAATGTTAATATTGTATAAATTGTTATAATACTAGATGTCAACCAGTAAGCCAAGCGTGGGAAGGAGGGATGGGGAGGGAATGGGGTGGGGATCGTGGTAGGGGCTAACTGGGCGAGATGTGCATGTATGTCTACAAAAGTATTTTCTTTATACCACTATGATGTATGAATACATTGCACCAATAAAAAATAAATTAAAAAAAAAAAAAAAAAAGAATTATTTCTTAATATATATAGATGTTATTATCTTATAAACACCCATACTTGCTATTTAATATCAATAAACATGACTTTCATTGCTTTAACATTTTATGTTTTTTATTCTTTGCTCAAAACTTTGATATGCATACATATATACTACATATGTATATATATTTGCATAACATTTTATCTTTAGCCATTTTTAATTACTTAGTTTTAAACATATCTTCTATAAACATTATAAATTTAAAATCTATATTATGTTTCTTCTCTACAAATTACTGTACCATGTCTTAATCTAATATCCATCCATCTGTGAAGTGAAGTCTTGTATTGGTCAAGGTCCAGTCGAGAAAACAGAATCAACTCTACTGTTTCAGGCAGAGGAATTTACTATGGAGATTGAATTACCTAGGAGAGATGGAACAGCAAAGACGCCAAATAGAAAAGAGTGAGACCACTCAGAGACTAGCGTCAGAAAACAACCACAGTCTCCAAGATTGGAGAGACCACAACAGAGGGCAGATGCTAGAGCCATCATCTCACAAGAACTAGCCCTCTCCTGGGAGCTGAGAGACAAGCCGGCTGCAGACAGAGGTAAGGGGATGGAGCTCCCAGAGACAGAGGAAGGGCAGAGATAGCCCTGGAGACAAAAGTGGAAAGGACCAGCACACAGCTAATTTCCTGCTCATTACATTTTATACCCCAACACAGACACATGCACTCATCATACTATTCATCAGCCTATCATTCCTTAGCTCTGCCTTCCAAAAGAAGAAACCAACCAGGAAAAAGCATTAAGTCCCAGGTTGGTGTGACTTCTTTAAACACTTTTATGATCATCATAATACCGCACACTTACACAACACTTCACTGTTTCAAAGCATGTTCAAAACCACCCGTACAATTTTATTGTATGAGGAAATGCATATATTAAAATCCTCACTTTACAAACAAGGAAGTTGGGAGAGATGAAGGTCTTCAAGTAATGTGTGGAAGCATCAGATCCAAAGTTCTGGATTCTTCAATCATAAACACAGAGTCTCTGTGTTCTTCTTCCCCACGGATGCCTGAAGGTCATGGGTATAAGATCTGTAGACTCTATGGCACCAAATCTGATCATACACTAATAAACAAACAAGACTATACTGCATTAGTCACAGACAACAGTCAGCCTCTCTTAATTAGTTTATGCTTCAGGTTACCCATTATAAGAAAAATTGGTCACAGCAGTAATTTGCCCAGTGCATGCCAACCTCCACAGTGCTTCCCTACCTCTTCACTTGATCTAATATTCCTAAAACACATCATAATAAATCGTAGTCCACTTGTGTGTTTTGTGACTAAATCAGCCCAAGGTCAGTGCGGCCACTTCTGTATTCCTCATAGATAGTGTGAAATGTATGGTCTACTGCATGATTTCAAAGGGGTCGGTGTCCTTCATTTGCTCTCAAGATCATGATAAGAGAACATGTCTTCAGCGGTGACCTATTCTATTTCTCTAACTCACAAGATCACACACAACAGAACAGTTTCCACTCTATTTGGGACATGCCACACCTGGGAGGTTTGGTGCTGGCAGTAGCAACTCCAGGGTTTTCAAGACCCTGAGTAAGACCCCCTAAGTCTCACCCTATACAGAAGTCAACTCAAAATAGGTCAAAGACCTAAGCATAAGAGCCCAAATTTTTTTTTTTTTTTTTGGTGGTACTGGGGTTCCTGGAAGCCCTTCTTCCTCCGGGCTACACTCCCAGACCTATTTTATATTTTTGAAACAGGGTCTCTTACGCCAGCACGGCTGGCTTTGAACCTGCGCGATCCTCCTGTCTCCGCCTCCCAAGCGCGGGGATTACAAGCGTGCGCTACCACGCCCGGCGAGAGCCCAAATTTTGAAACTGCTAGAAGGGTTAAGGGAAACACTTGAAGACACAGGGACAGGCAATGGCGTTCTAAATAAAACTCCAGTGGCTCATGAAGTAGTCGCAATAATCGACAAAAGACACTGCATCCAAGTAGGAAGCTTCTACACAGCAAAGAAAACAAGAGTGAAGAAACAGCTACAGGATGGGAGAAAATCTTCAGCAACTACTCTTCTGACAGACGATTAACATCCAGAATATGTAAAAAACTCAAAAACCCTAATGGCAAAAAACAAACAACCCAATCAATAAACAGATCAGTGAACTGAACAGACACTTCTCAAGAGAAGTACAAATGGCCAATAATTATATGAAAAAATGTTCAGCATCTTTAGCCATCAGGGAAATACAAAGCAAAACGACACAGAGGTTCCAGCTCCCTCCACTCAGAAGGGCAGTCATCAAGAATGCAAAAGACAATAAATTATGGTGAGGATGCAGGATAAAAGGAACACTTCTACACTGTTGGTGGTTGGTGCACATTATGGAAATCAATACAGAGGGTCCTCAGAAAACAAAAACTAGAACTACCTTATAATCCAGTTACACCACTCCTGGGTATATGCTCAAAGGGATTAAAGTCAGCATACTATGGTAATATGTGCATACCTATGTTCATTATGGCACAATTCACAATAGCCAAACTGTAAAATCAGCCTAGGGGCCCATCCACACGTGAATACATAAAAATGTGATTATATATATATATATATATATATATATATGCATATACATAGACTCATATATAATATATATACATACATATATATTATTCATCCATAAAGAAGAACAAAGCCAAAATTTCCAGGAAAATGAATGGAACTGTAGACAATAATGTTAAGCAAAATAAGGCAGACTCAGAAATATAAGTATCACATGTTTCCCTCATCTGTGGCCCCTGGAGCGAGGGCTGATAGGAAAGTAGAAGGAAGACTCCTGAAGACGAAGGTAGTGGGGGAAGGAGGGAAGGCAGGGAGGGAGGCTGTCGGGCTAGATATGATCAAAGAATTGACCCGCGCGAATGTGCCACAGTGAGACACTGTGTTCTCTATGATTAAAATTCACTGATTAAAAAAAAAAAAAAGGAACCTTAGAGTGAGGACCAAAGTGGGTGATCCTGCTAAAGACCTGGGGTTCCTCTTGGCTCACATTTGCAGCAAAGGCTGGATGGTATTTTGACATGGCCTGTCTGGAAAGATGAGGTTTCATATGGATAACGACATAGCCAGACGGAGAATTTAAATGCTAAGTAAACAAAGCAATAGATACTGGTTCCATGACCTGTTCTGAGCAAAGCTAAGTCTCTGGGATGATTTGCAGAAGAGCCGTGGGGACCCTCCTGAGTCCTACTCTCCTGTCCATCTCCCCTCAGCCAGGGCCTCTTGCACTGCAGCCCCAAGATGCTCGAGCGTGGACTGATATGGTAATCACATGACCACAGTCAAATGTCCCCACACCCAGCTCTTCCCCACCAGGCTGCCCTTTCTGTTTCAGACACCTGCCTGGCAGTGGAAAAGGAGGAGGAGGAGGATCAAAGTTGGACTGGGTCTAATTACTAAAACTATTTGTGATTTGCTGTTCTACCCATAAAATACCCAGAGACGAGGACTCCATGTATTCCTTGAAATGTATCAGCATTCTTGGAGATTTCAAACTTAAAAACAACTTAAGACATATTATCAGCCAGGCATAGTGGCCCATACCTGTAGTACCAGCTACTCAAGAGGCTGAGGCAGGAGGATCATTTGAGCCCAGGAGCTGGAGATGAGCCTGGGCATCATAGCAAGATCTCATCTCAGAAAAAGAGGAAGGAAGGAAGGAAGGAAGGAAGGAAGGAAGGAAGGAAGGGAGTATTCTATCTTTTGTTCATCTTCTTTCTGAGTCAAAAATTGTGCATTATATTTAACCAAATGAATGTATTAAAATCCTAAACATACAGTGAGTCAGAGAAGGGGTACTTGGTTAAGAACAAGTAAAAGTTACAACCATTGAAAACAGGCCACTGGATCCTCCTACCTGCTCTTTCTTTTCAATTGGCTACAAAGCTCACAGAAGCCTGCATTCCTCACACGGTATCATTTTACCCTCTGAACTTCATCTCCCAACACCTCCTTCTTCTCTTCAACTCTGACACCCAAAGCAAGAGGCTGTGGGGTGATGGGGGTTAGGTCGGCAGCCTGGCAGCAGGGTCTTGCGGGAATTCTAGCCCCGCAGGCTGATAAGGCGACTCCCCTGGGCTGAGCCAGGATTAATTGAGGTGCCTCTGTGGGCGGGCGGGCGGGCTCAGTGGCTCTCAGTGCCAGCCAGTGAAGCACAGACGGCCTCCTTGCCAGACAAGCAGCAGCAGAGGCGAGGTGTGAGCAACAGCGGCTTCCCGGGCACCTGCAGGGCCAGCGCTTTTCTTCTCAGACACAAAGCCTCCTTTTCCCCGTCCCTTTTACAAGGTAGGACAAGCTATCTGTGACAGGCTCTTAATCCCAGAGTGCTTTTCTCTCCCATCCACCACATTGCAGGATGGGCACTAAAAGGTCTGTGAGCTAAAAATAATACCACTTGTCTGTAAAAGTGAGCATAACACAGTCCAGTTTCCAGCCCACAGATGGTTTTGTCGAAGCCAGAGCAGAGGGAGGCGGGTGCAAGAAACCCCACGGGGGAGATTCTCTAGGGATCCCTTCTCTATATCCACGGAGAAGAATAAAAGTGCACTGTAACTGATCTGCCTGGTGAAATGGAGCAGGCAGGTTAGCAGGCAGGTATGATCCCAGCAGCTGAAATAAGCTTGAAGGCATCTTTGGTCAAACTACAAGAATACACGAGATCCTGCAGGCAGGCAGTCATAAGAAGACTGAGAAAGGCCCAGTAATGCCCCAAAGAATAACTATGGCTCTTGTCACAGCAGAAAGGAGACCAGCAAGCACAAAAATTAATTTCCTTGCTCCTTGGCGCTGTCAGAGAGGTCTTTGGCAACTGTGTGTCTCAAGTGAAGTTAAGCCAAGCAGGGAACAGTTAACTATTCTGACAGTGTCTGTAGCAGAGGCAGATGAATTAAGTAACTCAAGAGCCCAGAGGCAGGAGAGAAGCACAGTGCAACTGAGGCAGAGCTAAAAGGCTTTTTCTGGCCCTTTGCATGGTCTAGCACACCCCATAAAATCCCAGGAGAAAATTGTGTGTGGTGTGGGGGGGGGGTACTAGTTATCAAACCCAGGGGCATTCTACCTCTGAGCTACACCTCCAGCCCTATGTTTTTATTTTTTATTTTGAAACAGTGTCTCACTAAGTTGCAGAGGGCCTCACTAAGTTGCTGAGGCTGGCAGCAAACCTGTGATCCTCCTGTCTCAGCCTACCAATTACTGGGATTACAAACATGCGCCACCACGCCCAGCAGATTCTAGGAAATAGAGTGGCAACATAGAAGGACAATCTTTGAAAAGAGCCTGGAAGAGGAGTAAGGCCTCAGTATTAGTCAAAGGGCCTTGGAGTTAGGCGCTGACCCAGAATCTAGTAGCATGTGTATGCTTTATAACCATTTCCTGCTTGATTCGGTGGATGATGTACAATGTCCCAGTGTAAATTTCACTTAATATTGTGGTTAAAAATGCATACCCTAAGCCGGGCATGGTGGCGCACACTTGTAATCCCAGCATTTGGGAGACTGAGACAGGAGGATCGCGGTTCACGGACAGCCTCAGCTACTTAGTGAGGCCCTTCATAACTCAGCAAGACCCTGTTTCAAAATAAAAAATAGGTCTGGGGGTGTAGATCGGAGGCAGAATGCCCCTCAGTTCCATCTCCAGTACTGCAAAAAAAAAAAAAGAAAAAAAGCATACCCTAGTTGAATGCAGTGGCATGCTCCTTTAATCTCAATACTTGGGAGGCTGAGACAGGAGGGTCACGGGTTCTCAGCCAGCTTCAGCAATTTAGCTAGGCTCTCTGCAACTTAGTGAGACCTGTTTCAAAATAAAAAATAAGATGGAGCTGGGAGTATAGCTCAGATGTAGAAGGCCCCTAGATTCAATCCCCCCCCCCGCCCCGCGCGCACACACACACGTCTACCCTATGTTTTGAATACTTCCTCAAATAATGGAAGGAAGGCTGTGTAGCTCCCTGTTCCATGGACTGGGCCATCAGGGTTAGTGGAGCTGGGGCCCTGATAGCACACTCCCTTCCTTCAGTCTCCCTGGCTTGGTGGAGATCTGGAGGGGCCTGGAAAGCTTCCCTGGGCCTCATCACAGGTGCTTCTTAGCAGCTTTAGCCTGAAAGCTGGAAGTATAACCCGCTGTCAATGGCAGGACCTCCAAACACAGCCCTATCGCTAGGTCTCACGGTGTTTTGACAAGGAAGCCCTGCTTTGTGAGACCTCTGCTAAGCATAATGTAAATGCTCTGCCTACTCCACGGAGCTGTGCTGTCAGCCTGTCAACAGGCCTAAAGAGACCCACCAGGCCTGGATTTGACTTGAGGGTGGGGATCTTATCAAGATGGCCTGGCAGCAGGACAGCTTACTCCTGGGACTCGAGCTCTCCAGTCTTTGTACCTCCCTTCTGCATTGGATCTGATTTTCAGCCAACTGTTGAACCCCATTAGGAAATGAAAAAAAAATCTGTCAACATTCAGAGCTGAAGAGGAAATAGCATTTTTTAAGATAAAATTCCCTTTGTGGTAGATGTGTATTTTATTAGCTTTATCAAGTCTCTTTCCTCAAAAGAGTTCCACAGCAGCCAATTTCATAAAATAACAAAATTGCTCAGAATCATCAAAGCTAGAAACATTCCTTTAGGACTACCAATCAAAGGGACCCAAGATAAAGCCCGAGAGGTGGGCACATTTCTAAGTTACGCTATTGCACAAATAATGTAAAGCTTTTTTGCAGGCCTTAATTTGCTAATTACTTACTTTCCATAAGACAGACACAAATAACTGCATCTGTGTAGATAGGGAAATTGCTGGTGCATTAAAAGATCTCAACACCAAATGAGAAGAGAGAATAAGTACACTTTGAACTTAGTTTGAGTCCCTGAGGGACAGAGCTGTGTCCTGCAGAGATTCAAGTGCACATTTGGCAGAGAAAAAAGTAGTAAAGAAAACACAGGTAGGGGAGAAAAGTAGACAAGAAAGGGAAGAAAATTAATAAAGGTTGGGTTCTTAATCCAGTTGCTACTGTCGATAACTAAAACTTAATCCCAAACCAGCCCTCTGGAATCCTGTGAAAAACCACATACTTTGGACCTCCACTCTCAGGCAAGGACCTGGGGTACTGCTATGAAGTAGGGTACACCAACATGCACGACATACTGCTGCAGAAATCCCAGATGACTACAGGAAGCCATCCACAGCTTCTTTGACTCAAAACATTTCATCTAATATTTGCTTTTCTCTTACTCTTTCAATATTTTGTGGATGGCAAGAAGTCACTGGTTAATCAGTAACCAGCTAGGCAGAGCACTTACAGAAGGAATTCCTCCAATCCTTACGTCTTCTTATATGTGGTTAATTTCTTGCAGATTTGATAGTAATTCCACACACTTAGAATTTGGACAGCATTCAATCCATACCAGCCCACATCAGAATTGGCCAGTGACTTAAAAATCTCAGCAATACTGACTTCTTCTGCAATTGTTTCCAGCTCCTACCAAACACGATTTCTGTTCTGAAGGAGGATGGAATTGGTTCAATAAAGTTTAATCCAGCAAAACTGTATTTATGTTTGTCATATCTACATATCATATACAGCAATATATAATAGTAAGTCATATTAAGCAATATGTAATACTAAGTCACATCCCCCGCTTTAAGAGTTGAGGCTTAAATGTACAAAAAAATTATAAAACAAAGCATGATATAATCACAATTATAAATTTTAGTGCTCTGCACCACCAACACTGGAGCAAATTCCAACCAGGTGACAATGAAAGAAAATATATGGAAAAAGTGAACTGGAGCCAGGCTTGGTGGCATGCTTGTAATCCCAGCATTTGGGAGGCTGAGACAGGGGAATCACAGTTTGCGAACAGCCTCAGCTACTTAGTGAGGCCCTTTGCAACTCAGTTAGACCTTGTTTCAAAGATAAAGAATAAAAAATAGGGCAGGGGGTACAGCTCAGAAGTAGAATGACCCCTGGGTTCCATTCCCAGGACCGAAAAAAAAAAAAAAAAAGTGAATTGGAGTTGTGTATAAGCTAAATCAGTTTTTGTCTCAAACCATAAGTTCTTTGCCCATGGTCAAGACCACAGCTTCAGCTGCCCACACTCTTGTGGCTCAGAAGATTCCTGCCTGTTCCAGACCAAGTTTTGGACTACAAACAGGGGTCCCCAGTTCCAAATCTGAGGATCTAACCTGGATTTCCTTGCTGGCCTTTGCCCTGTTGGATGTCCACCTGCAGCCCTTTGGCTTCGAGGTCTCTCTTCACACTGCCTCTCACAGCATCCGGCTTGGTTCCTCTCCCTTAGGGCCGTGGGGACAGAGCTCTGCCCTGGTCTCCCGGCCTTCATATTTTGATCTGGCCCAGGTTTTCCATTTGCATGTAAGGAGCAACTGGATGGTGGACAAGGGTACTTGCTCGAATGACTAGTGAGCGAGTGGAAAGGAAGGCAACAGACCTTGCAGGACATGCAGAAAGGGCCAGAGAATAACTGAACTTCTACAGCAGAAAATGAACATCCTCACTCACCACTGGTTTCCTTACTTACATGCACCTCCATGACTCCTCACAAAGATGGTGCTCACCAATCTCCTAATGACCTTAATAATTTATGCCTCGCACCCTTCTGCAGATTGCTTTCCATTGCCTGGCATATCCTTTCAAATCTCTTTCCTGTTACCAGGTAAACTCCCCCTCTCCAAACCTTCTATGCAACCTTCAACACTCTCTCCAAATACCTCTACTTTGAAGTCTTCCAGGATGCTCCAATATTCAGCAAAGCTGATTTCTCATTTCTCTGTGTTACTGATGTACTTCAACCAATATTTCTAGAATCACTGGTTTGTCTGAACCTTTTCCTACACTATAGATCCTCTGGGGCAGAGAATGTGTCTCACCGTTTCTTAAGTGAGACCAGGAATTCCTTTCATACTGTGCACAGTATCTGATATAAAGTAATGGAGATGGCACACATGACCAGAGGATGGTGGTAAAGAGAAAGGAAATGAGTTTGCCCACACTGGGTGAGGCCAATAGCTGGAGCACATGTTCATTCCAGTATCAGGTAGGAAGCCAAAAGGAAGACTTTCATTTGGACCAGTGACCAGGGTTTAGGATAAAGAACTTGGAAGGTCCCAAATTTCTCACCTAGTGTCCCAGTGGACTTCAATGATATAATCCATGGCCTTTATAATTTATTTCCATTCATTCATCTATACCACACCCGAGTCCATGGAAAGGACCTTGATTTTATCTGAATATGACTAGTTTTTGTTTAGCACATCCCTCCCTCCCATGTCTCATTATTTGTTCAAAACACCTAGGATATGATGGGCACTAACATTCAAAAAATGATAGTAGAGGAAATACAATGAGCTCAGTTTATTAAAAATATATTATTTTTAAATGATTGCTATCTCAGATGCACTGATACGAGAATACTTATGTCATTCATAGATAAATTCTTTGAATTCTTCAGAGACAAAATGTGCCACACAGTTACTTTACTTTTACTTTACTTTTTCAATTAAGGATAATTGAGAAATTTTCCCCAAAATAGTGTGATAGAGTGTGTGTGTGTGTGTGTGTGTGTGTGTGTGTGTGTGTGTGTGTTACTGGGCCTTTTTTGTTCTGAAACACGGCCTCACTTAGTTGCTGATAGTCTTGGCTACATTGCTGAGGCTGTACTTGAACCTCCTGTCTCAGTCTCCCAAGTACTGGTATTACAAGTGTGTGCCACCACATCTACGAACAATATCTTTAATTAACACCTGGTAAATGGTTCTGGAGGTGAAGAGAGGAGGCAGATATACCCTAGGGATAGCTGACAATCTCTAAGGGTTTGTGTGTTTGTGTACATGTGCATGAGCACACACCTGTATTTTGTACGTTGTTTCCCAGATATTTTGATACTCTTGGGTACAATCTCCTTTGAGAGTTAACACCATATGGAGGTTGTCTTACTCATGAGAGCAGATGAGGTGGTAGATTAAAGTTGAGAAGTGTACACTCATAATTGAAACTCAGAATGGTAATGTACTAAAAATGAAAATAAACACAAAGGGAAAGAGAAAAGAAGGAAGATAGCCAGACAGATTTAAAATGAAAATAGTTCCCTTTAAATAGAAAAATAGCCACAGGATATTTTCAAATGATGCTTCTTGTTATGTCCATATTTTGACAAATGGACCACGTTGTGCTGCCTGTCCAAATAGCCCTGATCTGGGGCCCAGCCCTGGCTTCAGAAATGGAACCCATGCAGTAACATCAGATTTCCTACTGCACCAATCTTGTTGATGTTGGATCAGATGAAAGCAGATGTTTCCTGTCACACTGTGAGCCTCTTCCCGAAGAACATATCAGCACACTCTCTTTGAGTACACAGAAGATCAGGGCCTCTGTTCAACTCATTCCCCTCAACCTCTCTGTCCATTCAATTAGTCAGTTCCCAGACAGTTCACCATGCTCTGGAATACTGTATTCTTCTGAAAATGGATATGGTTCAACAAAAGGAGGAAGCTATTAAGAAAAGGGCCCCTGTGGCCAATTAGTGGAAATATAGTCCCAGATATGTAGCTTCCATGATCAGCTGTATACTGATGGCTTAAGCATCCTTAACAGTTGTGGTAGGGGAGGAATTGGGGTCTAAGGGATGAGCTCTGAGAAGCTTTAGAAATTCCAGTGGAAATTGATCTATTGATTAAACATTATTTCATCAATCAAGGAAACGCTGGGCACTTGGTGGGAAAAATTTAGCAACTCTTCAATTCTTTCCTCTTTTAGGAAGTAGGAAACACCGAGCATTGACATTGTAGTAGATATTTGCTTGTAATATTTATCAAAATCAGATTAGAAAAGCCTTTGTAAACTCTTAAGGCTGTCAACTGAGGAACCATGAAGCATTATGTGTAAGATCCACAACTAGCTGCCATAACTCTTATGATTTAGAGACAGCATTTTCTTCAATAAGCAACTAAATAATATTGAATTCTTAGATGGGAAAAAACTACATTATTAAGTAATAATAACAGATAGTATTCATTACTTATTCTGTGCTGATCGATGTATGTTTATAATCCCATTTGAATTGTACAACCACTTTATAAGGTTAAGTCCCTCATTTTCATTGGACACATGAGGAAAGAGGCTCAGAAAGTTTAGGTGGATCTCAAACTCAAACTCAGGTCTTTGTGACTGTAAAGCCCAGGCTGTCTATGGAAGAAGAAGACAAAGGAGGAGGAGGACGAGAAAGAAAAGGAAGACAAGAAGGAGAAAAAAGAGAAGAGGGGACAGAGGAACAGAAAAAGAAAAAGAAGAGGAGGGAGGAGAAAGGAGACCCTGTCCTCAAGAAACTCACTCAAGTATTTCTCATGGGAAACATTCTTAGTCTAAGAGATGAAAGTTCTACTACAAGAAGACTTGATCCTCTCAGCCAAATATGTGGTCTCCTTTCCACATCTTCTTTGCCTCTATTGAGGGAATTCCTTATATCTTAGTATAAGCATTGCTGCTTATATCTGACTCTCACTAATTCCTTTGATGGTAAGCATAAATATCATCCTGTCACAACACTATCTGACTCAGAGACGGAATTCAGTAAGAGTTTGTTAATGGGTAAGCGAATATGTTGTAATAAGCAAGTGACATCAAGTGCAGTGACATTTTTTAGAGGCGCCCCCATAATTCTAGAATTCCTTTAAGGATGGGAAAACAACGTGAATGCATGAGCCAGTACTAACATTTGCCTGCCCACAGTCATTCCCACTGCTGTCCTTAGAAACAGAACCAAGTACCACTCTTCAGCAAAGTAGAATTTACTCCAGAACAGAACTGATACTGCCCAAGGGCTTCTGGAAAAGGCACACAAGTGAAAGGCAATCTTTTCTTTCCTGGCCCAGGTCACATCCCAGGGAGACAGGCAGCACTGCTGGAGCCCTTTCAGGAAGCAAGCTCACCCGGAGGACAAGCACACCCAAGGGCTGAGGGTGCAACGCGGGATCCCCCAGCCCAGGCAATGCGTCGACCTCCCCTCAGGCTCTGCTACTTTCCACCCTGTTAATATGTGAGATGCAACCCTCCCCTGATTGTTTATACCACGGGACTTCAGGTTTTGTTGCTTATAACTGAGAGCCACTCTGTTCCCATTCCTTGTTGCCACATCAGGACTGGTCTGACAGTCTGTGTTTCCCACCTCTGAGCATCAGTTTACTTATTTGTCAGATGAGGGCAACTGTACGTCTTTCATTAGGTTATAAGTCACTATATCCTGTAGCTGAAGTCTTCCCTGGTAGAAGTTCTTCCTCATGATTAATAACATCATTATTATAGTGGATGTCATCCTCGTAAATTCTTTAAAGAAAAAGAAAGAATGTTTCAGCAAAGACTGAGGTGCTTTTAAACTTGCATAGACTGCCCTATTCTACACAGAACGTAGAAGGCTATGGCTGAGACTATTTCTTGTCCCTCTCAGCCATTCTCCTCTGCTTTCTTCTTGAGAAAATCCCCGAGTTTTAGCTGCACGTGTGAGCATTCAGAATGAAGACTTCATTTCTCAGCTTCCCCTAGAGCTAGATGTGGCCACACCATCCAGTTCTGGACACAAGGACAGAACTTAAAGTGCCAACAGTCCTTATCTGTGAACCCCTCTAAAAGATAGTGTATGTCTTAGCCAGGCATAGTAGTGCACACCTATACTCCCAGTACTTAGAGGCTGAGATGGGAGGATCACAGACTTGGGGCCAGCTTCAGCAACTTAGCAAGGCCCTCTGCAACTTGGTGAGACCCTATTTCAAAATAAGAAATAAAATAGGACTGGGGTATAGCTAGGAGGTAGAACTGGGTTCAGTCTACAATAACACACACACACACACACACACACACACACACACACACACTACACTACACTACACAATAGCCTATAGTCTTAATATAGCTGCTATGGAGATCAGTGTGAAGGTCAAAAGACTGTGAATGGAGCCTCCATATGACCCAGCTATAGCACTCGTGGGGATCTTCTCAAAGGAATTGAATATTATAGTGATACCAGAGTGTTCATGTTTATAGCAGCACAATTCACAATAACAAGACAATGGAACCAGCCTAGATGTTGGTGACTAAACGAACTGATTATAAAACTATGGCACATACATACAATGGAATTTTACTCCTCCATAAAAAAGAACACAATTATGTCTTTTGCAGAAAAATTGGTGGAACTAGAGAATATTGTGCTAAGTGAGATTAGCCAGCCCCAGAAAATTAAGAGCTATATGTTTTCACTCCTATGTGGAAGCTAAAGAGAAACTTGGAAACAAAATGGACTGGAGATAAATAAGGGGAGATAGTAGTAGAGTAGTGAAAAGGGCTGTTGGTCGGGAGATAGAGGAAGTAAGAGGGAGAGTTGATGGAGAAAACAATTCAAATAATGCTATGTTCACATATGAACATAACAATTTAATATTATGTATGGGTAAAGGGGAGAAAACAAAGATAGTGTGTGTGGTTGCTCACCTTTTTGCGCCCCTGTTGCTAACTAAAATGCAGAAGCAATGTTTTAGAGATCCATCTGTCTTGAGTCCTAACAGCAAAGACTTCTCCCCAGGGAGGTGAAGCTACAGATCAGGTGGGTCCCCAGGGAAAGCCACCATCCCAGCCCTTGACTGCTTCCCTTCCACCGGGAAGAGTGAGGCTCTGAGAAGTGGTGAGAATCAGTGGGGAAATTAGATGCACCCCACATTCACATCCTTTCTGCTGCACTCCCCTAAAACCTCCCGCTAGCCATCTCAAACTCTAACTGCTATAGTTTGGATATGAAGCAGTTGTTTAACTATATCCACTAGGATCCATTGTGATTAAAGGTTTGGTTCCCAGAGCAGCACCATCTGCAGGTGGTAGAATCCTTGGAGATGGGTCCCCCTGGGAAGTCCTTGGGCCATTCAGGCTGTGCCCATGGAAGCAGCTGTGGGGTCACAGTTACTCTTCTCCCTCTGACATCCTATTTGGTGATGTAAACATGTAAACACATGTGCCTACACTATGGTGAGACTATAACTGAAAAGGCCTTCATCCAGACTGAACCTGAGCAGATGCCACATCCTTGAACCCCCAAGACCAGGAACTGAGCAAAACTTTTCTCTTTATGAAGTTAGCTGTCTTTGGTATTTCACTGTAGTAGTGATGCAAAGCTGACTCACACACCCAGCCTGGCTCAACCTCATGTCCGTTCAGACCACAACCCAGTTTCTGACCTCTGAACTACTTTGAGAGTTGCCCATTAGCTGTAAGTTAATGGCCTGTCCAAGGGGCCTTGTCTGAACCAACCTGCACCCCTCAATTTCTCATGCTCCAGGCCTCCACCTGATTTCATAACATTCATGTAAAGAAACCTCATTTGGAGAGGAATACCCACACTTCTACTTCCCAGCTCTCTCCCCAGTGCTCCAGAGGATGTGGCTAATGGTTTTGCAGATAAAGAAACTCTAGAGGATCATGTTAATTTTTTCTAAAGTCAATATTAAAGCAGAAAACTACAATTATAGCAATAAATTCAGGTTGAGGTGCTATTAAGAAAGGAAACAGCCAGTGTTATATTAGTAACAAGGGAAGCCATTTTTGCAAATCTTTCCCTATCACAGAGCAATTCATTTGGTTGTGGTGTTTCTCTCATTTTACTTTTGTAGCTTTTGGCTGAACTACTAAACAGATTAGGAAATGGACAAATGCTTACAACACGCACACAAATCACATAATATGTTTTAATGGGCTGGATTGTAATGCAAAGTCAAAACCCTATCATCACAATTAGTGGTCGAGATAAATGTTTCAGGTCTGTGTGGGGGTTTGATGGCTTTTGGCCAGCATGCAGACAGACACAGATGTGTTTTCAAAGAAAAAAAAAAGAAAGAAACCCAATATTTTCCCAGGAAGGCATTTTTTTTCTAAAGAGACAGGGCTTTGGGAGTCCAGCATGTTTTCTGTGGAAGTGCCTAATAAAGTGAACAGAAATTTCCTAATCTGTAATCACCATATAGGCTATTAATTAAAAGACAAGGATCAAAAGGTAATAGGGTCACTACAAGTTTGGAATACACTGAGAAGAACTAAAGAGAATTCACAGCGATTACTTATAAAATAATCTTTTAAAAAAACTACAAAATACCTTATGAATCACTGAAGTTCACACAGCTTTCAAAAAGCCTTGGGCTGTGAAATGTGAGCGGCCCACCTTAGCACTATGATCTACATGGAAGATACAGGATCTGAGTTTAGCTGCTGGCTCGGGTTTAGTCCTTAAATGTGGAAGAACTAGAGACTAGTCACGCGATTAGTCTGTTCACGCTTCACTTAGTTATCTATATAACTCTATCATCTGATAGTAACAGCCCATCTTCACTGATCTTGGACTGTTGGATGGACACTGTTCTAAGCACTGGCCATGTATTTCCTCATTCAATCCTCATTAAGAGGTGCTATTATTATCCTCCTTTAGGAAAGGACAGCCTGAAAAGTTAAGTAATCCAGACCAAGGTCAAGGAGCCAGAAAGAAGAGAAGTCAGAATTCAAATCAAGTCATTTGAATACAGAAGCCAATGCAGCTGAGAGAGGACAGCGTCCCATTTCTTGTATGAGCTCATTTGAATAAGCTTGCAGGCATAAATGCTTGCTCTTCTTAAACTTCCATCTTCTCTCTCTAGCACACTGTCACTCTCTCTTCCTCAGACCCCACACTATAGGTAGTAAAATCTTGTCTTTGATCTTTAGGATACAAGGTCATCATGATTTGAAAATATTCCCCAGGTCTACCCTTGAGGCTTATCTTGATAGACTTCTCTGAACCTACCAGAATACCTTACACAAGGAACAGCAGTAACATCTGTCAATGTCAGCGCTTTCTAGCCGAAGTAGATGAGCTGCAGCAGAAGTATACAGAACCAAGTGGTGTGCCTGGCACACAACAGGGGCTAAAAATGTTTTTGAAAACATGGGAGGTAGGGAAGAAGGGAGGGAAAGACTAGAGGAAGGGAAGACCAAGAAGGACAGGCGAGGGAAGCAAGGGAGGAAGGAGGCAGAGAGAAAGAGGTGAATGGAGGGAGGGAAAAGGGAGTAAAGGGAAGAAACTAGGAAAGAACAGATGACTACTTGATCTCTCCATACACCTAGGTCATAGGCAAGTGCCAAAGGTCAAAGGGCAAGTGCCATTGTCAGTGATTGCCGAGCAGTAGAGACTCTGCAGGTGATGAGGAGGTAGAAGAAGAGGACCCAAACAGTCTCTCCACAACCGCATCCTGTGCATCCAAGAGTTCACATCTTTTGCCATGTATGGGATCCCAAATGGCGGCAGTTACTCTCACCAGATTGAGAAAAGGGAAGACCTTGCTTTGGAAAACAAATGCATCTATTATCCATCATTTGGTTTAAGAAAGGCCAGTCCTCCTTCAGCTCCACCTAATGAGAGAAGGGGACTTAAGACTGTCAGCCTACCCCCATGGCCCCAGAGAATCAGTATGGCAGAGATGGTACAAACCCCAACCAAAGGCAAGAATCAAGGTAATTTTTTTTTGTTTCTTCTTGGAAAGAAATGCTTTGTCTCTCACCCTCATAAACAGAGCAGTGCAGGGTACAAGGTCTAAAAATCCTGCAGACAGTTGCTACCTAGACTGTGGCCTAGAATGCCAGAGACAAGGAGCCTGGCCACGAGAGTGACACCTTCTAGGGAGCATCCGATGACAGGGAATAACCCTATCAGGTGTTAGTATCACTGGAGCTGCTGGATCACAGTTCACCTGAGGCCACCCTACTTTAGTTATGTGGGCCAACACATTCCTTTACTACCTAGGCCTCTTTCAGATATTTTTTCTCATTGGCTGCACAAAGATCCTGACTGATACCAAGCTGAGTTCTGGATAGAGATCTTGTCTTCCCCAATACAGGCCTCACCTCATCAAAGAGTTCTCCTCTGTGCTGAAATCAAAACCTGATGCAATCTGAAGCTCTAAGAGTTTGAAGTTCCAGATGGCAAAGCAAATTCTCAGGCAGAAACCTGATTAGATGAGACAAATAAAGCCCCAGTCTGAATTCCACCCTCACCTACGCAAAGCAGACAGACAGGGGCTGGCAAGCTTTATTTTTATTTTTCTATGCATGGACATTTTCTACCCAGCTGCCAACAAACTGCCTTCTAAAGGAACCCCTTGTACTTAATCGATAGCTTTTGGGTCATCAATGTTATCTGTCTCTGATTTAAGACTCTCACAGAGAAGAAATGGTATCTGCTTAACCCACTTTACACAGAAGGTAGCCTAGCGAAGCTTCTGAAACTTGATCAGTGCTTTCTGCTCCTTCTGCTGCTGCTGCTGCTGCTGATCCTACTTTAGGTGGAGCCTGAGGCAGGGTATAAAATTCAAACTTTACCTTGAACTCCAGTCAACATTTCCCTGGAAGTCTTAAATTAAAGCCAAGAACTGCTTCTTCCAGAGCTCCACGAAATAGTAAACACGTGCCCAGAGTCAAAATTACAAGATGTCTTGGATTGAATTTAATAAAGCTCATTGGACATCCTACACCATCCTTCAGGGCAATGTAGGCTCCCAACTCCAATTCACATCTCCACACCAGCCCACACAAATGACCTTTACTCAAGGTATAGTTAGAAAACTTTCTCTCTCTCTCCTATTTTTTTTCCTGGTACTGGGGATTGAACACAGGGGCATTCTACTTCTGAACTATACCCCTAGATCTTTTTTTCTTTAATTTGTTATTTTTTATTTTAAAACATGGTCTTGCTAGGTTACTGAGAGTCTCACTACATTGCCAAGTCTTTCCTCAAACCTGCAATCCTCCTGTCTCAGCCTCCCAAGTACTGAGATTACAAGCATGCACCAGCAGAACTTTTCCTCTCAAACACAGAAATAGTAAAGACATTGTGAGACTTGATTCAGGCAACCCGATGGCACCGATTGACTGTGTCCTTTTTCCTGCACGAGCTTTGGCTGCACTGAGTTTTTTATTATTGATTAAGAAATCATTGTTATGTGGCTACTTCCTTTTATCTCACCTTGATTAAGTTGTAGTGCTAGGGCTTCAGTATATATCCAACATGACTAAAAATCCAACTCACTACAAACTCACCTAACTGTAAATGAAAACTGGAGACACAGTTTTATGATACCCAAAGAAGATCGGGTAATTAAGCATTGTTCATTTTCTTCTTATCATACAGAAATATTACCTTTGTGACAGCATCACCATATTTATCTTTATCCTAAGATCAAAAGAAGCAGTGTTCCCCTTAATGGCAATAAAATGGAAATACCTTAAGTGTCCATCAATAGGAGAATCAATAAATAAACTATGGTACAACCCATTCCCTTGGCTACTGTACAACTATAACATAGCAGGGTAAGTGGTTGATAATACTTAATTGTCATTTCAAAATAGCAAGCAGGTAGGATTTTGAATGCTCCCAACACAGACTGTTTGAAATGATGCATGCATCAAATATCCTAATTGTTATATAGTATATACATATATTAAAATATCATACTGTACCCCATAAATATGTACAATTATTATGTGTTGACTTAAGTTGTTTTCATATTATTGGAGCCGAATTTTAATGGTACATTGTAATTATGCATTATAATGAAGTATTGTGTGATAGGAATATGCATGTCCATATTGCTGAGTTTCCCTCTGGAACCCACCCCACTCCCTCCTTTTCCTCATACAAATCATTGGGATTGGTATTGATAATTTCATATATTTAAACATTATTTAAACTGTTACTGTTTTTTCTTTTTTTCTCTCTCTTCTCCCCTAAGCTCCTTCCATCACTCCACTGGAGTCTCTGCTTCTTTATCTGAGGTCTCTTTCGTTACCCCATTTCTCTCTAGTGTCCACATACTAGATAAAACATGCAACTATTCGCTTTCAGAGACTGGTTAATCTCCCTTAGCACAATATTCTCTAGTTTCTCTCATTTTCTTTCAAATTATGTACTATTGTTCTTCTTTATGGCCTAGGTAAAATTTTGTTGTGTGTGTTTTTAAGTGTGTTTAAGTGTGTTTTAAAGAAGCATATTAGTAAGTTCATAGTACTTAACTTTCAGACCTATGTGATTAGATTTGTGAGGTTCTAGTTACTATTTCTGTAAAATAGAAAAAAGTATCTACAAAGGGAAAGAATCTGATTCCTGCATTCAATACATGTTTATTAGTAACATGCTCTGTGCCCAGCATTAGGAAAAACGAGGCTATGAGGAAGCAGGCTAGTAAGTGCTTGCAAAGCCTGTGACTACTATGGCAAGGGGAGCCGTGTACAGTCGTTCCAAACACTGCTTTGGGGTGGAGGGAACAGAATGTCAAAGGAGGACTTACTGAGAAAGTGATGCCTGACTCAGGTTTTGAGGAGAAAAAAGAACAAAGTGGATGGGTTGGGGCAAAGGAAAAAATATTTCAAAGAGAGAAACCTGTGCAAAGGCACAGAAGTGTGAGAAGCCATGGAACTTGGAAAATGGT
This sequence comes from Muscardinus avellanarius, assembly GCF_963383645.1. Classification (NCBI taxonomy): domain Eukaryota; kingdom Metazoa; phylum Chordata; class Mammalia; order Rodentia; family Gliridae; genus Muscardinus; species Muscardinus avellanarius. The sequence continues at coordinate 73,010,811 of NC_137799.1, read as the reverse complement.
GAGCAGCACATGTCTAGAAGGCAGGGAAAGAATGCAGGCAGGAGGTGCTGGGCATGATGGCACACACCTGTAATCCCACTACTTGGAAGACTGAGACAGAAGAATCCCTGCTTTGGAGACAGCTTCAGCAATGTAGCGAGACTAACAACAACCTAGTTAGACTGTTTCAAAACAAAAAAAAAGGGTTGGCAGTGTAGATGGGAGGTAGAATCCTCCTGAGTTTGATTCCCAGCACCACACACACACACACACACACACACACAGAATGTAGTCAGGATGGAAATATTCATAGTCGGAGATCAAAAGGATGGAAACAGACAATTAAGAGTCAAAGTAATCTCCAACTCCCTCAAACATATGAAGAGAGCTTAAAATCATTAGTAATGTGGGATGTGAAATTTAAAATAGAAATGGTATATTACTTTATATTTTTACACTGGAAAAAAATGGAAAGGTCAATGACATCATGCTGGCCTGGATTTGGAGATGTAGAAGCTCCGAGCTGGTGAGGAAGCACATGAGGAAAGGCATTCTGGAGTGCGGTCTAACTGCATCTGGTCAAGACTGATTAAATTAAGCTAGAGAGCCGGGCTTAATGACACACACACCTGAAATCTCAGTACTGTGAAGACTGAGACAGGAGGACTGAGGTTCGAGGCCAAGGCTCGGCAATTTAGTGAGACCTTGTTTCAAATTAAAAACTGGGCACAGAGGCACACGCTTGTAATCCCAGCATTCCGGAGGCTGAAACAGGAGGATCACAAACAGCCTCAGCTACTTAGTGACACCCTTTGCAACTCAGTGAGACCCTGTTTCAAAATGAAGAATAAAAAATAGGCTGGGGGTGTAGCTCAGAGGTAGAATGTCCCTGGGTTCCACCCCCAGTACCGCAAAAAAAAATTAGAAAACTAGGGTTGTAGCTCATAGGTAGAATGTCCTTCCTGAGTTCAATCCCCAGCACTACTACTACTAGAGCTACTACTACTACTGCTGCTAATACTACTACTAATAATAAGAGTACTAAGTATAGACCTCCTTCCCCCTCTGACCCCACAATTGGCACCTGGATGCACAATTCAAATAAATTATCATGCACATCCATAGGGGCCTACACAGCATTAATCATTGTGCCAGGGAGTGAGAAACAGTCTAACTGCTCATTTCTGGGGATTCTGGGGAGGGAATGACATGGATCACACCACAGGCTACTGAGCAGCAGATAGATGTAACACCCTAGGTGCACACATAGCCCCCAAGGGAGTCCTAAAACACAGTCTTCAGTGAAAAAAAGTAAGAAGTCAAATGCAAACCACACAGGACTAGTCACAATAACTAAAAGCATATGCAAATAAAATAACAAACACCAAGGGTACTCAATAAACATATTTTTATGGTTCTCTAAGGTAGAGAAGTCAATCAAAGAGAAATACATTCATTTTTGTAAAGTAGTAAGAAATGGGATCTGGACGTGGTGGCGCATGCTTGTAATACCAGCATTGGGGAGGCTGAGACAGGAGGATGGTGGTTTGCGGACAGCCAGCCACTTAGTGTGGCCCTTTGCAACTCAGTGAGATTTTGTTTCAAAATAAAGAATAAAAAACATGGCTGGGGGTGTAGCTCAAAGGTAGAATGCCCCGGGTTCCATCCCCAGTAAGGGGGGGGGGAGAATGGGCCTTGCAATGGACCTATTATAAATGGTCTGGTCACTGATAAGTGTGTGAGTGATTAACTCAACTCTGCCTGAGGTCCTAGAAAGAGGAGAGAGATGAGAGTAGGCGGGAGCAGGGTTTCAGGCAGTTATTGCGCTGGTCACGCTGGTTGGGCTCACCCATCCTGGTGGCCCATTTCACTCAAGACCTGCCCTCCTGCCCAGGACAGAATCCACAAGCTGCTCTCTGGCTTCCCATTGGGTTTGGTCAATGGGAGGCTCCAGTATGAGATCAAAGGGAGAAAAAAGAGAGACATTGGGTTGTTTCTCCCTCTCTGACAAGTTCAGTTACAGTCTGACATCCCATCCTCCTCAACTCCAGGCGTCACTGGGCAGTGGCTGCCTGATCCCTCCAGGCCTGGGGGATTAACAGTGTCCTGCTATTGCTCATCCTGGGGTGCTTCCCCGCTTCTTAACTTTTGGGGTATCTCAATCTCACTCGTATCTCTATAGATTGGGTTATTAAGTTCCTACTATTAAATCCTCTTTGGTAAGCCCCTTTTGAGGTTGTCTTTTCTGCTTGATTCTAACTGAACACACTGTGCAGCATTACAGAGCAATGACTACTATGGTAAAGGCTTTTTTCTGTTTTATTTAATATAGGAGAACAGTATGTTTTTCTCCTGAGACAAAATTATTGCCAACCCATCATTCTGTAGCAGAGGTGATATATGGGAGATCAAGTAATTAGATATTAGCTCCCATCTCTATGTCACCCATCATCGTGAGTATCACAGTGAACCTGGAAAATAATTTAGCACAGATCTAAAGGATGCAACAAGGACTGAGGTCACCACAGATCAGTCTATACTTGCATGCTTGCAGAATGAAAACTGCCTGAATTCCAGCAATCAGCTGAGTGCTTTCAAGATAGAGCTCCAGCACATATGTCGGATTGGGGATCAGCAACAAATAGCTGAACACTACAGTCTCCAGAACAAGTATTTTCACATGTGCTTTATAGGTCATTTGTAATGCTAGCGTCAGAGCCAGGCCCAGCCACAAGTTTCTAACTTTTGTCACCATGACCTCTTGGGAGAGCCCTTCCCTGGCTACCCTGTCTAAGGGGATGCTCCTTCCCTACCAGCTATTACTGTACCAAGCTCACTTCCCTATAGTCTAGGGTACAATTTGCATTTCTATCATTTTTATTTACCTGTTATTTTTTGTCTTCCCCCACAAGACTATAAGTTCCATGTAAAAATCCACCATGCTAAAGGACAATGTCTAAGACACAGATGGTCCTTAATAAACATCTCCTGAGAGAGTAAATTGCGAACCACGAGGATGGCATGAAAAGCAAGGAGAAAGTAGAAGGGCACTAATTCCCTCGCCATCATGTTTATGGAAGTGGACCTTTGATGGCCTTCCCATGGTCAAGACACACTTCTCAGATCCTGCTCCTCCGGGTGTCTCGGAGGATACTGGCCTTGTGTGAGTGTGTAAATACCTCTACAAGCAGGGCTACAGCCTGCATGCATTGCCTGGTCTTGCACAGCACTGGCACAGCCCCAGCACAGATGGACCCTTCATAAATATTACTTGAGGATGATGACACAGAGAATTATTTACAACCTCTGCATGAGGTGGAGATGAACTTCAGGCCACGAACTTCAAGCACATCCTCTGAATGTGCTTCACTCTCGAGTCATGTGAACTGAAACGTTTTCAGCCACACAGACTCATCTGCAACCACAAATCAGACCATAGAATGACAAAGCCCCAGAAGAATGCCATTTTCAAGGACGAAACTTCATTATTCTGGGGTCAATGGAATCCTTGTTCCAGTGACACTGTAAGAGGAGAAATTAAAGATACTGAAAGTCTTCCCTTGGGGAACAACAATTATCTGTGAACAATGAAAGTTTGTCTGAATAATTCATCAGTTGCAAAAGACATGCCCCCCCCCCATTCTAGAATCCCAGGAGATTAGGAGATTAGGAAGGTAGACCATTTAATGTGTCTCAGCTACTCAACTCTGATTCTTCTGGGGCCTGGCATGTATGTGCATAATCCTATTATTTTAATAATTTAAAAAGAATAAGCTATATGAAAAAACCACTGAGAAGATCACCATTTTGATTAAGCTGCACTTATTTTACCTGAGGGGGAAAAAAAAGCTTATGAAGTGTCCATCATGAAAAGCCACTTGGGAGCTACACCTCAGATCAAATACCCAAAACAAATCACCACGTCAGAGCCCCACAGAATTCTGAATCCCAACCAGCAAGCATGAATAATCCTTTTAAATGGTCACTTACATATCAGAACAGGCCCTTTGTGTAATTTCTAAGCGAGGCCTCTGGTTTCTGACTGAAACAGAGATTTATTGGGAAGGGGGGATAAAGTGAAATCAAGAACCACTGGGAAATTTCCACAAGAAAAGAGGACAAATGGTTTTTGTTGTCAGAATGAAACCAGCCTCTCCTGGCCATGGTTTGAAAAGTTGCTGGCTACCCCACAGGAGAGTTGGGCAATATTCTTAACTGGTTTCTAAGGGACCTTCCTGGTCCAACTGCAGTTACTGGACAGCTGTACTAGTAAACTATATCAAAAGACCTACTTTCAAACCCTAATTTGCTGTGAGATCTTGTATAAGCCACTTGATTTCTCTGGTCAATGGTTCAACATCATTAAGAGAGAAATAACTACCCCAATTTCCTTACAAGATTATTGCCAAAATCAGGAATGATGATGATATGAAAATTTTTCTAAATTATAAGATTAGTGATACATGTATCCTAATCATTCAATACAATTTTATAATGTTATGCAACTTACATAGTACTCAGGATCCTAACTCTGAGTTCTGAATTTCTAGAGAGGCCCATTTTTGCTTTCTTCTGCCTAGTTATACCGAGCTTTAATAAAGGAAGGATATAGGCAAAGAAACACATCCTGCTCTTCACTTCTTTGCTAAGGGAGAATTTTAAGCTGTGTTTGTTTAGTTTATCATCATGGACTTGATGTTACTATCATCTGAAGAAGAGAAGTAAAGTGGGAGGCACTAAGAAAGTATATGATCCTTATCCTTCCTAGTGAGAGAATACAATGGCAATTTATAAAAATAAATATTTTAAAATATCAGCAAACAACTGAAAAATTATATTTATAAAACTATTACATCAAAATATGAAAAAGGAATACATTTAACAAAAGTTGTAAAGACCCCTATACTGAAAAGCACAAAATATATGTAAGAGAAAGTAAAGAAAATCTAAATAGAGAGATATATACCACATTCATGGATTGAGTGACTCAATAACATTAAAATGCAATTCTCCCCAGGCTTTATAAATTCATCACAAACTCAATCAAAATCCCAACATGCTCTGGCAAAAATTGACAAGTCCATTCTAAAACATATATAGAAATGCAGAGATACTAGGACATTTTTTTTTCAGTTTGACAAAGAAGGAAAAACTATTGGTGGATTCACCTGAATTCTGTGTGGTATTTTCATAATGATCAACAAATAAATTGAGGAAAAACAATAGAGAATCCTGAAATAGATCCACATATATGTGGTCTTTTTAATAAAGGTATCACGACTATTCAGAGGAAGGAGAATTCCTTCAATAAGTAGTGTTGGAACAACTGGATATGGCAAAAAATGATCCTCAACTGCTACCTCACACCATACATAAAAATTAACTTAAAAAATCACATACATGTCAAAGTTAAAACCACAATGATTCTAAGATGAAAACATTTCTCTGATATTGGAACAGCAAATATTTCCCATAAAAGACAAAAACATAGATATTATATAACTAATTGGTATATAATTAATTATAAGAAAAAATTAATAAACAGAAATTTGTCAAAATTTAAAACTTCAGCTAGCTCATCAAAAGACATGAAGAAGTAATAGGTAGAAAAAATATTCGCAGTACGTATTTATAAAAAAGACATTCAAAAAACAAAAAATCTCTACAAATAAATAATAAAAAAATGAGCCCAACTTTAAAAATGAGCAAATTTATTCTAAATAAATATATAATAAGTTACACAAATGGTCAATAAACATTGAAAGGAGCCCAACATCACTCATTCTGGAGATAATGCAAATCTAAACCATGATGGAAAAAATATTTTGCACTATCTATAATGGCTAAAATAAAAAACTATAGCCCAACAATATTTATGAGGATATGAAGTAACTAGAACTCTCATATATTGCAAATAAGAGTGTAAAATGGAAGACAGTTTGACAGTTTATTGTAAAACTAATCATACATCTATCATAGGATCAACATTTCACCATTAGATATTTACTCAGGAATAATGAAAATGTGTTCCCAAACACCTACAAATGTTATAGCAGCATAATTCATAGTAGCTAATAACTATAAACAGTCCATCCACAGGATACTGGAAAAATAAATTGCAATATACCCATATGTCTGTATACTCTATAGCAACAAAAAGATGAATTACTGACACATGAAATAGATGTGGATGAAAAAATATAAATATTAAATGAAAAAGTTAGCAACAGAGTAGTACATAGCATAGGATTCAATTTATATGAAGCATTAATAAGTTTTGACCATGGACCAGGTACACTGCTATGTGTAATACATGAGTCTCCTTATACAGACCCCATAGTGGCCCATGTAAAGATGAGACTGTTATTATCCCCATTTCACAGAGAAAAAAAATTGAAGGCACAGAGCACAAGCAAGAAACAGTCAAGCTCAGGGTCCCTGATTCTCAGGGCTCCTGCCCAGTAAACCACACCCTGCCCCTGGTTCCCAAGCTTTTGTCAAGTCCCAGTGAAGTGGGGGAGAAGGAGGGCCCTTCACCGACAGAGGGGAGGTTGACGTCAGACGCCTTTCATCAGGTTTCTCACAGACATCCTTGCTTACCTGTCCAGGGCCGTGCTGGTTGGCATACTCCTCCCAAACCCTCGAACCCCCATTTGACGGAAATATGGAATGCAAGAGAGGTTGGCAGCAATGATGGCCAGGGAGTCGGAAGGACTCACAAAGAAGCCATTTTGGCCTAGGATCATGTAACGGTCCTGTGGGAAGGAATGTGTGGAATCGTGAGACAGCAGCATCTGGTGCTCCCAGCCCATTCCCACCGTCCTCGCGAGCCACCACGCCATCATCTTACAGAGAAACAATTGAAAACGATCTGGATGAGGCCAAAGAGAGCATGGGAACCCTCATAAATCCCTCACAATTCGGGGCCCAGAATCGTGATCCCCTGGCAACGTGATCCACCTGTCGAAGTGAGTGTGGCTCCTTCATGCCCCGGTAGCCTTCAGAGACTTATGTCCACCCTCCCCCAAATGAACGGGGAACAGTGATGATTGCGAAAATAGCTGGCTCCTTAGCATGGTGCCTTCAACAGAGCCAGCTACACAACAAGATTTAGTGCATGAATATTTTTAAAAGAAATAACTTCTTTATAACATATGCTAATTGGAAACTAAGAAAAGTAGTAGCTCTTTAGTTGGGATATTTAGCCAATCAACCAGAGAGCAGAGGCAGAGCTGGTTAGGGTCCACATGCCTCATGCATGTCCACTCCAGATGTGTTCAAGAATTCTCTGGTTTCCAGCACTTGGCTCACTAGAAGCAGCAGCAGACAGAAGCCTCTCCTGCTTACCCCATCAGCATCAAATGCAGCTCCAAATCCATATTCTCCTCCTTTCATGGCTTCTAGGAGGGTGGTTGCGTACGTCAGATTTGGGTCAGGATGCTGCCCTCCAAAGTCCTCTAGGGGAACACAGTTTATTGCAGAATTGGCTGGAGCCCCCAGTTCATCACACAGAACTTTTCTCACATAGGGTCCCATCACTAAAAAAAAGGAAAAAAAAAAAAAGACATACAATAACGTGAGATATTTGCAGAATCATCTCCCCGGGGCATTTTTTTCTGACTAGAACAAGACAGTCCAGAAGAAGAAGACAAATTCTACATGCTTTATCAAGGCACAGCATAAAACACGATTCACTTCAACTACTCTTTATTGAACATCCACTATGTGCCAGCAGCCACGTCAGGCACAGAGAAGATGTATTCCATAGTTTAGTTGCATGGAACTTTTCTCCCCTAATTTTTCTAAAATGTTGCCAGGAGGAAATCAGGAATATAATAATGATTCATTGTCTGCAGCTTTTCATGTATTAAATGTTTTAGCTGAATATATGTAAAAGCACTCCAGGGCTCTGGCCATGTGCCTGTGCAATTGTTTGAACATTGCCAAGTGCATAATTACACACTGGAAACCACTGATGCATCATAGACAATGAAGCACATTTAGAGAAATAAGTGGTAAGAAAGAGTATTTTCTAGTCCCGTTGAATGTAGTACCTAACGTGGATCTCCTATGTTAGGAATTGAAAGGATCATAGGAAAGAGGCAAAGCCCAGAGTCCACACGTCCCTGAGCCCATAACCTGGTAGGAGGAAGAGATGAATCACCAGATGAGTGAGTGGAGTGGTTAAACTTAAAAAAGATGCCATCCAAAGCGTATTTATGAAATAATTAGATCCAGTGGCTTAAGAGAAGCACCAAACACAGGTGAAGGTTCCAGGAGGAAACAGCATTTCTGAGAGAACTTGAAAGAAGAATATGATGGGATAAGAGTGTTCTATCCTCTTTAGCAATGGAACAGAGCCCAGGGTAGAACTAGGGCACTTTTGTAAACCAACATTTAATCCTGTTAGCTGAAATTCTATAAAGTACTGCTTTCATTTATTTCCCATGAATATAATATAGTCTTCAAAGAGTGAATATCTCTTGGTTTTGTCTTCTGATCACCCATTTGCCCTCCTCTGGTAGCAATATTTGGGGGTCTTTTGGCAAAACTATTTCCTTCCCCATCTCAGTTCATAAGACATGAGTCTGGCTAAATCCCATTGCCCCCAAGGCTGAGGAGGTGATGTAGGTCTGCCCAGGGTCCTCTGTGCCTGGCCAGAGTGAATCAGAAATGAGACTCAAACCCAGGAACATTGATCAAACTATTTGAAAAGAGGAGCTATCTTTTCTCTAAGCTGTATAATGCCAAGGCAAGAATGTGAAAGATCTTTCTCTGAGGAATATGACTAGCCCAGAAGAAAGAACAGAGCAGCCCAGCCAGAAGCCCTTAGAGTAAAGCCTGTGTTGGGTCAGACCCACAGCGGGCTGAACTCCCACTAGACTTTTAGTAGGTCATTCTGAAACATGCCAGACAGCCGAGGTCTGCCAAAATTTTGAAGAACACACTTTCAGATTCATGTTAAAAATATACTTTACCATATAGGCTTTTAATTATTACATTATTTAAATTATGGCCTGTCTGGGATCACAAATATATAAGTAAATACAGTCTTTGAGGAGGTTACTGGGAATTGAATCCAGGGCATTGTACCTCTGAGCTACATCCTCCGACCCACTTTATATTTTGCTTTGAAACAGGATCTCATTAAGTTGCTGAGGGTCAGAGTGTAGTAGCTGAAGGTAGCCTCGAACCTTTGATCCTCCTGTCTCTGTCTACCAAGCACTGGGATTACAGGCATACACCATCATATCCAGCGATAAATACAGTCTTAATCCACTCCGTACTCATAGGCATAGCTTCAAACTCATTTGCTCAGCTTTCATTTTGGTTTTCCCCAAAGAAAGAAATTAGAATCCTGAAGTCTTCCAGGGCGTTCAAAGTATCTGAACATATACAAGTTATGTGACTCTCTATGAATCCAACCTTTCTCAAAATCTCAGAAACACAATATTTCCTTAACATTTCTCACCCCCCCCCCCCCGATGTGTAGAAACCCATCAGCTCACCTCCGTGCATGGCATCAACTCGGATTTTCAGCTGGCTGGGCCCAGTCAGTAAACTCTTGATGGCGTTAAAGTCAAAGATGGTCCGGAGGAGGCTGAGATAGATGTCCACAGGGTCCACGATCTCCACTGACAAGATGAAAACAAAGAGAATGGTCAGTGGCCAGACACAGGAAAGAGAAGTGGGAAAAGGACCACTACCCCAACTGCATAAAATCTTTATCATCACCCCATCCTAACTCTACCCGCTGCCTGGGAAGCAGAGTGTCCCACTGTAGACAAAATCACAAACCCAGGCTGCAAACTGCTCAGATGATCAGTGGGTATGCATAATAGCAAGTTATAAATTCTTCTTTGCACGTGAAATTAACCCTAAGAATAATTTAAGATAAACACAGGGTATATAACCCCTATCTCCCCTCTTTTCTTTCTTCCTTTTCTCTCCCCCAAGATGCCCACGTACCAACGCTAAGAGCCATCTGGCATCTCCGGCTGCCTTCCCTGTGGGGGCTGTCCACAGAGTGACTCAGCTGGTGTGACCTCTGTAGTGACCCCTGCGTTTCCAATTCCATTGCGCCCACGGGGTCCAAGTATAGACTAGATGCTAGATGATGATATTCCTGAGTTGGCAGGAAATCTCTTTCAAACCCAATGTTGCATTCGATTTTTAGGTAAATTCCAAATATCTGAGAAGCCTCATTAAACACAAATGCTCTCAAGTGTCTGGCACTGCCAAATGATAGAGACTCTAAAACAAGTCATTTTTATTTATCTAACCTATGAAAAAAACTCATATTTTTCCATACTTGGCATTCAGTACATAATTAATGATGCTCAAGAAAGTACTTTTCCTAAAAGTATATTTCACTCATCAAGAACTAAAATAGTGTCCAGGTGAAGAGTTGTTCTTTAATTTCACTTTTTAAACTTAAAAACATTATCTTTTAATAAGTACATTCTAATTTGAAGCCGTGAAATACTGAAACCTGCACTGAAGATATTACTAATCCACCTTCAGTAATTTTCAGTACATCCCAATAAAATTTTAAATGAATGAGATATTTACATGTGATAAGAAAAAATTTCCATTCATATGGTCAAATACACATCTAGCCGGGCGTGGTGGCACACACTTGTAATCCTCGCCCTGGGGAGGCAGAGACTGGAGGATCGTGCAGGTTTGAAGCCAGCCGTGCTGGCTTAAGAGACCCTGTTTCCAAATTTTAAAAAGTATAAAATAGGTCTGGGAGTGTAGCCTGGAGGTAGAAGGGTTTCCAGGAACCCCAGTACCACCAAAACAAACAAACAAATACACATCTAAAAATCATTTTCCTTACAGTTTAATAAATGTATGTATGTACATTTAAATTTAATATAATTACTTTGAGAAAGTGAACTGCTTTAACTATCTTTTAAAACAAAGGAGATATTAATCTAGAAAATAATTAATCTATATGAACTATATATCTAAAATAGTAAATAAATTTTATGCTGTATGAATTTTATGTTATATATATTTTGTCAAAATAAAAATAAATCTATAAATAAATAAATTTAAAATTATAAATATATATAAAATCTATAAATATCTTAAATATTTTATCTATTTATTTATAAATAAATCTAGCTAGGTATGGTGATGCATACCTGTAATCCCAGTACTTGGGAGGCTGAAACAGGAAGATCACGGGCCTGTGGCCACTCTCAGGAATTTAGCAAGGCCCTCCACAACTTAGTGAAATTTTGTTTCAAAATAAAAAATAAAATAGGGCTAGGGGTATAGTTCAGAAGTAGGAGGCCTCTGGGTTTCATCTTTAGTACAAAAAATAAATTTAAAAAAGTAATTTATAAGATAAAATGTTATACCCTCAGTACTTAAGAAGTTTTACTCACTCAGTAATATGGGATATTATTTTTGGCATTTTATTCTGTTTCTCCAATTTTTAACTACTTGTCTAAAGCCATTTGGTATTTACAACGGATAACACAATACCAAACAGAAATGTACAACACAAGGAAACAGGAAGATAAGAAAACTGAATTTGTATCAAATAGCCCATGGTCTTGACACTTTCAGGTGACATGCCAACGACTGGTTTGTTTCTGATCAACTCAAGCCTTTCTCAACATTTAAAACAGCAAGAACACAGCACATCAATCATCTGAAATGATTTTCTCCAACTTCTTCTTGGGAGCCAGGGAATCCCTCCACGTACTCCTGGTTATCAGCAGCGTTTTAGAAAAGTCAGCCAACTAGCAATGTGCTTCCAACAATAAGTGTGAATGTGAGCTCACAAAATGTCTGGTGTCTTGGACACATATTAAAAGTTGTGACGAGCTGGGCGTGGTGGCGCACGCTTGTAATCCCAGAATTTGCGAAGCTGAGACAGGAGGACCATGGTTCACAGCCAGCCTCAGCTACTTAGTGAGGCCCTTTGCAACTCAGTGAGACCCTGTTTCAAAATAAAAAATAAATAAATAAATAGGGCTGGGGTAGAATGCCCTTGGGTTCCATCCCCAGTACCACACACACACACACACACAAAAATATTGTGACGATACCAAAGGTAAATCAAGGAAACTTCCTCCTGATAGTGATGTCTGATATTTCTGTCATCTTCTAGCCTAGCCCTTCCAAGCATATGTAGTCAAGAGGATTTGCACAGTTTTGTTTAATAAAACATCTCCCTGTTTTCCTTTGTCTGGCCACCCATGCGTGCACACATGTTTGTGTGCATACTCCCCCTAGATGATTAAGAGTGGGCACTTCCAGTGCATATCCACAGCTTTCAAGAAACTTCTGTTCCTTAGCTGAGCAAAGGATTCACTCAAAACTGTTCAAGAAAGATTTGGTAACATTGGCTCGACACTGTAGCTCATGGATGGCCCATTCTAAGCATTTCTCTATCTCTAAAATATCATGTGGCCATGAAACAGATATCCTATCTTTTTAGCCAGGTTAAGTGACTTGTAAAACAAGGATATCATTTTAACACAAACTATTCAATCTTGTATGGGCACTAAAAGAATAAAGCATTTGGTTCTATTGCTACTTACTTGCCTTCTAGGAAAAGGCAATAGGATAAAATAAGAGGGAGAAATGATGTCATAATTCAAAATTAATCTATAAAATAGCAAGTAAGCCGGGCGTGGTGGCGCAAGCTTGTAATCCCCGCGCTTGGGAGGCAGAGACAGGATGATCGGATCGCGCAGGTTCGAAGCCAGCCTCGCTGGCTTAAGAAACCCTGTTTTCAAATAAAAATATAAAAATAGGTGTCTGGGAGTGTAGCCCGGAAGTAGAAGGGTTTCTGGGAACCCCAGTACCACCAAAAAATATAAATAAATAAATAAATAAATAAATAAAGTGGCAAGTGATGTTCTGAGTATGTCAGAAGTTTTATTCACTCTATATTTAATAGTTTTACTCTGGTAATTCTTGAACTACTTGCCTAAATACATTTGGTAGTTGCTGAATTCCTTTGTAAATTCCCCTAACATGGTGCTTGGTGTAAAGCAGGTGATGGAGAATTACACACTAAATTAAGCAGGCTGCATTAATCTGGCTTGCAATAGAAACTCCTGCCTCCCGTGGGCAATGTAATCCTACTGACTTATTAGCTGACTTCTTAACAACCTAAGGTATTCCAGGATCTTCACCTTGTTTAGAAAATCAAAGACAATGTTTAGCAATTCATTCTTTACAGGAATACTATAATGGACTCAACCATAAAATTTTACGTATGTTGAAAAATGATGTAGTTTGGGAAGTGGTTTTTGAAAGTGTCCACATTGGGCTATCTTAGCTGCTCTCACTTCTCTCTGCAACACATATGGTTTCCACCTCTTTTTTCTCAGTCGCCCTTCTGATTGATGATTCAATGGTTTTCATGAGTACATTCCCCTGCAGAAACCATTGACCATTCATAACCAGGAGAGCTCATGCACACCTGGATGCCAGTATATGCGCCCCTGTGGGAAGGCACCCCCACCTGTGGGGTTTTTCTGACTTCTCCAAAATACAGGTAATCTTTCTATTACCTCTGAATGGTTTGAATTTGTTCTCCAGGTCAAACTCTTGTCTTCCTAGGCGAGACAGATCAATTCGAAGATCAGGACATATGGCATATTCCTCGATCGTTTTGCTGATCTGATAGATTTTTTCTGAGACAACATCTGGAGCAGGACCTAAAATTAAAACATCCCAAAGAAAACCTTGTTTTGAAAAGTCTCAGGAATTTCAATCAGAGAAACGTTACTATCCTCCTCCACCAGGAAAAAGACTCCTTTGTTCTCTAAAAGAGGAACAAGGGTTTACAGTTAATGAGCCTGGGTATTTTCTATGTTGTATTCATCTACCATGGTGGATGTTTGGCCAGCCTCACCTGTTTCTTATAGACTAATCACCCACATGTTTGTTTGTTTTAATCCACTTCTAAGCAATGAGACATCTGCCCTAAAAATAGTTTCACACCTGCTGGGGATACCCGGTTATGTAATCAGCTTTATTCGGACTATGAGACACAAACAGGATATGTATTTGACATAAGTGAGGGGTTCCAGATGTAAACCACCGCTTCCCAAGCTCACCTAGAGAAAGAAAGTACGATTTCTACTCCCACATCAGCTGCCCAGGTGATGGGTGAGCTTAACCAGAAGAATTATTTCCCTCAGTTCTTAACTCTGTAGTCATTCCTAAGTTGTTTCTTTTTATAAAAGAGTTAATTAAAAATATTTTAGCCAGGTTAAATTTAGCATTTTTTCAGGTCAAGTTGACAATTAAGGAATGATAGATGTTGAATGAATTAAAGATGAAATCAATAGTTCTCTTCCTCTTCCTCTTGGTTTTCTACTCTTTTTAACATGCATATCCTTTTTTTTCTTTTTTTCTTTTTTTTTTTTTTTTTTTTTTTTTCGGGTCTGGGGATGGAACCCAGGGGCATTCAACCTCTGAGCTACACCCCCTGCCCTATTTTTTATTCTTTATTTTTTGAAACAGGGTCTCACTAAGTTGCGGAGGGACTCACTAAGTAGCTGAGAATGTCCACAAACCGGGATCCTCCGGTCTCAGCCTCCCGAATTCTGGGATTACAAGTGTGCGCCACCACGCCCAGCTTAACATGCATATCTTAATACAAGTCACATTATTTTTTACAAGAAGGTTTGAGAATCAAATACATGCGCTAAAAGATCTAAATTATAAAAGATAATTTTGTTTCTGGATCTTACCTTCCAACTATGCTATACTGAACAGAAATTACTTCTCATTTTGTTGTATAGCTCAGTGGTTAGAGCTACACTATCCACTACAATAACCACTAGTCATATTTGGCTCCTGAGTGTGTGAAATGTGGCCAGGCAAGTTGATATATGGAAATTGTAAAATCCACATAAAATAGGTATAAAACAGGTAATTGTTTGCATTAATAACTTTTATACTGATAATATGTAGAAATGATAAGATTTGTGATATGGTACATTAGATTAAATATATTACTGATTTCACTTGTTCCTTGTTACACTTATAATGTAACTACCAGAAAATTTTAAGTTACACATGTGATTCATAACATACTTATTTAGACAATGCTACCTTAGAACATAGCAGCAGTACTACCTCCAAGAACAATGCTCACTCATAGAAAGAATAGCAATAGCCCCATTTTATTAGTTGAGGGAGAACAGAGACTCATAGATTTCACCAACAATTACCTTGCTGTATAGAAAAAGTAAAAATCCCAAATAAATAGACATAGCCCTTCTCGTGTGTGTGTGTGTGTGTGTGTGTGTGTGTGTGTGTGTGTTGCAAGGAATTAAATCCAGGGGCATTCTATCTCTCAGCTACACTGTCAGTCCTATTTTATTTTTTATTTTGAAACTGGGTCTTACTAAGTTGCTGATGGCCTTGCTAAGTTGCTGAGGCTGACCTTGAATATATGATTCTCCTACATCAGCCTCCCAAGTGCCACCATACCTGGCGTTTCTTACCCTTTTTTAACCATGCACAAAATTTAGAAAGTGAGTAGTCTGTTTTGTTCATGTTTTGCATTTTTTTATGCTTGCCAGGTTATAGGATGCATGAATATCCCCTCGACCCCTGTACCCTACGCATCACAGCATGTTCTCCCGCTGTGTCTACCTTTTGTTTTTTTAGAATTTTATTGGTGCAATGTAATTATACATCACAGTGACATTCATATATGAACACAACACCTTGAGGTGTGTTTTCCTCTGCACCCCACCTTGCTGCACACCTCCTCCCTCCTCTCTACATACTAGTGAGATCAGAGTGATTCCTTCAGGTATCAACGTGACATTATTTGGTCTATTTCCTCCCTTCAGCCTTCTTCTTCCCCCTCTCCCTCTCCCTCCCCTGATCCCTTCCAATAATCTTCTGGTTTCTCTTCATTTTCATAAAGTCCCTTTTCTATTTTCTCTCTCATCTCCACATATGAGAAAAATATGTGTGTGTCTATAATTTTTTAAGTCCCTATGTTTTAATACCAAAGCATACTGATTTCCAAGGATAAAGCAAGTTCCAACAGGCTACACAGTCATCTATGATACCACTTGGCCATTTATATTGAAAACCCTCAGAGTTCATCAATAATTCCTTGACAATTTCCAAGTTCCTCAACATCTTTCACTCCAGTGACTATCCTCTTCATTTTATTTTAATCACTTCCTGGCAATGTCATACCATAACTATTCTTAGCTCTTGAAGTCCTTCTTATGAAAAATTCAACCTTCCACCTCTCAGGCACAGATTCCTCACTCCTACCCTGACGCCTGTTGTCACTTGATTAATCTCAGGCCACCAGCCTATTCTCGTTTCATCCGTCTCTTGTCCTAGACAGGACTCTCTGGCTCACCCTTGACCCCCACCTCTGTTAACAACATAATGCAAATAACAAGTAGGGAAACTTACATAGAACATGTACATTGCACCTTTTATGTGAGACTCAGCATTCAGAAAAGAAAGCAGATGAATTGTTTCTCTTAGCTTCCAACTGGAGAAAGTGGAATTGGAAGAGATGATGTGCCTTAGCCTTGGTCACATCACAGAGACTGCATCTGAATCCTGACTCTGATGTCAGCGCAGACACTTGCGGTACTGCCTCTCCTGAGGCTCTGCCAGTCCACATCGCCTTGTCCCAGTGTCAGCACATCACCTTCATCGCTTCCATTGCTACCACTCCCAAGCTCCAAGCAGTGATGGGCAACATTGGGAAATTACACAAACTGCATCTGCCTAAAATGAGGGTGTTTTCTTGATCCTCCCAACTTCTCAAGACACTTCAACAAACTGCCCAGAGACTTTTGCAAAATACCTTCATGTAGCCCGAGTGCCCTCTCTATTCTTGACCCATTATCTTAGCAAGGAACCTTTCTTCATATTTTTTGAGGTACTGGGGATGGAACGCAGGGACATTCTACTCTGAGCTAAACTCTTAACCCTGTTTTTAATTCTTTATTTTGGAACAGGGTCTCACAGAATTTCAAAGAGCCTCACTAAGTAGTAGCTGAGGCTGTCTGCAAATCGCGATCCTCC
Source organism: Muscardinus avellanarius (assembly GCF_963383645.1). Lineage (NCBI taxonomy): Eukaryota > Metazoa > Chordata > Mammalia > Rodentia > Gliridae > Muscardinus > Muscardinus avellanarius. Next base: position 72,993,777 of record NC_137799.1, on the reverse strand, counting down.
TGTCTCAGCCTCCCAAATGCTGGGATTACAAATGTTGACCACCATGCCCAGCTTCTTCATATTTTTAAAACAGAAGCCACTATATACCCACATTTGTACCCATCTTTGCCTTCCTCAGAAGTCCTGCTCCCTGCCTAGATTTTAGGTTGCAAGTGAACTCTACAGTTTACTTTGTATGTGACACTCGCCACATTTTTCACTCGAGTCCTTGGTTGCTTCGTCAGTTTGATTTGAGAATTAAATGGGACAATGTATAAAAAGTGCTGAGCATGGTTACTAAACCATTGCAAATATTCAAAACACTGGCATTTTTGTTATTGTTTCCATTTCTCCTCACTACTGTCATTATCCTCTCCACCTAAAAATACGTCCAGAATTGTTCTGCCCTTTAAATATATATTAAAACAAAACCCAAAACTCTGAATGTGTTCCATTCCCCTGTGTGTCTACTCATTCTAAAGACACTTAGTCTTCTACCCATGAGATGTAACAGCACAACACATAATCCGAGGAGATGAACATCTGCAACCTTAGAAGATGGAGGTTTTGGTAAAACTCACTCAACTTTGAGTATAAAGAAACCAATGGAATCTCCCCCATTGCAGTAGGAATCTTAGTTTCATGAATAATGTCAGGGCATGAAAACACAAACAATTAAATGTTAGAAGAAAGACTGTCAACACAGGTAAAGGCTGAGTGATAAGTTCACCCTCCACAGACCCCTCCCCCTGCAAGGTGAGGCTGAAAAAGTCTCATAACCTCCTGATATTTGGTCCACAAATGGGTAAATTACTATGGTTGGAAATAGTCTGAGTGTATCACTGGTGGTTCATGTGATAGAATCTTGGCTCCCTGTATGGCAGAGTTGAGGTGGTAGAACCTTTAATCTAATGCATGCAAGGTGGTCAAGTCAGTGGGGCACCACCCTCAGAAGGTGCTGCTAAAGTTCTCTTTCACTGAGAGGGCCCTCTCAGCCCCTGGATCCCGCTGGCTTCCTATCCCACTCTGTAAGTGTCCTATCCGTCTTCCATACACTTCTACCTTGGTGCCATCCACAGTGTGATGTAGCCAAAAGACTCACCAGAAACTGAACTGATCTTGGACTCTCAACCTCTGAAACTGATCTAAGTAAACCCTTTGTCTTTATGTATTATCCAGCCTCCGGTATTTTTTTTTATAGCAGCAGAAAATGGGCTAATACATATATCATACTTTTCTCCCCCTATGCCTCACTAAATATCATAAAGATAAAAATAATCATAAAGATGACTAAGATGCTGTTGCAAGACATGAAATAACATTAATTTTAAATGTTTACTTAAAATTCATTATTTAGTTTGGCAACTTATATGTTACTTTTCTTTACAAATTACCATTTTATGAGCTCATTCACTTTCTAGTGTTATCAGTATATAAAATACTTGACTATAAAGATTAAAAAATAGGGCTGGGGGTGTAGCTCGGAGGTAGAATTCCTCTGGGTTCCATCCCCAGTACTGTAAAAAAAAAAAAAAAAAAAAAAAAACTTGACTATTGCATGTTTTATTCTGAAATATTACATAGCTGCTGCAAAACTAGATGCAAGTCCCAGATATGGTGTGTGTGTGTGTGTGTGTGTGTGTGTGTGTGTGTGCGCGCGCGCGCGTGCGCGTGCTCTCAGTCCTCTAGGACTGAATCCTAGAGGGCTCTACAAGTGAGCTACATCCCCAGCACATTTTATGTTTTACTTTAAGATAGGGTTTCTCTTAGTTGCTCACTGTGGCCTTGAACCAGATCATTCTGAGCCAATTCCTCTCTCCCTTGCTTGTCTACCATCACCGGGTCACTGTGAAACTATGATACCCTATGATGAAAGAAATCATGATTAAGTTATATTCTCAACCACCTACCTCCATTGGCAACATTAAACTTCACTCCAAACTCTCCCCCTGGTCCTCCAGGACAATGGCTGGCCGTGAGGATGATTCCACCAGCTGCCTTGATCTTCCTGATAATGCAGGAAACAGCAGGTGTCGATAAAATGCCATTCTGTCCAATAATCAGCCGTCCAATCTAAACCATCCAGAAAAGAAAACATCAATCCTGGTTGTGTGGAATTGAAGGCATTTGAAAAAAGGTTTCCCAAGGCTCTGTTAACATATCATCAACCACTTGAGCAAAGAAAGGAACTGAGTGGGCTCTAGGATATTGGGAGGAGGAGCAGAGAAGGTCCTTGCATCATCTGTCCTGCCCAATGTTTCCAAGACCACATGGTCATCTAGTTGTCCATCATTAACTTATAAGTACATTATGTCTCATTGATCTTCAGGAGTTTGAAAGATCTGCTCCTGAGTTCACTGGAACCACAGGAGTTCTTAGTTTGGTTCTGACCCAGAAACTATGTACATGGCCATGCTAAAAATTACAAGGAAAAAGAAAAAGGAGTTCTGCTCTGATTCCCCTGTCTTGGGCCAAGCTCACCCAATAAGGGTGGTACCCACAGCACTGGCACACATATTTTAACTACCCCTCAGGGAGACTGCCCTAATGTAACAGTCTTATTTCTGCCACTATAGGCAGCACATAATGGGGACATTGGAGAAGTTACAGTTGCGCTAAGCAAGGATCTGAAGGCCACCCATGGGTGTGGCTAGACACTCTCTATAGCTACAGAACTGGATCTATAAGAAGTCAGCAGCACAGCCTGGAGAGTGTCACTCACTACGCTTTGTTTTTTTTTTTTTTTTGGTACATTGTATTCATACATTTTAATGGGATGCAATATGGTAGAGACATACATGTACACATCACCCATTTAGCCCTTACCCAGTTCTCACCCCATTCCTTCCCCTCCCTCCTCATGTTTGGCTTAGTACATTGATATGTTTGTTGAAGTACATCATGTGCATTAGAGAATTTGTTTTAAAAGAGGGTTCAGTCATCCCGTCTACAAATCAGAATCACTTATGGAGGTTTTAAAACCCCAGTACTTGCCGGGCGTGGTGGCGCATGCTTGTAATCCCGCGCTTGGGAGGCTGAGACAGGAGGATCACACAGGTTCAAAGTCAGCCTCAGCTAATTAGTGAAGCTCTCAGCAACTTAGTGAGACACTGTTTCCAAATAAAGTAGAAAATAGGTCTGGGAGTATAGCCTGGAGGTAGAAAAGCCCCTGGGTTCCACCCCCAGTACCACCAATAAATAAATAAATAAATAAATAAATAAATAAATAAATAAATAAATAAATAAAATCCCAGTACTCGCACTACAACCTGAACTAATTATTAATCTCTGGGGGTGAGATCCAGGTATCAGTAGTCTTTAAAGCTCCACAGGGGATTCACAAGTTCCACCAAGCTGAGTGAGCAGGTGCCTTGTGACTCATAGGCCCTGCAGGGTGGGCATCACCAGCAAGCATGATAGAAACGCAGAGCCTCAAGGCCCACCCAAGACCCACTGAGTGAGAAGCTGTGTGTCCACAAGACCCCCTTCTCTCTTCCCAGATAATTTACTTGGTACTAATGTAGCCTACAAGCCAAGGCAGGAGTAGCACCTAGCACCAACTGGTGATATCTTTATCCAGCCCTAGCACCAACTGGTGATATCTTCTCAATATTTGGAAGGAGACTGAACAGAATATCCTCTTTTTTTTTTCCAGTTACTGGGGATTAAACCCAGGGGCCTTCTCCATCCAAGTTATACCCCCAGCCCTATTTTTTATTCATCTTAAAATATGTTCTCCCTAAGTTGCAGAGGGCCACACTAAGTAACTGAGGATGGCCCTCAACCTGTGATCCTACTGTCTCGGCTTCCCAAGTACTGCGATTACAAGCCTGCACCACCACACCCGGCTTGAACAGAATATTCTCATGGAATGAAATATGGAAAAGAAGAGCAATGGTAGCCAGCCTCCAAAATGGCCCCCTGTGGTCCTCGTCTCCTGGCCTTTGGCCTTTACGCCGTCCTGGATCAGCACAGATATGGGTGAGCAGTGTGATACTACTGAAGTGACACACAGGTGATGCTGACTCCCACCTTGCTCTCCTGGACTGCTTGTTCTGGAGGAGGTCACCCACCATGCCATGCAGACACTCAAGGAGCCCTGGGAAGGCCTCCCACCAACACCAGCGCCAGCCTGCCAGCACCTGAGTGATTCCACCACCACCTGATATCAGTTCTTCATAGGAAAAAACCCTACCAACATGTGACTGCAGCCTCCTGAATCCCCAAGCCACGTCAGCTCGCTTCCAGTCTCACTGAAGCCGACATAATGAGAATGTGTTGCTGTTTTAAGCCACTAAGTTTTGGGGTAATTTCTTGTGGGGAGAAGAAGGGTAAAGGAGATTGAACCAGGGGCATTCTATATTCTATACCCCAGCTCTATTTTATTTATTTTATTTTATTGGAACTGGATCTCACTAAGTTGTAGAAGGCCTCACTAAGTTCCTGAGGCCAGCCACAAACCTGTGATGCTCCTGTCTCAGTCTCCAATGTACTGCAGTTACAGGTGTGCGTTTTCTTAAATCGAACCACCACCCCCAACTGGGGTAATTTCTTAAAAAGCAAACAGTAACTAATCTAAAAGCAATGAGAAAAGGAGTCAAGAATAACTCCCAGCTTTCTACCTTTAATAATGATGGGTAGTGGTCCCATTGATCAATTCAGGAAAGCAAAAAACAATAGTTATACTTTTACTATTACCCAGAACCATGATAAATTTTTTTCCATGCACTCTTGTTGAAATTTATGTTGTCGCTCAACTCATTGTATTGAATACCTGCCTTGAAACAAGCAAAAAGACAGCCCTGCAAAAATAGCAATGACTTTTATATAGCCACTGCCCTGTAATGCCTGGAAAGCCAATAATCTGAAAAATATTCATAGCTTTTGCTCATAATTTTCTCTCTCTTCCATTTTTTCAGAATTATTCCTAAGGAAATAATCTTTAAAATTTAAAGATGTATCCAGGCATGGTGACGCACACTTGTAATCCCCGCGCTTGGGAGGCGGAAACAGGAGGATCGCGCAGGTTTGAAGCCAGCCGTGCTCGCTTAAGAGACCCTATTTCCAAATAAAAAAGTATAAAAATAGGTCTGGGAGTGTAGCCCGGAGGTAGAAGGGTTTCCAGGAACCCCAGTACCATCAAAAAAAAAAAAAATTGAAAGATGGATGGGCATGTAGATACTTCATGCAGTGTTCTTTACTAAAATTTAAGATTAAAAAAAATTTTAGAAGCCAGATGTGATGGCACAAACCTGTTAACCTAGGACTTGTGAGGTTGAGACAGGAAGATTGCAGGTTCGAGGACAGCCTCAGCAAGTAGTGAGGCTCTCATCAACATAGTGAGACTCTGTTTCAAAATAAAAATAAGTAATAGAGTTAGGGGTATAGCTCAGAGGTACAAAGACCCTGGGGTTCAATCCGCAGAACCACAAAAACATGGTAGTTTTTAGAAATGTCTAATAATGAAGAACCTGTTAATTAAGTGTGATGTATCCACTTACGGAATGCTATTTATCCATGTAAAGGTAAATCAGAACAACTGCAAGCTGCGTTCAGTGTGGTTACCAATCCACAAAGACTCTGTAATCCACAAAGACCGTGATCCACCTTCTGGTGCGGATCCGCTGCTGAGGAAACTGGTCCTTTTCAGCCACATTTGTACTGAGGAGTGGCCTGGCGATGTGTTTAACAACAATGACAAATGAGTGTGAGAACAGGAACAGAAGGCATGGCTGTTCTTGCTGGGCTAAGGATATCCACAAACAAATGTGCCTCCCTACACTGCTTCTTCCCTTCCACGGGCTCCATCCAGGCGGCCACGTGGCACTAGGAGACACCAGTGTCATGGAGGAACAAGAGTCTGTGCCCAGCAGGAATGTCCACAGGGTGCTTTCATGTGAGTGTGTAAGAACTTTCTACAGCTTTTAAGGCAATAAAATTGTCCACATTTCAGTTTTATTTGCTATAAAAACTTGCATTTTCTTAAAAGGCAGAGAAAGGAACATAAATAATACTTTAAAACTAAATAAAAATGAGGTTAGGCTACACAATTATTGCCTACTATTACAATGGAAAATGTGTTTGTTCTGAGGAAAAAACTGGGAAAAATATAGAAATAAACATGAACAGTTTTTTTAAGTAACAGAGATTATAGATAAAAATGTAAACCTATTAAAGTTGAATTGTCTCTTCTTTTGAAATGGTAACATATTTTTAAGAAGATTAAGCTGGGTGTGGTGGCGCACACTTGTAATCTTAGTACTTGAGAGGCTGAGATAGGAGGATTGCACAGGTTCGGAGCCAGCCTCAACTACTTAGTGAGGCTCTCAGCAACTTAGTGAGACCCTGTTTTCAAATACAATATAAAATAAGTCTGGGAGGATAGCCCAGAGGTAAGAAGGCCCCTGGGTTCCACACCCCCAGTACCACAAAAAAAAAGACTAAAAGTGAGTAACTACACTTAAGTAAAAAATTAAGTCTGAAATATTTTACTTACAATTGGAGAATTAACAGAAGATTAAATTCCAGGTATCTGGAAATTCTATGTGAGACCAGCTCATTAGCCCATAAATTCCAGAAAGATGAAGTAGTGCCGGGCACTGTATATAAATCTACTTGAGGGTTACCTGAGGATCCCTGAGCACCAAAGGAAAGGGAGGAGAGAACACAATGGGGGTTCTTATTTCAGACATGGAAAATCGTGAAGAAATTTGTGTGCCATGTGAGCACTCACTAAAAGGAGATCTCAGAAGAGAGCATTACTAATCAAGTTGATAGGATGGCCCAATCTGGGGACACCAAGCAGCCTCTTTCCCCTTCCACTTCTGTTCTTATCCAGGGAACCCATGAACAAAGTAGCCAGGATGGCAGGGATGGAAGTTAAGCAAGGCTCAACAGCACACACTTGCGCTGGCCAAGACTGACCTGGCTACAGCCACTGCTGAGTGTTCTATCATCTGCCAGCGGGAGAGACTGACACTCAGCCTCCAATATGGCGCCATTCCTTGGGGAGCTAGCAGCCTGGCAGCAGGTTGATTCATTTGGAACAGTTCCATCACAGAAGGGCAGAACTTTGTGCTTACTAGAATAGACACACAGGAGAGAAGCCACAAGCAGAAAAGAAGGGGCCGTGAAGACAGAAGCAGAGATTGGAGTAATGTGGCCACAAGCCCAGGAAGCCAGGGAATGCTGACTGTCACCATAGGAAAGAAGAGCCATGGAACAGATTCTCCCCAGAGCCCCCAGGGAGCATGGCCATGCCAACGCCTTGGCCTCAACCTCTGGTCTCCAGAGCTGTGAAAGAAGACATGTCTGTCCTTTCCCCACTGAGTTGGTGGTGATTTGTTATGATGGCCCTAGAAAGTTAATATAAAATCTGCGAACTAGCACACAATCTGTATTTGTTTCCTAAGACTGCCATTAAAAAAAAAATGCCATAACTTTGGTGGCTAAAACAACAGAAATCGAATCTCTTGTCGTTCTGAAGATCAGAAGTCCAAAATGAAGGTGTGAGCAGGGCCGGGCGCTCCCTAGAAGCTCCTGGGGAGGGACTGCCCTTGCTCTTTTGGTCCCTGTTGACCCCATACTTTTCTGGCCTGGGGCCATATCCCTCCAGTCTGCACCTCTGTCTTCATCTCATTTTCTCCTCTGTGGTTTCCCAGACCCACAGATAAGTAGGCAGACACGACATGATGTTCCTCTCCCTCAGTCATGACTCTAAATCCTTGGGGGAAGGGAGACAGGGTAGGGAGCAGTGTGCAATTACCACCATGTCCCTTTCTAACTCAATGCCTGTGTCTCCTCTATCAGCCCTAAACATCACCTATTTATTTCAGTTTCGTCACCCACAAAGGGGCACAACAGGGGCTCCAGGAGTCAGTACGCCCTGCCACGTGCCCTAGAACAGCATCCTGAGCAGAAGATGTGACCTCGAAGCTTTTCCCCCCAGCACACCGTGCGCCACATACACCTGATTTTTTCAATGATTTTATTTCTGATGATTCTTTCTTTTTGGAATGCTTGTAACCACTCTTCTAAATTAGATTTAGTATGGATTCAGTTTCTAATTCATGCAAGTTAAAGTCCTAGAGAGCAGCCTAAAACCCTCAGGCTGAAATCTCAGAGTAGATGCGGGATTTCAACTCTAAATGAGGTTTTCCCAGTAACCTAACACTAATGAAAGCAGGATTGCTTTCATGTGTGGACTCTCTTAAATAAGATTTCCCTTTCCAATTCTCTTTTTGTCATTTTTCGAAAAAAGAAAAGTGGAAGCAATGTTGCTCAATGTCCTCGGTTCACTGGGTCACATTGCTGTAATGGAATCGCATCCCTGTGAGGAGATCATATCCCACAGTGAGCCGGGGAAAGTGAAGAGACCAATAAACAGAAACGCACTTGATGGATCACAGGCAGAGTGCTCTACGGGACCACACAGACACCCGTGTCCACCTCCGAAGTGCTGCAGAGCCAGGCACACACAGATGCTTGTTTCCTGTATCCTCAATTTAACACACACACACACACACACACACACACACACACACACACACACCCAAAGCCAAGTTCCCATGGATTGCAAGGCTTCAATCTCTCAGTCCCAGCTGTCCCAGTCACAAAGAGTGCCCGCCCTTAAAGAGTGCTGTACACAAATAAGCAGGAGATGGCGAAGCAGAATTTCGAGAAATAGCAGACTTCGAGGCAAGGCATGGATGTGGTTATCTGGACATCAGGGGACCACTCCATTTGCACATGGATAATTGTGCAATTGTAGGCTTTCTTACATGCAGACCAGATGGGATCCGCACAGCTCATCCTCAACTTCCCATGCCCCTGGAAGTCTTCACACACACTCGGGGGCTGGTGGGAGGGCTCAGAGTTCATTTGAATCAAATCGATGTGGATTTCACATGCAATTCTTAATATTCAAACAGGTGCAGAAAACTCACAGGCACCTACAAGTTTGGCCCAAGTTCTGTTCTTCAATCAGTGCACTCAGTTCTGAAGATTTTATAAGAAGACCAGGAAGTCAAGTTGTCCTCAGCTGCAAAATGAAGTAAAAAATTGGAAGTCTGTCCCTGCTGGCAGTGAGATCATGCAGTGCTTGGGAAAGGCTGTAGAGTCGTTAAGGCATACAGACTGACTCAGTCAAACAAGCCCCACTTACTGCTATTTGTGAGTTAATTATCCCAGATGCACACTAGGATAAGAACTGCGAATGACCGCTGTGTTTGCCTGCATCAAGAAAGAGAGTCCTGAGACAAGCTGGTGTCCAGAGGAAAAGGATGCGAACCCCGACTTTGCTGCCTGGTGCCTATGTGACTGGGGAGCCCTCTGTGTCTCAGCTTTGCTATTGGAAAGACCTACCAGATCACATCGTGGAGGGCAGAATAAGTAACCTAGCCAAGCTCCTACGTGCACAGCTAGCACCCAGCAATCCCCATGAATATCTCCCTTGCCTTTCTTGCTATGTTTTTTTTTCTTCATAGTAATCACCATTATTTTATTCCTTGGATTATTTTCTAATTGTGTACTTAATATATATTTACATATCTCTATATAAGTATATATATTATACATAAGTCCATCATATACTTAGGTATAACGTATATATTTTCTAACATATATACTTTTACATTTAATTTCATATGTATTTACATTTTTAACATTCCTGAAGTACACATAAGCAAGAAGAAAACGACAATCATCTGCGATCCTACCACCTGAGGATAATCACTCTAACCACATCTATGTACAGTCTTGGTCTAGGTTCTCCATCTGTTTCATTTATGTGTTTGTATATTTTCATAAAATGGATTATTTTGCATTCCACATTGTGTACTTAATATCCCTAGCCCTTTTTGACCAATTTCAAAGTGTTTTACCTCAAATGTTTATATGTAAAACTAAAAATATGCCTGAGGACTAAACCCATATTTTGTTGCAAGTTTAAAATTATGTATTTTGCCAATAATTAAGCAACAAATTGGCTGTAATGCCCTGCAGAACTACAATGTATTTCTTCCTTGGCACCAAACCTATCACTAAGAATAATCCCACGGTAGAGAATGACAGACCTGTATCTGGCCTGTCTGTTTCATTGTTTTCACCTGAACTTTTTTGGGGGGCACTAGGCATTGAATTGAACCCAAGGACATTCTATCTCCAAGTTACACTCCCAGTAACATAACTTGTATTACTTTTATTTTGAAACAGGCTCCCACTAGGTTGCTAAAAGTCTCACTAAGTTGCTGAGCCTGTCTTGAACCTGCTGTCCTCCTGCCTCAGCCTCCCAAGGACTGGGATTACAGGTTAGCACCACCAGGCCTAGCTAAACCTTTTTTTATTGCCCCCATCTATGCCTCTGACTGGCAGATACACGTCCTTTATAAATAGACTACCTATGTAAATTGTTAAAAAAAAATCTCTGTAATGCTATACATCTTCTTTGAGTTGTCATAATCACCTAAAATATAATTTGTGGATTTTTAAATAAATCCCATCTGTCCAGTTTCTATCTGGTTGGGGGATAACAACTGCCCGTTTGCTAAGTGCCCCTGCCCTTAATGCTATGCTCCAGTGAACTACAGATCTCTGGCAACCACAGATTTACAACTCAGCAAGATTAAACAATTTGCTGTTATTTATGATGGCCGGGCTGGGTCTTCCACATTCGCATCTGTCACTTTACAGTTGAGAGATCCTGTCCAAAAAAAGATTATACCTCCTAACCAAACATTCAGCAGGGCTGCAGGAACGGGCCCCCTGGCAAACATCCTGACACAGTACTTGAAAACGCCATGAGCTCCACAGCTGTGCGTCTTCAGGCCACGCAGCAGATTAGCGTGGAGTCTCCGAGCCTGTGCTGGGGGCCCTTGCCCTCCGTAATTTTTCACATGGCCCCGTCCATTAGGTTTGGAAATCCTCATGAAATGAGCAGATTGAGATCTGGCTTCAGGAAGGGCCAGAGGGGCCGGCATGGGAAGGGGGCCGGCATGGGTGAGAGGCCGGCATGGGGGACGGGCTGGCCCCCACCCTGCCCCAGCTCAGGAAGGTTCCAGAGAGAATGGCACTGCAGCGGCCTGGGCCTGGGCATGGGCCTGGGCATCGGGATGCCCATCCACTCAGCTCCTTACAGTCGATGCACAGACTATGGCCCAAGGGCCCTGGAGCTACAGTCTGTGTGGGAGCAGCCACCGCCACTGCAAGGGCCACGGTGGAGTGGGTGTGTGCGTGCGCATTGGCACGGGGCCTGGGGGCTCAGCCTTCAGCACTCCCCACCCCAGCCTTCGCCAACAACATGGAGAAGCGCCAGATGTCAAGAGGAAGCTGTACCCAAGCAACTGTGACCACCACTTCAACAGGCGCCGCTGGTTAGAAAAGCCACGGAGTCTAAAATCATACACATGCCCTTTCCATAAGAGCAAAGTATTTGGGGCAGTAATTGTGTTACATGAGTATTATAAATAACTGTAATAATCTATTACTTCATTTACTCCTCCCAGCAACTCAGGAAGATGTGGGGAAAGCACTATTACTTTCCCTATTTTTATAAATGAAAAAAACACTGAGAGACTGCATGAGTTCTCCTTGGTCATACAGGTTGCAAACAGAGACTTCTTTTAAAAAAAATTTTTTTTTGAGACAAGGTCTCCCTGTGTTGCCCAGGCTAGCCTCCAACTCACAGGCTCATGAGACCCTCTTACCTCAGCTCAGCCTCATGCACGTTGTCAAGTCGCCTCATCAAAAAGGTATATCTATTTAACATCAATAGTGTATAAACAGGACCATCTCTGGGTAGCCACACACCACAACTGAGTATTTTCTTTTTAAAAAAAAAAATCAATGGTCTTTTTATTTCTAATTATCTCGTTATTAATGAGGTTGATCACCTTTTTGTGTGTTTGATGTTGATGTTTGTATGAATTCTTTGAATTTTCTTACTTATTTGGAAGACGTTTTATGTGTTATAAATAAGAACGTTTTGTTATAAATATTTCTTCTCAGTGTCTTGTGAAGTCTTTTGTTAAATAAAAGAAACTCTGGCCCTCTGGTTTCAGATTTTTTTCTTTCCTTTAGAAATCTCTAAATGTAAAATAGTACAAAGGCAATAATTATATTTATACCCAATACTTAGTACAGGCTTGGAAAGGAAAGGAAAAAGTTAAAAACTTGCATGACTTTGGGCTAAGAAAAAGGACTTCTTTGGGTGTTCCTAAAATTTTTCTTTTTTAAATTTTTTTATTGGTACATTGTATTCATACATCATAATGAGATAAAAAAAATTTGTGTGGACATACATGTACACATTTAGCCCCTACTCAGTCCCCACCTCATTCCCTCCCCATCCCTCCTTCCCATGCTTGGCTTAGTGGTTGACTTCAATATATTTAAGTACATTGTGTGCTTTAGAGAATTTCCTTTATTCAAATGCAGATATCACTTCAAAAACTGACGTCACCAAAAATGTAAAAGTTTAAAGATGAAGACTCAGAAAAAGTGGATGTTCTTTTTTTTTTTTTTTTTTTTTTTTTTTTTTTTTTTGCGGGTCTGGGGATAGAACCCAGGGGCATTCAAACTCCGAGCTACATCCCCTGCCCTATTTTTTATTCTTTATTTTGAAACTGGGTCTCACTGAGTTGCGGAGGGCCTCGCTAAGTAGCTGAGGCTGTCCGCAAACCGTGATCCTCCGGTCTCAGCCTCCCAAATGCTGGGATTAAAGCATGCGCCACCACACCCGGCTGCGGATGTTCAATTTAACAAACTTAATGTCTATTCTAGACAGCCTCTTATTTGTAATTGAGTCAAATCAGATGATAGGATCTAAAAGTCTCCCCTTGGCTATACAAGTATAAGTAGTAAAAGCATATTGACCAAATCTTGAGTATTTCAAATTAGTTCTGAGGGCTATTCGCTGATGCATGACATTGAAGGCCCAGGTTTCTGTCTCAAACTTTAAAATTCCTTGGCCATAAATAAATCTAAAAATCTACTTTTCCCTGCCTATTATTTCCAAATAATTTGTTTTAAATTCTGTATAGTGCTTGTTCACAGTATTGTTGTCTAACAGAAGGGTGTGCAATAGCCAAAAATGAGAGCTAAAGTTGATGGATCCAATACCTAGGCCTGGACTTCTCCAAAAGTGGGTTCCAACTCATACTCCTCAAGTCTATATAGAAACTAACAAACCTCCAAAGTTCACAAAAGGCTCCAGAACAGATGTTTTATTAAAAAAAAATTCGTTTTTTTCCAAAATGGCGACTGAGGGACACAGCACCTCTCAGTAGCTGAAGTAAATAAAGTTTAAATACTGAGAAAGCAGTGTCTAAATCAACAAAACAAATACATACCAGGAACCAAAACACATCCTGGTACCTCGGCGGAACCCTGAACTTGAACAAGAAGAACAAAGATCGGACACGGGACCTGCTGCAGATACAATCTGACCGCGGACCAGAACGCTGAGCCGCGGGCTGCTTTGGCAGCTGTCCAAGGAGCTGCCTGCCCGATATTTCCACGGCAAGATAATCCGGGAATAAAAACGGACTTAGGACCGCATCCTAAGCAGCGAGCAGCACCCACCAGAACTCTGTCTGCCCACCAGCGACCGGATCACATCGGCACAGAGACTCACACGGATTCCTGCACCAAGACAGGTACCTGAGGGCGCCCTAGTAACTGGGGTCCTAGCGTGTGCGCAGTCGCAGTCTCAACCCCCCACCACGGGCTCAAGCCTCAGAGCACTCTCCTCGCGCATCCTGCCTGTCCCCTACTAGTAATCAGGGCCTGTACACTGTCCTCCTAAATTGGAGCCTGCTTCTGTGGCTAACCCCTGCTACCTTGCCAGAGCCTACCCTCCAGGCTGCAAAAGCACTGGGAGACCCGGAAATCTCCTTGGGGCACCCCCAGCCTCTACGTCCCGCGGGACGCAGAGACCATTGCTGGACACCGCACACTGGACCCTTGAGCACCTACCCTGCACCCCTGGCCCACCGCGGGGTATTCCCAACCTCCTGGTAGCCAGATGCTTAGTTCTAAGTGAGAACACAGCTCAATACACCTTGGAAGAACATACCAGCAGCAATAGACAGCTGCACCCACTCTCACTAGGGTCCAGTATTAACAGTGCATCCAGCCTGCACTCTTGGAATAGGCAGAGCTCTGGCAGTAAGTGTGGCCACCCAGGAACCAGCATTCATTTGCCCAGGGCACATCTTGGGACCACACCGGCTAGCCCAGCTGGAATTTCCAGAGACACAAGAAAATCCATCGGCCCACAAAATCTGCTCAGGACCTCAGGGGGAAGTTCCAATTACACTTTAGTCACTCTCCACCCCTGCTGTAGGGAAGCACAGGCTGGAGGCGAGGGTGGTGAGTGCAGATGTGCTGACCACAGGTTAGAATTTCGCAGAATCTGTGAACTGTACAGAATCAAATAACAGTGAAACCAGACACCCGGACACATAAACCTAAAGCAGCTAAAGGAGAAAAAGGTGTCCAAACACCCAGAGTGACTTAAGAAGATAAAAATAGAGTACAAAGAAAACTAAGAGACATTGGACGGTATCCTGAAAGCTACCAAGCAATCAGATACGCACATATTATATGGACCTGACCCCATATGCGTAAATAAGGAGGACTGTTTGTTTTACTTTTAATGTGGATGTTATGTTTTCTTTTGCTTTTAAAGTGCTTTTGTTTTAGTATGGTTATTGCTGATTTCTTTTTTTTCTTCTTTTAATCCAAACTTCTCTTACTTTAACTTGTTGTTTTATATATATATACATTGGATAGTTTGCCTTATTTTTTTATTTCACACGGCTGCTAGTTCCTTTTATTTTATTCCTCTTCCTTTTTCCTCTCTCTTCCCTTTTCCTTCCTTTTCTTTCATTCTCCTCCTTTGATTGGTTTACCTTCCTTTTTCTTGGATTACATAATAGTCTTGGTATCTTGAGGGGATTCTTTTTTTTTTTTTTTTTTTTTTATGTCTGTCTGCTCCTACCAGCATCCCTATTTACAAACCTTCCCACACTAACCTACATACATTTCTCCCCCAAAACTTTTCCCCATAATATACCTCATGGTTTAAAACTCAAAGTATTTTTTATATCCATAACTACTCTACTAACAACAAGAGTCCTAGTAGTTAACTCTCTCTCATTCATAGCAAGTTATTACTTTATCATACTTAAAGTCCTTCTCAACCTAACATATCCTCCACCTAATCTGACTCCTTTACCCATCACCCCAGCTCCTCCCACATCACCCACTTTCAACACTGGAAAGGCTCAGCTGACTGGCCGATACTCCTAAACTCCTAATATTAAGATTTGACTAAACACATTACTCACGAACGATGGGTAGAAATCAGAAAAACAGGACAGAGAACACTATAAATATGAGAACCAGGAGTTATGAAGAGACAGCAGAAATCACGAATACTGACCTACTAGAAATGCAAGAAGGGGAGTTCAGAATCTTGTTGTTCAATATGATGAAAGGTTTTAAAACAAGTATAGAGGAGGTTAAAGATGAAATAGAAACACTAAAAAAGAATCAGAAAGAGGTCTGGAATGAAATGAAAGAGGCAATAAGTGAAATGAAGACAGCAATAGAAAGAAACTCTGGAAGATTAGATGAAATGGAAAACAGAATATCAATATTAGAAGACAGTACATCCCAAACCGAAAACACAGTCAGCGATATACAGAAATCTTTACAGCAACAAAACCTAAACATCCAGCAATTATGGGATAATATGAAGCGCCCTAATTTACGGATAATAGGCATTGAGGAAGGGATAGAGGTACAGACCAAGGGCATATGTAATATCTTCAAGGAAATAATCTCAGAGAATTTTCCAAATATGGAAAGAGACTTGAATCTTCAAGTACAGGAGGCATACAGAACTCCACTGAGACAGGACCAAAGAAAAACCACTCCACGCCACATAATAACCAAATTGACCAGCATAGAGGCCAAGGAAGGAATCTTAAAAGCAGTGAGAATAAAAGGACAGGTGACATATAGAGGCAAAACAATAAGAATCACCCCAGACTATACAACCCAGGTCAGGAATGCTAGGAGAGACTGGTACGACGTGATTCAGACCCTGGAAGAACATAACTTCCAGCCCAAATTAATCTATCCAGCAAAACTACTATTCAAGATCAATGGGGAAGTCAAAGTCTTTCAGGATAAACAGAATCTCAAAAAATTCATGAATTCAAAGCCAACACTGGAGAAAATTCTTAAAGAAATAAATCATAAGGAAGAAAAAAGAAGCAGACTCCAGAATCAGAGAAGAGAGGAAGTTAATAAGTGGGCCATTTAAGTAAAGAAGAAAGATCACAACACCCAAGAGTAGACAGAACACAAAATGGCAGAAAACAAAAAGCATATTTCAATAATATCACTTAATGTCAAAGGACTTAACTCACCAATCAAAAGACATAGACTGGCAATGTGGATTAGGAAACATAATCCAAACATATGCTGTCTGCAAGAAACTCACCTCACAGCCAAAGACATTCACAGGTTGAAGGTGAAAGGATGGAAAAAGATATACCATGCCACCAGTGACCGAAAAAGAGCAGGGGTAGCAACCCTGATATCCAACAAAACAGACTTTAAAATAAAACACATCAAAAGAGACAAATCAGGGCACTTCCTTTTATTAAAAGGAACAATACACCAAGAAGATATAATGATAGTAAATATTTATGCCCCAAATGTGGGTGCAACCACATTCGTAAAACAAACCCTTCTGGACATAAGATCCCAAGTAGACCCAAATACAATAATTCTGGGAGACTTTAATACGCCTCTCACACCACTGGATCGATCTTCGAGGCAAAAGATGAGTAAAGATGCTTTAGAACTAAAGGAAACCATAAACCAAATGGACCTAATAGACGTTTTCAGAGTATTTCAACCAGGAACTACAGAATACACTTTCTTCTCAGCAGCCCATGGAACCTTCTCCAAAATAGATCACATCCTGGGACACAAAGAAAATACCAGCAATTTCAAAAAATGTAATATAATCCCATGCATCTTTTCAGACCACAATGGAATAAAAGTAGAAATCAACAACAGGAAACTCGAAAGAAAGTATTCAAATTCATGGAGAATGAATGATACACTACTAAATGACGAATGGGTAAGAGCAGAAATTAGGGAAGAAATAAAGAAATTTATGGAAACAAACGAAAACAGAGACACAACCCACCAAAACCTATGGGACACCATGAAGGCAGTACTAAGAGGAAAGTTTATCGCATTGAGTGCCCACATAAAAAGGATGGAGAACCACCAAGTAAAGAACCTAATGAAACAACTCAAGGATCTAGAAATTCTGCAACAATCCATTCCCAAAGCCAGCAGAAGACGAGAAATCATCAAAATTAGAGCAGAAATAAATGAAATAGAGAACAAAAAAACAATTCAAAGAATCAATAAAACAAAAAGTTGGTTCTTTGAAAAGATTAATAGAATTGATAAACCCCTGGCCAACCTAACCAAAAGAAAAAGAGAATCAACTCAAATTACCAAAATTAGAAATGAAAAAGGAGATATCACCACAGATAGTGAAGAAATTCAAAACATTATCAGAAACTACTTTAAAAATTTATACTCCAATAGATTTGAAAACCTGGATGAAATTGACAGATTTCTAAACACAGTTAACCTTCCTACACTCAACCAAGAGGACATAGCAAGCCTAAACCAACCAATAACAACCAAAGAAATAGAAACGGCAATAAAAATTCTTCCACCAAAGAAAAGCCCAGGCCCAGATGGGTTCCCAGCTGAATTCTACAAAACCTTCAGTGAACAACTAATACCAATACTTCATAACACGTTCCGGGAAATTGAAAGAGATGGAACTCTTCCAAATTCCTTCTATGAGGCCAGTATCACATTAATCCCCAAACCAAATAAAGATACCTCAAGAAAGGAAAACTACAGACCAATATCCTTAATGAACATAGATGCAAAAATTCTAAACAAAATACTAGCTATACGCATTCAAAACTATATCAAGAGAATAATTCATCACGACCAAGTCGGTTTCATCCCAGAAAAACAAGGCTGGTTCAACATACGCAAATCAATACATGTTATTCACCACATAAATAGAACCAAGAACAAAAACCACATCATCATAGCAATAGATGCTGAAAAAGCATTCGACAAAATCCAACACCCATTTATGTTAAAAACACTGCAAAAAATTGGGATAGAAGGAAAGTACTTCAACATCATCAAGGCAATATACTGCAAACCCAAAGCCAACATTATATTGAATGGGGAAAAACTGCAAGAATTTCCGCTACAGTCAGGAACAAGACAAGGATGCCCACTTTCACCTCTCCTTTTCAATATAGTCCTTGAGACTCTTGCTGCAGCAATCAGACAAGAGAAGGAAATCAAAGGAATCCACATAGGAAGAGAGGAAGTGAAATTATCCTTATTCGCAGATGACATGATCTTTTACCTGGAAGACCCAAAGAACTCAACCAAAAGACTTCTGGAGCTGATCGACAAATTCGGCAAAGTCGCAGGTTACAAAATCAACCTAAAGAAATCAGTGGCCTTTCTTTATGCCAACAACGAATCCACAATGAAGGAAACAAAAACAACAATTCCATTCACTATAACCTCAAAACCAATAAAATACCTAGGAATAAACCTAACCCAAGATGTAAAAGACCTCTACAACAAAAACTATAAAACATTAAAGAAAGAAATAGAAGAAGACCTTGGAAGATGGAAAGATCTCCCGTGCTCATGGATAGGCAGAATAAATATCATCAAAATGGCCATTCTGCCAAAACTGATCTATAGGTTCAATGCAATTCCCATTAAAATACCAGTGACATTCTTCAGAGACCTAGAAAAATCAATCATGAACTTCATATGGAGAAAGAAAAGACCTAGAATAGCCAAAGCAATTCTCAATAACAAGAAACACGCAGGAGGCATTACAATCCCAGACTTCAAACTATACTATAGAGCAATAGTAGTAAAAACAGCATGGTACTGGCACAAAAACAGATATACTGACCAGTGGATTAGAATAGAAGATACAGAAACAAACCCACACATCTTTAGTCAATTAATCTTTGACAAAGGGGCCAAACACATACGCTGGAGAAAAGACAGCCTTTTCAACAAGTGGTGCTGGGAGAACTGGCTAGCCATTTGTAAAAAGATGAATCTAAACCCCTATATCTCACCTAACACAGGAATCAACTCAAGATGGATCAAAGACTTAGAAATTAGACCTGAGACGGTGAAGTTAGTAGAGGAGAACATAGGTTCAACACTACAACATATTGGCACAGGCAGTAACTTTCTCAACAAAACCTCCAAAGCTCAGGAAATTAAAGCAAGAATAAACAAGTGGGATAACATTAAACTAAAAAGTTTCTTCTCCTCAAAGGAAACTATCAATAACCTAAAGAGGAAGCCTACAGAATGGGAAAGGATCTTTACCAGCCACCATTCTGATAGGGGGCTAATATCCAGAGTATACAAAGAGCTCAAAAGGCTCTACACCAACAAAACAAACAACCCAATCAAGAAATGGGCAAATGAACTAAATAGACACTTCACAAAAGAAGAGATACAAAGGGCTAATAGATACATGAAAAGATGTTCTTCATCACTGGCCATCAGGGAGATGCAAATCAAAACTACACTGAGATTCCATCTAACCCCAGTGAGAGTAGCAAGCATAAAGAAATCAAACAACAACAAATGCTGGCGAGGATGTGGGGAAAGAGGAACTCTTTTACACTGTTGGTGGGAGTGCAAACTAGTTCAGCCACTATGGAGATCTGTGTGGAGATTCCTAAGAAAAGTGGGAATAGATCCACCATATGATCCAGCTATACCACTCCTGGGTATCTTTCCAAAAGGGTTGAATTCAGAGAAATACAGCAACATATGCATACCTATGTTCATAGCAGCACAATTTGTAATAGCCAAAATATGGATCCAACCCAGATCACCATCAACAGATGAATGGATAGCAAAACTGTGGGAAATACACACAATGGAATTCTATTCAGCCATAAAGAAGAACAAAATTTTATCATTTGCAAGAAGATGGAAAGCCCTGGAAAGCATCATGTTAAGTGAGATCAGCCAAGCACAGAAGGAGAAGATACACATGTTTCCTCTAATATGCCCAAACTAGAAAACACAAAGGATACCAGTAGGACCCCAGATATTAGAGGGGAAATACTAGCTAAGTTTTAATGGAAAGATAGGAGAGGAGAAAGGCCGATCTTGATTAAGGAGCATCTTCACCTGAACATGTGTAAAATTATGAATAAGACATGGTTAACCTGGCCAACCATTGGTGGGGGGGGGGGAGAAAACGGGGGCGGGGGGAGAGGGCACCAAATATAGTGTAAATGTATACTATTTATGTTCAATAAAAAAAATTGTTAAAAAAAAAAAATAAATTAAATAAAAATAAAAAAAAAAAAAAAAAAAAAAAATTCTTCAGGCAAGTTTTACACATAATGTTGCTGGTGTGTGTCTGCCTTCTCAATAAACATCATTATGTTTTATCACAAGATTTAATAAAGCAGCTTAGTTAAAAATGCCATCTGGGTCTCTGGACACATTAAACAAAGCTTAAAATAACCACCCCAGCAACTGGGAGGGCCCAGCTGTTCTCAAAACCTCTCCCACTCCTTTTACTTCCCCATAAAAAGAGTGAATGAAGACAAGAGTCTAAAAGTGTCAAGAATTCACTGCCCCAAACAGGGGATGGATGGAACCAAGGGCTCCCTAAAGTTTGCCAGGGCTCACAGAATAGATTTTTTAGTTCCTCGACTCAGGGATGAGGAATCCGAGAGAGAATTAAGGTGAAGATTTGGAAGGTTCTTTAGGGTTTTCTAGTTTGTTGCAAAACTGCCCTCCCCGGTATCTGGATATTAGTAGCTCATTCCATCCACCTCTTCTGTAGTGAACAACAGTAGAAAATACAGAGCAATTACCATCCAGTTCTTTTCCCTTCTAGAGAAAAGGTTTTGAGCCACCTAACCCCAAATCCCCAGATCCACTGCGGAA